>NC_057797.1:172793340-173131634 GCF_018294505.1 Triticum aestivum | reverse complement strand
AAGTCTCTCTGCAAAAACATAAAATAGGCAAACATGAGTACAAATGTACCCAGCAAGACTTACATCAGAACTAACTACATATGCATCATTATCAACAAAGGGGTGGTGGGGTTTAACTGCAGCAAGCCAGCTTTGACTCGGTGGCTATCCTAAACTACGACTGCAAGCGACTCTTTTGAGGTGGCGCACACGAGTCCACATATTCACCATATCAATACACCACTATGGATCCGCTCCCGTCTCCCTACGAGAACGCCATCCATGGCACTCACGCTTATCTTGCGTATTTTAGAGTATCCACTTTCACTTGTCTATGAACTGATATAAGCAACCCAGAAGTCCTTTACCGCGGACACGGCTATTCGAATAGATGATGTTAACCCTGCAGGGGTGTACTTCTTCATACATGTTTCCACCACTTAGCGTCTGCACACGACATGTGCTCGACGGACTTCAAGCGAAAGCCGACGTGGGTGTAGACCACGACCTACCTAAACACCTAAGTCTCTAGTCCAGGTTTATCGCCTATTCGGGTTCCATCCATGAGGAGATCCGGCCGGAGTTTCGCTCACAGCCCCAAACGATGTGAACAGGGTTCCGTGACACCAAACGGGCGCCCGGTATACCCGGCCACGTGCCTACCGCATCACAGCCCACCCCTACGGTCAGCGCTGTCCACGGCCTCCAGCATACTACAAACACCAGAAACTACTTGCAACTCCTGGACAGAGGACAAGGGTGAATAAGAAGTCGAGCGGGGTCATATTTCAGGGCCCAATGTATGGTAGTAGCTGAATCATGGATCACAAACACAGAACTCAGTTCCTGAGGACGGCTTCAATGAGACAACCCACCATGTACTCCTACATGGCCTCTCACCGACACCTTTTACCAAATCGTGTTCACACACTTAGCTCACACACAGTAGGACATGTTCACCCGCCTCTGATTCATCCCCGATGAATCAGACCTGACTCAACTCTAAGCAGTAGCAGGCATGACAAACAAGCATGAATGAGTAGGCACATCAGGGCTGAAACAACTCCTAGTCATGCTAGTGGGTTTCATCTATTTACTGTGGCAATGACAGGTCATGCAAAGGATAAAGGGGTTCAGCTACCGCAGCAAGTAACAAATATCTCGTTGTTGTCCTAAAGCAGTAAAAGAGAGTAGGAGCGAGAGAGTGGGATTTTATCGGAATGAACAAGGGGGTTTTGCTTGCCTGGCACTTCTGAAGATAACATTGAGTCTTCATCAGTGTCAACGATCACATCATCGGTACACGTCTATCGAGAGGGGACAATACCGGCAACACAGAAGGGAACACAATCAATGCAATGCACAATATGATGCATGATCATGACATGGTAAAATGAATGTGTTTTGGGCTAATGCAACTAGCAACAGATTAAATGAAGTTGGTTTGAATACAAGATTCAAATTCAAACTCCATATGTGATTATTCAAATGCCATTTAATTGATTTGTGCTAAACAGCAGCTATAAGTTGTTCTAACATGCATGAAAATGGTACAGATGGATTCCTTGGATTTTTCTGATAATTTTTCATATATAAATTATTTAATTTGGAGTTACGGTTGAATTTCTATGATTTTTAGAAGTTTTTTACCATTTTCTGGAATTTTCTGATTTATTTTAAATCCAGAAAATCATTTAATGCGTCAGCATGACATCACCTTGACGTCATCAGGTCAATAGGGCAGGTTCAGGTCAAACCTGACCAGTGGGGTCCACTGGTCAGTGACACAACTAATTAACCAAGTTAATTAGCCTTAAGTTAATTCTAACTAAACTGTTTGTGGGGCCGGGGCCCACTGGTCAGTGACTAATCAGCTAACTAACCTAGGTTAATTAGTGTTAAACTAATACTAACTAAAATGTCAGGGGGAGGTGGCCCACACGTCAGTGACACACGGGGAAGGTCAAACCTGGGTCAACTCGCCGGAGTTGACCCGCGGCTCGTCGCCGGCGGAGCCAGAGACGGCGGAGGGGTGCGGTTTTCCTCCTCCGGCGACCAAATGGCCGGCGGAGAGCGTCTACATGACGCGGGCGCTCGTCCGCGTCGAGTTGTGGCAGCGGCTGGGCCTAAGATGGCCGGAGTCGTCACCGGCGTCGACCGTGGCGGTCGCCGGAGCTCGGGCGAGCTCGGGGTTGACGCTACATTGGCCGGGGAGGCTCGTGCGGGGCACCTACATGCTCTACGCAGCGCGGGGAGAAAGCTGAGCACAACAGTCGGGCAACTAGGTGGCCGGAGGCACGTCGGCGGCGGTCACAGGCGGCGGCAGGTTTCAGCCGAACTCGGTGCAGTTGCTGTGGTGCTCGCGAGTGAGAACGGGAAGGGGGAGGAGGAAGAGGAGCTCACGGGGAGTCGGTTGGAGCAGACGGCAAGCTCGGGGAGGCGGCGACGGCGGCGAATCGACGGCGGCGGTCCTCGGTGGCCGAGGAGGGGAAAAGCGTCGGGACGGCGCTTCGGGGCTTCCGGTAGGGCGTGGGTCGGTGGGGAGGAAGAGGGGGTCGAGGCGGAGCCTCTGGTCCGGTCAGAGAAGCGAGGGGAAGGCGGTGGCTGCAGCTACGGCGAACGGCGTCGGCGGCTGCGCTCTGCTTCGGGAGAGGGGGCGAGGGAGGCGAGGCAGGGAGAGAGGGAAGAGTTGCACGGGAGAGTGAGGGGGGTCAGGGGTCCAGAGCGATGCCGAGGAGGCTTCGAGGCGCCTCGGTGAGGCATGCAAGGAGGGAGGTGGCGTGGCGAGCTCGGCGGCGTCGCGGTGTCCCTCCTCTGCCTACTGGCACGAGGAGGAAGGCGACAGGGGGGAGCGCCTGGTGGGCTGGGCCGCTGGGCCGGTCAGGTAAGCGGCGCCAGGTAAGTGGCCCAGGTGGCCTTCTCTCCCTTTCTATTTATTTCTGTTTTGTTTTGTTTTATTTAATTTATTTTGCCACTGTTTTGAATTTAAAAATAATTCAAACAATGCCAAAAACTCCTCTGAATATTTTATATTGCTAGATGGACTTTTCCAAAAGCTTATAAAATATTTCAGGGGTATTTGAAATTATATTCTAATTATATGAATATAATTCAAATTCAAATAGCTAATGAATTAAATCCAAAGTCCCAAAAATAAATCCTTAAAAATGTTCAATATTTTGGTTGGGACCAGAACCCTTGCCAAAAATTATCAAACATTTAAGAAGAGCATTTTGGAACAATGAATGAGATTTTTAGGGTTTCTGCCCTTCTTTTATTTAGGGTTTTGAGGCTTCCAATTTCCCTCAGTTCAAATTTCAGAATTTAAACATGATGCACACATGAAGCTAGCCTAGAGCACTACCAGCAGCTAGGGATGTGACAACTCACCCCCACTAAACAAGAATCTCGTCTCGAGATTCAAGCGTAGGGTAAGGTGAAGGGGAAACGCAACTAGTATAATCTTCACGATCCAGGGTGCACTTCAGTTGAACGTTGATTCATTCACCATCATTGTCTTGATGTCTTGCTCTGAGAAATCCTGCCAACATGACATGGAGGGAAGAAGGAGACTCTAGAAGGGTCGATCTTCTTGAAGATCGAACAAGTCACGGAATGGGACATAGGACCATCTCTCGGGTTGAGACACGAGATACACATCAAGAGGGGTGGAAAGAAACGGATGACGAAGGTTCACTAGGTGGACAACAATTCCACACTTAAGAAGGTGGTAATCGGTTGTCAACGTAGCGAGGAGTTGAGTTGCCATGATACCACAACGAGACACCTTCGGAACCGTGACTCGTAGATATCTCCCCTTAAGTGGCAAAAGAATTACCTTTGATTCAGAGATCATTGAAACTCTTTATACCAGCTTAAGGCAAATCATAATCGATCATTTAGAGGGGTTCGGTAGAATGGCATACTCAAACTTGGATGATGTGGATTACCTTGTTGAAGACAACGTAATGGATGAATTTTGCTTATCACCGGAAAGGGAAGAGACCCATGGTAGAATGGCACATTGGCGGTGCAAGCTGGGAACAAAATGCAAATGCTGGGAATGATTCTGGTAACTGGGGAAGAACCCAACAATAGAGAGTGAATTCACTGTTTGAAAGGTCATAGCATTTCCGAGGAAACTGAGAGTAATCCCAGTTAGAGCCGATGATAACACGTAACGCTTGTGCGTGCTCTCAAGAACTTGAGCATTTCCACATTCATCAAGGTTTTACCAACATCCGTGTCAAGGGTCCGGTAAACACAACTTACTACCATGATGAATGGTGATGGAGGATGCAGATGCAAAGGAAGATAACACCTTCTCAGATTTCACCTTAGCGAGGCCAAGGAAATAAAATCTGGATGATCGACCGAGAGACATTTAGCACTCCGCTTCTAATGTTCTCCTTGATGTGCTAGTGTAACCCATTCATAGATATGGTTTGGTATCTAGAACATCAAGTAAAGGTCGGACTTCGGGAACACAAAAATCCATAGGGGCAACTAGGGAGTAAATCCTACGAAATCCTTATGGGGAGGTGGCCAACTTCCTCAATCAAGATATTATAATGACAGGTCTTCCGGTTGGGTGTGTTGGCCATGACATCCACTTTACCGGTTTCCGAGGGACCGATATTATAGTTTTTGGGAAATGTTCCAAACCATCATATCTGCCTGAGATTCAGATCTGGTTGGTGTCAGGATATTCCAGACTCATCGAGTCTAGGAAGAAAAACGAAAGTTTGCAACACAAATCGACGAGATGACGTTGCGAGATTCTCAGGAAATGAACTACGATAGCAAGCTCCAAAACATGAGCTGGTTCTGCTACAAACATGTGAACACGTTGTCCCAGACAAGCATGCCCACATGGTAGTCTTACAATAAAACACTACCGAGTTCTGGTTGGGAACCATCAGCGAGGATATCGAAGTTCTTTCATAAGTCCGGATTAGCTCTTATGAAGATACTCCTTCTCTTTGAACAAATCAGTCAGTGGCTTGGTGTGCTAGGATACACATATGGAATGAAGGTTGCAAGTCTCCAGACCACAGAATACTTCGCACGTGTGCATGACTGACTTGGGATGATTCCAAGGAAACAAAACAATCTTCCTCAAATTCATGGCGGCAACTTGCATCATATGCACATGAATTAGGGAAAGTCACTACTTTCATTCAAACATATGCTTCATGAATGAAACACGAAGAAATGCTTACACAAGTTTCCAACACTAGGTTGATGTTCAACATGATTCATGGGGGGAGACAAAATGCTACTGATGGGCTCAACAGCAACTCATCGGAATTTCCATATCACTGGACTTCCACCATCATGTGAACACGGTGATAGCATTGGTTAGACCAAAGATGTAATGGTGTATGCTCGAGGGATCAACCACGAGTAGGACAACATTACGAGCATCGTTGGTACTGATTTGATTTGACGATAGCCCACACTCAAATCAAGGGATTGATAAGACAATAGGTCCAGCAACTGATCACAGGGACCAATCGATGAAGATATCATCTTCTTTCAACACACACTACACAAGAATATCCCTTTGGAACGAACTAAGTCAGGCAAGCTTTTATCTTCTAACTCTCCAAGTTGTCGTTTAGCTTAACCAACTAGCTCAGGGGTATCCAACACGGATTCTTGGAGAAAGGGTGGTTTACAATAAACCAACTTGATCACGAGCTCAACATAGCAGTCAGGTGACAACCTGGTAGTACTTTCGAGAAGATCTGCGGAAAATCACGAACCACCGATATGTTACTAAGCTCGAGAACAATCTTGCTTTTCAGGGCAAGATGATATGATCAAATGAGTGAGGACTTGACAAGATCCTAACTCATCAATCGAAGGGTGCACCAAAATAAGGACTAGGTAGCACGATCAATCTTAGAATGGTGATTCAATAACCAACATACTAAGAATAAGATTATTGTCCATTAACTACCAAGCAATGGGGTTGCTAGGAGTATTGAGTTCACACATCATGATTCACTGGTCGGCACTCCGGCTGCAACAACACGGAACCGAGGAATGAAAAAGGATGGCGAGAAGTATCACTATGTCAAGAATTCATAAAAGGTGGTGCAATTCTCATGAAATTCTTGATATAAAGATGGTAATACTCCAAGGTAGAACAGAACAAAAGTTGGGTTAGCAACTTGATCTGCAGAGTACAACTACTTTGACCCAATCCTAGATATGGATGAGGTACTGGAGTTCATTTCTCCTAGTCATTCTGGAATAGAATGGCTTGATGGACCACAAGAGTAATAGGTATCGATGAACGATTGCACGCATACTCTTGACTATCAATTGATAGGCGAGGGTCGGAAACAACTAAGATGGGACAACTCAAAAGAACATATGATTTTCTGAGTTGTGGATGCATGGATTAGCATGTCGAACGAAGTTCAACATATTTCTTCCGGATAACCCATGCAGAAAGGTAGAACTGGCAGAGCCACAATATATAATGGATAACTCATCAAGAATAATCCTGTTGTGATATTTCAGTTCAACGAGGAACTTCTGCCATAAGTAGTTCATGGTATTTGGAAGAAGAAGATACCACGGACTTCAAGGACTATCGCAAAGGTTACTAATATCCTAAAGGCACTAGCAATTACTATCAACATGAAGTAGGTAGAGTGAATCTCGGGTTCAAGAACCCAGGAACAGAATACCTATTACTAAGTAGCATCACGGGATGCTTTCGAGAATGATGGCCAGAATCATCACACTGGGAACACAAATCATGGCTAAATTACTAGATGATCCCCTAAGACACCTAGGGTCATAATAATATCTCCAACATATATGTCAAGGTAACGGAGTACCTCAACTCACTGATTAGTGTGGTTAATCTGGCCCATGGGGACATTGAAACGGGAAGAAAGGATTTGCAAATGCATCAGACTACTTAGAAACCTGGGATGACTCGGACAGCATAACGGCTGTAAATGCTCAGAAAAGATTTGAGACATTCACAAAAATGGTGGCATAACCACTCAGAAGCACAATATCAAGGTTTCGAGATCAACAATTAACATACGGAAGATAGTAGGAACTGAACTGGGGCTTGAATCAACAATCTTATAAGTCTACGGATTAGTAACACGTGATCCTGATAGAAAGAAGAGATAACCTAGTTCTTAATCCCCGTAGAAGAGAAGATGATGACTCAGATCAGAAGGCCATGAGGTATAAGGAGTAAAAAGAGCCTTACGTTCCATCCCACAATCAATTCCCTTATATAACTAAAGAACTTCTAGACTCAACTTCGACCAGTTTGGCTTGGTAATCCTACAGGCAGTCAAGCTCTGATACCAACGCTGTCAGGACCCCGACTCAATGCCACATCGATCTAGCATGTAACACCTCATATCACTTTGCGGCCTCACGCACGGTATTCCCACGGGTGTCGCCCTACCTTTACCCGGGACCGTTTGCGCCTTTTGGCACACGTATATGACAGTGTCGCTAGCATCTATATGATAAGGAGCCCGGGCTGACATGGCTAGTCGTAAACCCAAAGTGGCACAAACTTACAGGGACAGGCATCCATGACCCAGCATCGAACGTGTCGGTCATCAGCAAGTGAATCCAGGCTGTAGCACTGGGCTAGCAGGACTCCGGTGAACCGGGCTGTAGCGGGCTAACAGGACTCCGGTATTCATCGCGTGACATTTCCCCGAAGGGACAGACACAGGAACGAAGAAGGACACATGCCGGCCAGCCTAAGTGTTCCGGAGCAGTAGCAAGCTACCATTGGAAACACTAGGAGACATTTCCCGGTAAGAGAGGCTACTAAGGATAAACAACTAGATAGTCAGATCCCACACATACCAAGCATTTCAATAACATACACACAATATGCTCGATATGTGCAAACACAACATGGCATCACAACATGACTCTATGACTCAAGTATTTATTCATTAGGCTCCGAGGAGCGAGATATTACAAACATAGGTCTCATGACCCAACATTCAGAGTATACAAGTCAAAGCACAAGCGGAAGCTATCATGTCTGAGTACAGACAACTATAAATGAAAAAGGCTGAGAAGCCTGACTATCTACCAGATACTGCCGAGGGCACAAGATCGTAGCTGAGGTAACAAGCTAAACGTCGAAGTCCAAGCGGAACTACTAGTGAGACTAAAGTCTCTCTGCAAAAACATAAAATAGGCAAACATGAGTACAAATGTACCCAGCAAGACTTACATCAGAACTAACTACATATGCATCATTATCAACAAAGGGGTGGTGGGGTTTAACTGCAGCAAGCCAGCTTTGACTCGGTGGCTATCCTAAACTACGACTGCAAGCGACTCTTTTGAGGTGGCGCACACGAGTCCACATATTCACCATATCAATACACCACTATGGATCCGCTCCCGTCTCCCTACGAGAACGCCATCCATGGCACTCACGCTTATCTTGCGTATTTTAGAGTATCCACTTTCACTTGTCTATGAACTGATATAAGCAACCCAGAAGTCCTTTACCGCGGACACGGCTATTCGAATAGATGATGTTAACCCTGCAGGGGTGTACTTCTTCATACATGTTTCCACCACTTAGCGTCTGCACACGACATGTGCTCGACGGACTTCAAGCGAAAGCCGACGTGGGTGTAGACCACGACCTACCTAAACACCTAAGTCTCTAGTCCAGGTTTATCGCCTATTCGGGTTCCATCCATGAGGAGATCCGGCCGGAGTTTCGCTCACAGCCCCAAACGATGTGAACAGGGTTCCGTGACACCAAACGGGCGCCCGGTATACCCGGCCACGTGCCTACCGCATCACAGCCCACCCCTACGGTCAGCGCTGTCCACGGCCTCCAGCATACTACAAACACCAGAAACTACTTGCAACTCCTGGACAGAGGACAAGGGTGAATAAGAAGTCGAGCGGGGTCATATTTCAGGGCCCAATGTATGGTAGTAGCTGAATCATGGATCACAAACACAGAACTCAGTTCCTGAGGACGGCTTCAATGAGACAACCCACCATGTACTCCTACATGGCCTCTCACCGACACCTTTTACCAAATCGTGTTCACACACTTAGCTCACACACAGTAGGACATGTTCACCCGCCTCTGATTCATCCCCGATGAATCAGACCTGACTCAACTCTAAGCAGTAGCAGGCATGACAAACAAGCATGAATGAGTAGGCACATCAGGGCTGAAACAACTCCTAGTCATGCTAGTGGGTTTCATCTATTTACTGTGGCAATGACAGGTCATGCAAAGGATAAAGGGGTTCAGCTACCGCAGCAAGTAACAAATATCTCGTTGTTGTCCTAAAGCAGTAAAAGAGAGTAGGAGCGAGAGAGTGGGATTTTATCGGAATGAACAAGGGGGTTTTGCTTGCCTGGCACTTCTGAAGATAACATTGAGTCTTCATCAGTGTCAACGATCACATCATCGGTACACGTCTATCGAGAGGGGACAATACCGGCAACACAGAAGGGAACACAATCAATGCAATGCACAATATGATGCATGATCATGACATGGTAAAATGAATGTGTTTTGGGCTAATGCAACTAGCAACAGATTAAATGAAGTTGGTTTGAATACAAGATTCAAATTCAAACTCCATATGTGATTATTCAAATGCCATTTAATTGATTTGTGCTAAACAGCAGCTATAAGTTGTTCTAACATGCATGAAAATGGTACAGATGGATTCCTTGGATTTTTCTGATAATTTTTCATATATAAATTATTTAATTTGGAGTTACGGTTGAATTTCTATGATTTTTAGAAGTTTTTTACCATTTTCTGGAATTTTCTGATTTATTTTAAATCCAGAAAATCATTTAATGCGTCAGCATGACATCACCTTGACGTCATCAGGTCAACAGGGCAGGTTCAGGTCAAACCTGACCAGTGGGGTCCACTGGTCAGTGACACAACTAATTAACCAAGTTAATTAGCCTTAAGTTAATTCTAACTAAACTGTTTGTGGGGCCGGGGCCCACTGGTCAGTGACTAATCAGCTAACTAACCTAGGTTAATTTGTGTTAAACTAATACTAACTAAAATGTCAGGGGGAGGTGGCCCACACGTCAGTGACACACGGGGAAGGTCAAACCTGGGTCAACTCGCCGGAGTTGACCCGCGGCTCGTCGCCGGCGGAGCCAGAGACGGCGGAGGGGTGCGGTTTTCCTCCTCCGGCGACCAAATGGCCGACAGAGAGCGTCTACGTGACGCGGGCGCTCGTCCGCGTCGAGTAGTGGCAGCGGCTGGGCCTAAGATGGCCGGAGTCGTCACCGGCGTCGACCGTGGCGGTCGCCGGAGCTTGAGCGAGCTCGGGGTTGACGCTACGGTGGCCGGGGAGGCTCGTGCGGGGCACCTACATGCTCTACGCAGCGCGGGGAGAAAGCTGAGCACAATAGCCGGGCCACTAGGTGGCCGGAGGCACGTCGGCGGCGGTCACAGGCAGCGGCAGGTTTCGGCCGAACTCGGTGCAGTTGCTGTGGTGCTCGCGAGTGAGAACGGGAAGGGGGAGGAGGAAGAGGAGCTCACGGGGAGTCGGTTGGAGCAGACGGCAAGCTCGGGGAGGCGGCAACGGCGGCGAATCGACGACGGCGGTCCTCGGTGGCCGAGGAGGGGAAAAGCGTCGAGACGGCGCTTCGGGGCTTCCGGTAGGGCGTGGGTCGGTGGGGAGGAAGAGGGGGTCGAGGCGGAGCCTCTGGTCCGGTCAGATAAGCGAGGGGAAGGCGGTGGCTGCAGCTACGGCGAACGGCGTCGGCGGCTGCGCTCTGCTTCGGGAGAGGGGGCGAGGGAGGCGAGGCAGGGAGAGAGGGAAGAGGTGCACGGGAGAGTGAGGGGGGTCAGGGGTCCAGAGCGATGCCGAGGAGGCTTCGAGGCGCCTCGGTGAGGCAGGCAAGGAGGGAGGTGGCGTGGCGAGCTCGGCGGCGTCGCGGTGTCCCTCCTCTGCCTACTGGCACGAGGAGGAAGGCGACAGGGGGGAGCACCTGGTGGGCTGGGCCGCTGGGCCGGTCAGGTAAGCGGCGCCAGGTAAGTGGCCCAGGTGGCCTTCTCTCCCTTTCTATTTATTTCTGTTCTGTTTTGTTTTATTTAATTTATTTTGCCACTGTTTTGAATTTAAAAATAATTCAAACAATGCCAAAAACTCCTCTGAATATTTTATATTGCTAGATGGACTTTTCCAAAAGCTTATAAAATATTTCAGGGGTATTTGAAATTATATTCTAATTATATGAATATAATTGAAATTCAAATAGCTAATGAATTAAATCCAAAGTCCCAAAAATAAATCCTTAAAAATGTTCAATATTTTGGTTGGGACCAGAACCCTTGCCAAAAATTATCAAACATTTAAGAAGAGCATTTTGGAACAATGAATGAGATTTTTAGGGTTTCTGCCCTTCTTTTATTTAGGGTTTTGAGGCTTCCAATTTCCCTCAGTTCAAATTTCAGAATTTAAACATGATGCACACATGAAGCTAGCCTAGAGCACTACCAGCAGCTAGGGATGTGACAACTTCCTAAGCCGGCAATCTCATTTTTGATGAGAGCAAGCCTAGAGTACATCTCAGCGACACCTTCACCATCCTTCATCTTGAACTTGTCAAGTTGGCTTTGAAGTACATCCAACTTGGATTCCTTGACGGAGTCGGTACCTTCGTGCATATCAATCAAAGTGTCCCAAATTTCCTTTGCATTCTCAAGACGGCTGATTTTGTTGAATTCTTCGGGGCACAATCCGTTGAAGAGAATGTCACAAGCTTGAGCATTGTATTGCAACATCTTCAACTCATCCGCGGTAGCTTCACGGTTTGGTTCTCTCCCGTCAAAGAAGTCACCTTGCAAACCAACACACACAATAGCCCAAACGGCGGGGTTATGTCCAAGAATATGCATTTTCATTTTATGCTTCCAACTAGCAAAATTAGTACCATCAAAGTAAGGACCTCTACGGTGATAATTTCCCTCGCTAGACGCCATACTCTCCTAGGTTGTGAAACCAAGGCTATGACCACCAAAAGCTATGGAGATCAAGCAAATGGAGACCAAAGCTCTGATACCACTTGTAGGATCGAAAGTATGTCTAGAGGGGGTGATTAGACTACTTGACCAAATAAAAACTTAACTTTTTCCCAATTTTAGTTCTTGGCAGATTTTAGCTATTTTAGGACAAGTCAAGCAATCATCACATAATTTGAGCAAGCATGCAAAGAGTATATAGGCAGCGGAAAGTAAAGCATGCAACTTGCAAGAATGTAAAGGGAAGGGTTTGGAGAATTCAAACGCAATTGGAGACACGGATGTTTTTCCCGTGGTTCGGATAGGTGGTGCTATCCTACATCCACGTCGATGGAGACTTCAACCCACGAAGGGTAACGGTTGTGCGAGTCCACACAGGGCTCCACCCAAGGGTAACAGTTGCGCGAGTCCACACAGGGCTCCACCCACGAAGGGTCCACGAAGAAGCAACCACCCACAAAGGGTCCACGAAGAAGCAACCTTGTCTATCCCACCATGGCCATCGCCCACACAGGACTTGCCTCACTAGCGGTATATCTTCATGAAGTAGGCGATCTCCTTGCCCTTACAAACTCCTTGGTTCAACTCCACAATCTTGTCAGAGGCTCCCAAGTGACACCTAGCCAATCTAGGAGACACCACTCTCCAAGAAGTAACAAATGGTGTGTAGGTAATGAACTCCTTGCTCTTGTGCTTCAAATGATAGTCTCCCCAACACTCAACTCTCTCTCATAGGATTTGGATTTGGTGGAAAGAAGGTTTGAGTGGAAAGCAACTTGGGAAGGCTAGAGATCAAGATTCATATGGTAGGAATGGAATGTCTTGGTCTCAACACATGAGTAGGTGGTTCTCTCTCAGAACATATGAGTTGAAATGGTGTGTGTGTTCTGATGGCTCTCACATCAAATGAGAAGGAGGTGGAGGGGTATATATAGCCTCCACACAAAATCCAACCGTTACACAGTTTTCCAATCTCGGTGGGACCGAATCAATAAGCTCGGTTGAACTGAAAATGTAAACCTAGTGACCGTTAGTGATTTTCGGTGGGACTGACATGCAACTCGTTAGGACCGATATGGTTAGGGTTTGGGCATAACGTAACCTTGGTGAGACCGATTACACAAACTCGGTGAGACCAAATTTGGTAATTAGCTAACCAGAGAGTTGGTCAGGCAAACTCGGTGGGACCAATTTGCTCTTTCGATGAGACCGAGTGGAACTCGGTGAGACCGAAAAATTACAAAGGGGAAACACTGAGTTTACATTGCAATCTCGGTGGGACCGATTCGCTCGTTCGGTAAGACCGAAAAGTTATGAAAGGGAAACAGAGAGTTTGCAACCCCATCTCGGTGAGACCAAGATCCTTATCGGTAGAACCGAATTGCTAGGGTTTGGCAGTGGCTAATGACAAGTGAAACTCGGTGGCGCCGGATAGGAAGAATCGGTAGGACCGAGTTTGGCTTAGGGTTTAGGTCATATGTGGATATGGGAAAGTAGTTGAGGGTTTTGGAGCATATCACTAAGCACATGAAGCAAGAGGCTCATTAAGCAACACCTCATCCCTCCTTAATAGTATTGGCTTTTCCTAAAGACTCAATGTGATCTTGGATCACTAAAATATAAAATAAAGAGTCTTGAGCTTTTGAGCTTGAGCCAATCCTTTGTCCTTAGCATTTTGAGGGTTCCACTTTCACATCCATGCGATGCCAATCATTGAGCTTTCCTGAAATAATCATCTTGGAATAGCATTAGCTCAATGAGCTATATGTTGTTATGAATTACCAAAACCACCTAGGGATAGTTGCACTTTCAGTGTGGGACCTTCAAACAGGCAAAGTGATCATCAAAAAGATCATCTAGATGTTTCTGCCACACGTCTATGCTGCTTGTCTTCTTGGTGTGTTGATCCTTCGAAAGGATAGATGAAGAGGCCGTCGTGAGGGGCCTGTGGAAAAGAAACCTGAAAAAGGAGAAAAAAGGAAAAGTATGAGTGCCCGAATACGGTCGAGCCATATTGTGGACCATGATCAAGTTATGCCTTCGTCTTTGCCCATGGTATTTTCAGTGCGTAATTATGTACACACGGTACGTACGCCATAGTGCAGGTGGGACTGAGATGGAGGCCAAATTGCTAGTCCGACTCCTGACGAGCCGGACTGTCATGCCGCGGAGTAATTCAAACTCATTTAATAGTGTGTGGGGGCTTGGCCGTCGAATTGATGTTCTACTTGATAAGGCTGCCCTGTACTTCTGCTGCCATGGCCGCGGTGTGCTCCTCAGTACGGAGGGAGCGTTCCTTGTTTCCGTTGACAGTTATGACACCGCGTGGACCGGGCATCTTAAGTTTGAGATAGGCATAATGTGGCACGTGTTGGGTATATGACTACCAGTTATGACCCGCCCAGGAGGGGCCGGGTCAACCACAATGGCGGTTCACCTGTATGAAACCCAAGAGTATACAAGATGGCGGTTCACAGTTAGGCTTATAGGAGGCCCAAGCCCAGAGGCGGCTTAAGGCCCGTAAGTATAAACCGCCATGTATGAATAGACTTGTAATGTAAGGCATGTAAGATACATCACTAAGCCGGACACATTGTATGAGCCGACCGGGACTCTGTAGGCCGCAGGGCGTCAACCCATGTATATAAGGGGATGACCCGGTAGCGGCTTAGGGCAAGAAACAACAGATCGAGAGCTAGGTTAACCATATTCGCTCCCTGGTCATTGAAACCCTAGCAATACACCTCCAACTGGATTAGGCTTTTACCTTCACCGCAAGGGGCCAAACCAGTATAAAATCCTTGTGTCCTTTGTCCTGATTAACCCCTTTAAGCTAATTAGGTTGCGATGGCTCCACGACTAAGTCCTCACACTAGGACATCTACCGTGACAATTCCACGACAGTTGGCGCCCACCGTGAGGCTACCGCACGATGGTTTCAAGTTCTTAGAGGGAAAATTCAAAGGGATTAAGGGATACGCCGTGGGCCGGATGACCAAGAGTCGCCGTGGCAAGCTCTACATTGATGACGTAGGCTGGGGCCCTGAGGCTGGCTCAATTGAGTACGGATACCGGGTCCCCTTCGGCGGAAATCACGTCTTCATCGGCAAGATCGGCGAAACGGGCCATGAGCCGGACATCTGCACTGACATCGTCGAGATGGCTCAGTGTGCGAGACCCACCCAGGTTCGGCCCGCCATGAATCGTGCCTTCGTGGGATTTATCTGTGGATCAGAATCTGAGGATAGACCGGCATCTGGTGGTGAGACGGTCGTTTATTCTGATGGTGAGTCATCCACCGGTGAGACCGAGTCATTGTATCAACCGCAAGACGGCCGTCTTGGGGGATGTTCCGATGGCGATAGTATTCCAGACCCCTGCGAGCCGCCGAACCGGGTTGCAATCTTCATGGCCGATACACAGCCCGTGCAGCACTCGTCGACTGCAGCAGTGTTGATTTCCGAGTTAGTAGCGGCAACGGCTGCCGGGGCAGGAGGCCCTGTGCGCCCGCCGGCTCAAGTCTTAACTGGCCTGCTGGATAAGCTCATAGCACTGTTAACCGCAGTGGTTAACCCGGCAGATCAGGATCAGCATAATGCGGCGGTCGCAAAATTGCATGATGAGATAGCATAGGCCATGGAGGAGCTAGACACAGAGAACGCGAGGATGGCCGAGGAGCGGGCTACTTTGGATGCTCAGGCACAGCAGATTCTGTCGGAGTCTTACCGGCTCATGCAAGATCAGAACACTTCAAACGAAGTCATGAGGAGGAGGCATCAGACTCGTCTACCCTCGGTTTACGAGGCAATAAATCTCTTTAACACACTAGGAGAAGGAACTAGTAACCTGGCAGTGGTAAACCGGGTCGAAGCACCTGGGACGGGTATGCCGGTTCAGCCACGCATGACAGACCCACCTCGTCAGAACAATAACCCACCACAGCACGCGCCGACGCAACCGGGTCATTACTCTAACCCTTTGGATAACATGATCGCTGCGGCGTCATGATTAGCGGCTCTCCCGGT
This sequence comes from Triticum aestivum, assembly GCF_018294505.1. Lineage (NCBI taxonomy): Eukaryota > Viridiplantae > Streptophyta > Magnoliopsida > Poales > Poaceae > Triticum > Triticum aestivum. The sequence goes on along the minus strand of NC_057797.1, from coordinate 173,115,581 downwards.
TGACGGCGAGTTGCCGACGGCAGTTGAAACACGAAGGGCTAGAGAGCTCCTTCAGACATCACTGGTTCAGCAGCAGGCTTATTCTTACAGTCGTGACAGGATTCATTCCACCCCTCACCCGAGCCGGAGCTACAGTAGGCATATCGATGAGCCGGCTGTGACAAGCGATGGGCGGAACCATAACCCGCCCCGTGGACATAATCCGGCGGGCGGTGGCGCTGATGCTCAGAATGTAGTGGATCAAGGTAGAGTGCTACCTCTTGAGTACTGCGTTGGTTTTCCCTTGAACAGGAAAGGGTGATGCAGCAAAGTAGCATAAGTATTTCCCTCAGTTTTTGAGAACCAAGGTATCAATCCAGTAGGAGACTACACGCAAGTCCCTTGTACCTACGCAAACAAATAAGAACCTCGCAACCAACGCGATAAAGGGGTTGACAATCCCTTCACGGTCACTTACGAGAGTGAGATCTAATAGAGATAATAATAATAAGATAAATATTTTTGGTATTTTTATGATATATATTGAAAGTAAAGATTGTGAAATAAAATAGATTGGAAACTTATATGATAAAAGATAGACCCGGGGGCCATAGGTTTCACTAGTGGCTTCTCTCAAGATAGCGTAAGTATTACGGTGGGCGAACGAATTACTCTCGAGCAATTGGTAGAAAAGTGAATAATTTTGAGAATATCTAGGCATGATCATGCATATACGCATCACGTCTGCGACAAGTAGACCGAAACGATTTTGCATCTACTACTATTACTCCACACATCGACCGCTATCCAGCATGCATGTAGAGTATTAAGTTCATAAGAACAGAGTAATGCATTAGGCAAGATGACATGATGTAGAGGGATAAACTCAAGCAATATGATATAATACGTGCCTTGCTGCCCCTGCTGTCACTGGGAAAGGACACCGCAAGATTGAACCCAAAGCTAAGCACTTCTCCCATTGCAAGAAAGATCAATCTAGTAGGCCAAACCAAACTGATAATTCGAAGAGACTTGCAAAGATAACCAATCATACATAAAAGATTTCAGAGAAGAATCAAATATTGTTCATAGATAAACTTGATCATAAACCCACAATTCATCGGATCTCGACAAACACACCGCAAAAAGAGTTACATCGAATAGATCTCCAAGAAGATCGAGGAGAACTTTGTATTGAGATCCAAAGAGAGAGAGAAGAAGCCATCTAGCTAATAACTATGGACCCGAAGGTCTGAAGTAAACTACTCACACATCATCGGAGGGGCCATGGAGTTGATGCAGAGGCCCTCTGTGATCGATGCCCCCTCCGACGGAGCTCCGGAAAAGGCCCCAAGATGGGATCTCTTGGGTACAGAAGGTTGCGGCAGTGGAAATAGGGTTTCGTGGTGCTCCTGGATGTTTTCGGTGTATATGAATATATATATATATATATATATATATATATATATATATATATATATATATATATATAGGAGGAAGAAGTAGGTCGGTGGAGCCACGAGGGGCCCACGAGGGTGGAGGGCGCGCCTAGGGGGGTAGGCGCGCCCCCTGCCTTGTGGCCTCCTTGTTGGTTGCTTGACGTCCACTCCAAGTCCCCTTGATCACGTATGTGCAAAAAATAACTCTCCCGAAGGTTTCATTCCATTTGGATTCCGTTTGATATTCCTTTTCTGCGAAATACTGAGATAAGCAAAAAAAATAGCAATTTGCACTGGGCCTTGGGTTAGTAGGTTAGTCCCAAAAATAATATAAAAGTATATAAATAAGCCCATTAACATCCAAAATAGATAATATAATAGCATGGAACAATCAACAAGTATACATACGTTGGAGACGTATCATAGAGCACGTGAGAGGCCGAGCTGGCGGCACAGTATGCGGCCCATCAACCTACTCTGGTTTGTCTAACCACTTCTGTGGAGCCAGGTGTAACCTTGAGAAATTTGGGTGTACCATGCTTAGTACCGGATCTACGTAATGAGCGTCTACCCAAGGATTTCAAGGGTCCTCGCAAGGTGCCTAACTATACTGCTGATTTACCTCCTGAAGCATGGGTCGAGAGTTATGAGATAGCCATGGAATTACTAGAAGTTAGTGATGCCGCGTGTGCTAAATATTTCTCTATGATGTTGGATGGAATGGCCCGCACTTGGTTGAAGGGGCTCCCTGCCAATTCTATTGGGTCATGGGCCGAGTTAAAAGCCCGGTTTATCCAGAATTTCAAGGATACATGCAAGAAGCCCATGCCAATTGTGGATTTAGCCTCCTGTGTCCAAGCAGAAGGTGAGTCGACAACCCATTGGGTGCGCTGGGTCTCAACAATCCTGCACTCGTCGGATCGCATCAATGCCGATTCAGCAGTGTTGATGTTGGAAAACAATTGTCGTTTCACGCCCCTAAAGCAGAAATTAGGGCAGCTCAAACGCCGCTGTAATGACATGGGGACACTCATGGCGGATCTTGTTAAGTATGCTGACTCTAATGGTACCAAGGACCCCGAGTCTAATGATGAAAAGCCGGGGAAGGGGAAGAAGAGCAGCAGCAACAGAAGACAGCAGCATAATCCGGCGAATCAGGGAGGCAATGGTAAGCACAAAGCTGATAATAGTTTGGACTTTGTGGCTAACACCAACGCACAGAATAATGTCCAGCGACGTAAAGGTAAACCACCCCCACGAACCGGAGGATCAGGCTTTAATCTTGAGCAGATGCTAAATCAACCCTGCCCAAGGCATGGGACGCGGGAAAGACCATCCGGCCACCTCTGGAAGGATTGCTTCATTATGAAGGAGTACAAAAATTCTAGTCTCTTTGAAGACAATCATGGGCCAGGGGGTGGCCCAGGATCTGGCTCTCAAGGACCAGGTTATGGCAGTGGCGGTTCTAGTTCTGGGTTCCAAAATAATCAACACAATCAGGGTGGCTACCATCAATAGTCAAGTCAGGGGAATTAGTAGCAACAATCGGGATATCAGAGTAACCCAAAGCAGTTGAATAATGGGCAGTACCACGTCTTCACCACAAGTTTATGCAAACGCGATCAGAAGCTTCATAAGAGGGTGGTAAACATTGTTGAACCGGCAGTTCCCCATTACTTGCACCGGTCTGAGCAGCCCATTATGTGGAGTCGGGAAGATCACCCGTCCCGGGTTGATAACCCGGGTCACCTGGCATTGGTGGTCGCACCTCCGGTCAGAGAGTATAAGTTTACCAAGGTACTCATGGACAGAGGGAGCAGCATCAATATCCTTTATTATGAAACTTTTTGTTGCATGGGGTTGACGGATAAAAATCTTAAACCGTCAAACACTGTTTTCCATGGCATGGTGCCTGGTAAGTCAGCGTACCCAGTTGATAAGATAGCTCTGGAAGTTGCTTTTGGAGATGATCATGACTCTAGGACAGAGACATTGACCTTTGAAGTGGTCAAGATTCACATCCCGTATCACACTCTGTTTGGACGGCCGACTTATGCCAAGTTAATGGCGCGGCCTTGTTATGTTTATCTGCAGCTCAAGATGCCGGGTTACAAGGGGGCCATTACAGTGCATGGGAGCCGTAAGATAGCTTTGGAATGCGAAGAAGGTGATGCAGCTTATGCTGAGTCGATTTGTGCAACGGAGGAGTTAAAATTTTATAAGGACAATGTTGATCTGGCGGATATGACATCTTTGAAAAAGCCAACTATAGAGCATGATCCGGTCTTAATGTTTCCATAAGCAGATGATACCAAGATGGTTGATTTTGTTCCTGGCGATTCATCCAAGCAGTTCAGTATCAATGCTAATCTGGATCCGAAATAGGAAAGCGCGCTCATCAGGTTCATCCGTGAGAACCGGGACATCTTTGCATGGAAACCTTGAGACATGCCAGGTGTACCGAGGGAACTCGCTGAGCACACTCTTAATATTGATCCCAAGTTTAAACCAGTCAAGAAACTTCTTCATCGCTTCAACGAAGAGAGGCATAAGGCCATTGGTGAAGAGGTAGCCCGACTCTTGGTGGCTGGGTTTATTATTGAGGTATTTCATCCTGACTGGTTGGCTAACCCGCTGCTGGTACTTAAAAAGAACGGCACCTGGCGTATGTGTGTGGATTACACGGATTTAAACAAGGCTTGTCCGGCCGATCCTTTTGCTCTCCCTCGTATTGATCAGATTATCGATGCTACGGCGGGTTGTGAGCGTTTGAGTTTTTTTGATGCTTATTCTGGTTATCATCAGATCAAGATGGTAGTTAAGGACCAAGAGAAGACAACATTCATAACTCCCTTTGGATCCTTCTGCTATGTGTCTATGCCTTTTGGGCTCAAGAGTACCCATGCGACTTATCAGAGATGTGTGCAGAATTGCCTTCATGATCAAATTGGGCGCAATGTTCATGCTTATGTGGATGATATTGTGGTGAAATCCAGAGAGAAAGAGACATTGATAGACGATTTGAAAGAAACCTTTGATAATCTTCGGGTCTATAAAATGATGCGTAACCTGGCCAAGTGTGTTTTTGGTGTGCCAACAGGTAAGCTCTTGGGATTCTTGGTGTCTAACAGGGGCATTGAAGCTAATCCGGAGAAGATCAAAGCCATCACTTCTCTGGCTAAACTGGCATGTGTCAACGATGTGCAATGTTTAGCGGGTCGTATTGCGGCATTAAGCCGGTTGGGAGAGAAGGCTATCCCTCTATATTAGATGATGAAAAAGACAAATAATTTTGTCTGGAGTGATGCCGCTAATACAGCGTTTGAGGACTTGAAGAAATAGCTGGCTGAGCCGCCCGTGCTTGCTGCCCCTATTGATAAAGAGCCATTGTTGTTATATATGGCTGCTAATAGCCGAGCTGTCAGAGTAGCCATTGTGGTAGAAAGGAAGGAGGCAAGCAAGGAATATCCGGTTCAAAGGCCGGCTTACTACATCAGTGAGGTGCTTATTGAGTCCAAGCAGAGATATCCGCACTGGCAGAAGCTCGTATATGGGGTTCATGGCCAGTCAGAAGCTTAAACAATATTTTCTGGGTCATCCCATCACTATGGTTAGTTCTGCTCCTTTAGGGGACATTATTCAGAACAGAGAAGCCACAGGTCGGGTAGCCAAGTGGGCCATTGAGCTTGGTCCTCATGGTTTGAAATATATGCCTCGCACGGCCATCAAGTCTCACGCGCTGGTGGATTTCATCAATGACTGGACAGAGCTGCAGATGCCTGAGGAAAATCCAGATAACACGTACTGGACTATTCACTTTGATGGGTCCAGGCAATTGGAGGGCTTGGGGGCTGGAGTTGTACTCGCTTCCCCTCGAGGTGATAAATTTTGTTATGTTCTCCATTTGATGTTCCCTTGCACTAACAATGTAGTTGAATATGAGGCCTTGCTCCACGGTCTTCGGATGGCTAAGGAAATGAACTTAAGCCGGGTTAGGTGCTTTGGTGACTCAGATTTGGTGGCTCAACAAGTCTCTGATACTTGGGATTCTAAGGATCCACTCATGGCGGCTTATCGACGAGAAGTGGATTTTATTGCTGGTCACTTCAAAGGTTATCAAGTTGAGCATGTTGATTGGAGAAAAAAATGAAGCGGCTGATGCCTTAAGCTGGTTGGGTTCTCAACATAAACCGATGCGGCCTAATGTCTTTCTTGATGTTGTGCATAACCCGTCGGTCAAGTTACCTACAGAGGAGGACTTGGCTATTCCTGACCCGGAAGCTCAGTTTGTGGCAGCTCTTCATGTAATTCCTGATTAGACAGACCCTTATTTGGCTTATATGACCTGGGGTGAGTTACCTGAGGATGAAACCTTAGCCAGGCAGATAACCCGGCGGTCTAAGTCAATGACAATTGTCAATGGAGAGCTGAATCACCACAGTGTTGCAGGGGCCTTCCAACGTTTTGTTTCTCCAGAAGAGGGCCGTGAGATCCTGAGTGAGATTCATGAAGGAGACTGTGGTCATCATGCTGGTTCAAAGTCCCTTGTGGCTAAAGCTTTTTGTCATGGGTTTTATTGGCTAACAACTCATGTTGATGTTGAAGACCTGATCAGCAGGTGTGATGGGTGTCAGAAATTTTCACAACGAGCCCATGTGTTGGCTCAAGAATTGAGGATGATTCCAATTACTTGGCCGTTTGCAGCTTGGGGGCTTGATATGGTTGGACCTTTCAAAATATCCAAGGATAAGAAGACCCGCCTTTTGGTGGCGGTTGATAAGTTCACTAAGTAGGTAGAGGCAGAGCCAGTCAGTAAGTGTGATGCAGCAACGGTGGTTCAATTCATGAAGAAGGTGATCTTCCGTTTTGGCTTTCCACTCAGCATTATAACAAACAATGGCACTAATCTCTCCAAGGATGCTATGGAAGAATTTTGTCAACGTGAGCATATCCGGCTTGATGTATCGTCACTGGCTCACCCTCAATCTAATGGTCAAGCTAAGAGAGCCAATCAAGAGATCTTGAGAGGCATCAAGCCCCGGCTTATGGTTCCTTTACAGAGAACGCCGAGTTGTTGGGTGGAGGAGTTACCTTCCATATTGTGGAGCATTAATAGTACCCCCAACAGATCTACGGGTTACACGCCTTTCTTCATGGTTTATGGAGCAGAGGCGGTTCTTCCTAGTGACATCCATCATGACTCACCTCGTGTGGTGGCTTATGTTGAAGCTAACAATGAAAAAGCATGTCAGGAAGCACTTGACCTGTTAGATGAGGAGCGTGACATCGCAGCGGCTCGTTCGGCGATTTATCAGCAAGATTTGCGCCGTTACCACAGGCATCGGGTTGAAACCAGAGTTTTCCAAGAAGGTGATCTGGTGCTCCGGCTTATCCAGGATCAAACTGATATGCACAAGTTATCCCCACCTTGGGAAGGACCTTTTGTGGTCAGTAAGAATCTCAACAATGGGTCCTACTACCTTATCGATGTTCGAGAGCACAAACACTCATGTAAGTCAGAGGAGGAGACCCATCGGCCGTGGAATATTGCTCATCTTCAACCCTACTACACCTGAGCCACTGGCTCTTCTGACGTACATATTTTGACAATGTATATATTATGATCAATATAATAAAGTCGGCATCCCTGTTAAAGCAGGGCCTCTGTTGTTTTCTCTTTAAATAACGAGTTTTTGGTCACTTGGGGGCTTCTGCTTTATATAGCAAAGTTATGATTACCCCTTGATCCGGCTTATAGGCCACACATATATAAAAAAACAAAAAAACTTGGGGGCTTCCTACCCAAGTTAAAGGGACCAAAGAGAGTCTGTTGCAAAAGCACAACTCAAATATAGGTGCCCCTTGAGCACAGCTCAAAATATTGCTTGGGGGCTCTTTTGTTCTAAAGAACAAAGAGTTTTTATAACCCTTGTAATAGGCTTAAAAGCCAGGCTTGGAAGCCACGTGTATTCACCTAAAACCCCGGGTTATCCTGCCTTTTTAAGTCTACCACTCCGCCCAGGTAATCCTAGAATGACCCGCCATACTTTTGGCAAGTCAATCTTATACAGACCCTGAACTTGTCAAAGTTAAAACGACGATTGGTTGTGTGAGGTCTGGCTTATAAGGTATAAAGGTTTAACTCAGTGGCGGTGCGGCCCGTGAAAGCACTTGATTTTCAGGCCTGGCCGCCTATGAAAGCCTTGATTTCTTGTTGTTGTTTGATTTGAATAGTTTTTGAGTTTTTCTTCATGTGGCATAGAAATATATGGTTAAAAAGCCGATGAGAGCTGTGTTGCCTTATGGTTTATACATGAAACTACCCAGTGTTTATTAACCCGGCCTGGCTTTCGACTATAAGTCGCCAGTATGAGATAAGATAATATCCGGTGTTTATTAACCCGACCTGGTTTTTTGACTATAAGTCGCCAGTATGAGATAAGATAATATCTGGTGTTTTTCTTTGTGTGCAAGATCATAATAATTCACATCTCATAAGTCAAAGATTATCATACAAACAGTGGTTCTTTAAACCGGTGGATAATCAGTGTTACGGAAGACAGAAAAACATGCACGATGGCACGGCCAATTAAAGTTTAACTATTCTATTACATAGCTCCATGAGCTAACATAAGGACAAGTGTTTTATCAAGACTTAACGTCTTTTCAACCGCCTAGTGGTTCACTCTTCTCGATCTTGCTGACGGGAGGCCTCTGGTTCATCCCTTGCTGGTTCTTCTTCCTCCTCCACCGTCTAGAAGTTTGGTTTGGAACAGTCAAAGCCACGCAAGGCGAAGAATTCAGCCTCGTCGTCAATCAGATTGGATGGGTCAATATCAGGGGCAAAAGTGTGCTTACATATCGGCGGAATTAAGTCCATCACTTTATATGAAGGCGTCCGCATCTTCTGATTACCTTTATCATAAGCCGGCTGGTACTTGGAAAGATTGGTCTCTTCAGGAATGACTATTGCATGAGGACGAATTTCTTTGACACAGGTGGCAGAGTCTTGCTGATCAAAAGAGGTTCCATCTTCCTTCAAACTAGGATACCCACTAGCTACATCTGCCGGGTCTAGTTCCGGTACCCATGCTTTGGCACGGCTCAAGGCAGTTACAGATCCGGCTCTAGCACAAGACCGTTTGATTTCTTGAAACCTGGTGGGCAAGATGGACAGTTTCTTCAAAACATCACTTAACAGGTTTGGCCCTTGATTCAATGGGGAGATAATAGCAAGAGTCCGCTGAGCTCTGGTGTATAGTTGTTCAACAAGAGTATAGACCGCCTTGAGCTTCACCGGTGTGTCTTGGCTAAGGTTGCTGCTCCTGGGACCTGAGTAAGTTAAAAATTGGTCAAATGGCGGCTTACATTATGATGACAAATACTCACTTTGGATAAATAGCAAGGTGACTTACCGAAGATAGCAGAAACCATCTGAGACACGCGGTGTTTTAAACCGGTGAGTTCAGTGGTAACTTCCTCAAGAGCCGCCTCTGCTTTCTTAGCACATTCTATCAGGGCAGACTTTTCCTTAGCCCAAGCCTCTTTATCCGCAATAAAGTTGGTCTTCAATTTTTCAGATTCAGATACACTAAACTGGAATTTTGATTCAGCCTTCTGGGTCTCAGTTTCCTCTTGGCCTTGTTCAGTTGAGTTTCCAATTCAGTGGTAGCAGCCTGCAGGCAACACGGATTTATCAAACATATTTCAAGGCGGATTGCAACAGTTAAGTCCCAAGCACTTTGCAAGCGAAACCACTTGGCACTTGGGGGCTAATGTCTGTCAACGCAATTTTTTCAACGGAAATGGCTTTTCTAAAGTCCCAAGTGCTTTGCAAGCAACAACACTTAGCACTTGGGGGCTAATGCATATTGCTTGTCTCTTCCTAAAGATGAGCCGGGTGAGCAATCAAGAATCTCAGCTGACTCATGGGGGCTATACAGTTCTGTTCTATTCTTTTACAGTGATCAATAGGACCGGCTCATTCATACTGATTAAACTGGCCCTTAGGGACTACAAATGCAAAATTATGCTACTATCAGCATCCGGTTTAGTTTTAAATCAGACTTGGAAGGAGTCTAGGACAGAAGCTTGTAAGTTTTTTAAGTCTACAGATTATTCAATCTTATCATAATCAGGAGACTTGGGGCTGGCATGATATATAACTTATATAAGCCAGAGGACGTACCTCATACTTATGGTGCATCTGTTTGACCATCTCAATTTCCAAGTCACGGCTGGAGTGTACTTGACTGAGATAGCCAGATAATATTTCACTATTACTCAATTGAGCATAGTGGGAGACATCGAACCTCACTTTCCGTCTTTCCATGACTTCCTGTTTGTTAGAATGTCTCGCTAGTACAGTTGGATTCCCTGGCTCAATAATGTTGGGGAACGTAGTAATTTCAAAAAAAATTCCTACGCACACGCAAGATCATGGTGATGCATAGCAACGAGAGGGGAGAGTGTTGTCTACGTACCCTCGTAAACCGAAAACGGAAGCGTTAGCACAACGCAGTTGATGTAGTCGTACATCTTCACGATCCGACCGATCCAAGTACCGAACGCACGACACCTCCGAGTTCAGCACACGTTCAGCTTGATGACATCCCGCGAACTCCGATCCAGCAGAGCTTCACGGGGGACTTCTGTCAGCACAACGGCGTGATGACGGTGATGATGTTGCTACCGACGCGGGGCTTCGCCTAAGCACCGCTACGATATGACCAAGGTGGAATATGGTGGAGGGGGCACCGCACACGGCTGGGAGAGATCAACAGATCAACTTGTGTGTCTAGAGGTGCCCCCCTGCCCCCGTATATAAAGGAGCAAGGAGGGAGGCCAGCCGGCCCTCTATGGGCGCGCCAGGAGGAGTCCTCCTCCTAGTAGGAGTAGGACTCCCCTTTCCTACTCCTACTAGGAGGAGGAAAGGAAGGAGGAGAAGGAGAAGGAAGGAGAGGGAGGAAAAGGAGGAAAGGGGGCCGGCCCCCTAGTCCAATTCAGTTTGGGCTAGGGGGGCGCGTGCCCTGCCTCCTCTCTTCCACCACTTGGCCCATGAGGCCCATTACTTCTTCCTCGTATTCCCGTAACTCCCCGGTACCCCCGAAAATACCCGAATCACATGGAACCTTTCCGATGTCCGAATATAGTCGTCCAATATATCGATATTTACGTCTCGACCATTTCGAGACTCCTCGTCATGTCCCCGATTTCATTTGGGACTCCGAACTACCTTCGGTACACCAAATCACATAAACTCATAATACAATCGTCACCGAAACTTTAAGCGTGTGGACCCTACGGGTTTGAGAACTATGTAGACATGACCGAGACACGTCTCTGACCAATAAACAATAACGGAACCTGGATGCTCATATTGGCTCCCACATATTCTACGAAGATCTTTATCGGTCAAACCGCATAACAACATATGTTGTTCCCTTTGTCATCGGTATGTTACTTGCCCGAGATTCGATCATCGGTATCTCAATACCTAGTTCAATCTCGTTACCGGCAAGTCTCTTTACTCGTTCAGTAATACATCATCCCGCAACTAACTCATTAGTTGCAATGCTTGCAAGGCTTTAAGTGATGTGCATTACGAGAGGGCCCAGAGATACCTCTCCGACAATCGGAGTGACAAATCCTAATCTCGAAATATGCCAACCGAACAGGTACCTTTGGAGACACCTGTAGAGCACCTTTATAATCACCCAGCTACGTTGTGATGTTTGGTAGCACACAAAGTGTTCCTCCGGTAAACGGGAGTTGCATAATCTCATAGTCATAGGAATATGTATAAGTCATGAAGAAAGCAATAGCAACAAACTAAACGATCAAGTGCTATGCTAACGGAATGGGTCAAGTCAATCACATCATTCTCTAATGATGTGACCCCGTTAATCAAATGACAACTCATGTCTATGGCTAGGAAACTTAACCATCTTTGATTCAACGAGCTAGTCAAGTAGAGGCATACTAGTGACACTCTGTTTGTCTATGTATTCACACATGTATTATGTTTCCAGTTAATACAATTCTAGCATGAATAATAAACATTTATCATGAAATAAGGAAATAAATAATAACTTTATTATTGCCTCTAGGGCATATTTCCTTCAGTCTCCCACTTGCACTAGAGTCAACAATCTAGTTCACATCGCCATGTGATTTGACATCAATAGTTCACATCACCATGTGATTAACAACCATAGTTCACATCGTCATGTGACCAACACCCAAAGGGTTTACTAGATTCAATAATCTAGTTCACATCGCTATGTGATTAACGCCCAAAGAGTATTAAGGTGTGATCATGTTTTGCTTGTGAGAGAAGTTTAGTCAACGGGTCTGCCACATTTAGATCCGTAAGTATTTTGCAAATTTCTATGTCAACAATGCTCTGCACTAAGCTACTCTAGCTAATTGCTCCCACTTTCAATATGTATCCAGATTGAGACTTTGAGTCATCTGGATCAGTGTCAAAACTTGCATCGACGTAACCTTTTACGACGAACCTTTTATCACCTCCATAATCGAGAAACATATCCTTATTCCACTAAGGATAATTTTGACCAATGTCCAGTGATCTACTCCTAGATCACTATTGTACTCCCTTGCCAAACTCAAGGCAAGGTATACAATAGGTCTGGTACACAGCATGGCATACTTTATAGAACCTATGGATGAGGCATAGGGAATGACTTTCATTCTCTCTCTATCTTCTGTCGTGGTCGGGTTTTGAGTCTTACTCAACTTCACACCTTTGTAACACAGGCAAGAACTCCTTCTTTGACTGTTCCATTTTGAACTACTTCAAAATCTTGTCAAGGTATGTACTCATTGAAAAACTTATCAAGCGTCTTGATCTATCTCTATAGATCTTGATGCTCAATATGTAAGCAGCTTCACCAAGGTCTTTCTTTGAAAAACTCCTTTCAAACACTCCTTTATGCTTTGCAGAATAATTCTACATTATCTCTGATCAACAATATGTCATTCACATATACTTATCAGAAATGTTGTAGTGCTCCCACTCACTTTCTTGTAAATACAGGCTTCACCGCAAGTCTGTATAAAACTATATGCTTTGATCAACTTATCAAAGCGTATATTCCAACTCTGAGATGCTTGCACCAGTCCATAGATGGATCGCTGGAGCTTGCATATTTTGTTAGCACCTTTAGGATTGACAAAACTTTCTTGTTGCATCATATACAACTCTTCTTTAATAAATCCATTAAGGAATGTAGTTTTGTTTATCCATTTGCCATATTTCATAAAATGTGGCAATTTCTAACATGATTCGGACAGACTTAAGCATAGATACGAGTGAGAAACTCTCATCGTAGTCAACACCTTGAACTTGTCGAAAACCTTTTGTGACAATTCTAGCTTTTTAGATAGTAACACTACTATCAGCGTCTGTCTTCCTCTTGAAGATCCATTTAATCTCAATGGCTCGCCGATCTTTGGGCAAGTCAATCAAAGTCCATACCTTGTTCTTATACATGGATCTCATCTCAGATTTCATGGCCTCAAGCCATTTCGCGGAATCTAGGCTCATCATCGCTTCCTCATAGTTCGTAGGTTCGTCATGGTCAAGTAACATGACCTCCAGAACAGGATTACCATACCACTCTGGTGCGGATCTCACTCTGGTTTACCTACGAGGTTCGGTAGTAACTTGATCTGAAGTTACATGATCATCATCATTAGCTTACTCACTAATTGGTGTAGTAGTCACAAGAACAGATTTCTGTGATGAACTACTTTCCAATAAGGGAGCAGGTACAGTTACCTCATCAAGTTCTACTTTCCTCCCACTCACTTCTTTCAAGAGAAACTCCTTCTCTAGAAAGGATCCATTCTCAGCAACGAATATCTTGCCTTCGGATCTGTGATAGAAGGTGTACCCAACATTTTCTTTTGGGTATCCTATGAAGATGCACTTCTCCGATTTGGGTCTGAGCTTATCAGGTTGAAACTTTTTCACATAAGCATTGCAACCTCAAATTTGAAGAAACGACAGCTTAGGTTTCTTGCCAAACCATAGTTCATACGGTATCGTCTCAACGGATTTAGATGGTGCCCTATTTAACGTGAATGTAGCTGTCTCTAATGCATAACCCCAAAACGATAGCGGTAAATCAGTAAGAGACATCATAGATCGCACCATATCTAATAAAGTACGGTTACGACGTTCGGACACACCATTACATTGTGGTGTTCCAGGTGTCGTGAGTAGTGAAACTATTTCACATTGTTTTAACTGAAGGCCAAACTCGTAACTCAAATATTTTACTTCTGTGATCATATCGTAGAAACTTTTATTTTTGTTACGATGATTCTCCACTTCACTCTGAAATTCGTTGAACTTTTCAAATGTTTCAGACTTTGTGTTTCATCAAGTAGATATACTCATATCTGCTCAAATCATCTATGAAGATCAGAAAATAATGATACCTACCACGAGCCTCAATATTCATCGGACCACATACATCAGTATGTATGATTTCCAACAAATTTGTTGCTTGCTCCATTGTTCCGGAGAACGGAGTCTTAGTCAACTTGCCCATGAGGCATGGTTCCCGAGCATCAACTGATTCATAATCAAGTGATTCCAAAAGTCCATCAGCATGGATTTTCTTCATGCGCTTTACACCAATATGACCTAAACGGCAGTGCCACAAATAAGTTGCACTATCATTATTAACTTTGCATCTTTTGGCTTCAATATTATAAAAATGTGTATCACCACGATCGAGATCCAACAAACCATTTTCATTGGGTGTATGACCATAGAAGGTTTTATTCATGTAAACAGAACAACAATTATTCTCTAACTTACATGAATAACCGTATTGCAATAAACATGATCCAATCATATTCATGCTCAATGCAAACACTAAATAACATTTATTTTAGGTTTAACACTAAACCCGAAAATATAGGGAGTGTGCGATGATGATCATATCAATCTTGGAACCATTTCCAATACACATCGTCACTTCACCCTTAACTAGTCTCTGTTCATTCTGCAACTCCCGTTTCGAGTTACTATTCTTAGCAACTGAACTAGTATCAAATACTAAGGGGTTGCTATAAACATTAGTAAAGTACATATCAATAACATGTATATCAAATATACCTATGTTCACTTTGACATCCTTCTTATCCGCCAATTACTTGGGGTAGTTCCGCTTCCAATGACCAGTCCCTTTGCTGTAGAAGCACTCAGTTTCAGGCTTAGGTCAAGACTTGGGTTTTTTCACTTGAGCAGCAACTTGTTTGCCATTCTTCTTGAAGTTCCCCTTTCTTCCCTTTTGTCCCTTCACTTGAAACTAGTGGTTTTGTTTACCATCAACACTTGATGCTTTTCTTGATTTCTACCTTCATCGATTTCAGCATCACGAAGAGCTTGGGAATCATTTCCATTATCCCTTGCATATTATAGTTCATCACGAAGTTCTACTAACTTGGTGATGGTGACTAGAGAATTCTGTCAATCACTATTTTATTTGGAAGATTAACTCCCACTTGATTCAAGCGTTCGTAGTACCCAGACAATCTGAGCACATGCTCACTGCTTGAGCTATTCTCCTCCATCTTTTAGCTATAGAACTTGTTGGAGACTTCATATCTCTCAACTCGGGTATTTGCTTGAAATATTAACTTCGACTACTGGAACATCTCATATGGTCCATGACGTTCAAAACGTCTTTGAAGTCCCGATTCTAAGTTGTTTAAGCATGGTGCACTAAACTATCAAGTAGTCATCATATTGAGCTAGCCAAACGTTCATAACATCTGCATCTGCTCCTGCAATAGGTTTGTCACCTAGCGATGTATCAAGGACATAATTCTTCTATGCGGCAATGAGGATAAACCTCAGATCACGGATCCAATCCACATCATTGCTACTAACATCTTTCAACTTAGTTTTCTCTAGGAACATATCAAAAATAAAATAGGGGAGCTAAACGCGAGCTATTGATCTACAACATAGATATGCTAATACTACCAGGACTAAGTTCATGATAAATTTAAGTTCAATTAATCATATTACTTAAGAAATCCCACTTAGAAAGACATCCCTCTAATCTTCTAAGTGATCACGTGATCCAAATCAACTAAACCATAACCAATCATCACGTGAAATGGAGTAGTTATCAATGGTGAACATCACTATGTTGATCATATCTACTATATGATTCACGCTCGACCTTTCGGTCTCAGTGTTCTGAGGCCATATCTGCATATGCTAGGCTCATCAAGTTTAACCTGAGTATTCCGCGTGTGCAAAACTGGCTTGCACCCGTTGTAGATGGACGTAGAGCTTATCACACCCGATCATCACGTGGTGTTTGGGCACGACGAACTTTGGCAACGGTGCATACTCAGGGAGAACACTTTTATCTTGAAATTTAGTGAGAGATCATCTTATAATGCTACCGTCAATCAAAGCAAGATAAGATGCATAAAAGATAAACATCACATGCAATCAATATAAGTGATATGATATGGCCATCATCATCTTGTGCTTGTGATCTCCATCTCCGAAGCACCGTCATGATCACCATCGTCACCGGTGCGACACCTTGATCTCCATCGTAGCATCGTTGTCGTCTCACCAATCTTATGCTTCTACGACTATCGCTACCGCTTAGTGATAAAGTAAAGCATTACAAGGCGATTGCATTGCATACAATAAAGCGACAACCATATGGCTCCTGCCAGTTGCCGATAACTCGGTTACAAAACATGATCATCTCATATAATAAAATATAGCATCATGCCTTGACCATATCACATCACAACATGCCCTGCAAAAACAAGTTAGACGTCCTCTACTTTGTTGTTGCAAGTTTTACATGGCTGCTACGGGCTGAGCAAGAACCATTCTTACCTACGCATCAAAACCACAATGATAGTTTGTCAAGTTGGTGCTGTTTTAACCTTCGCAAGGACCGGGCGTAGCCACATTCGGTTCAACTAAAGTTGGAGAAACTGACACCCGCCAGCCACCTGTGTGCAAAGCACGTCGGTAGAACCAGTCTCGCGTAAGCGTACGCGTAATGTCGGTCTGGGCCGCTTCATCCAACAATACCGCCTAACCAAAGTATGACATGATGGTAAGCAGTGTGACTTATATCGCCCACAACTCACTTGTGTTCTACTCGTGCATATAACATCAACGCATAAAACCTGGCTCTGATACCACTGTTGGGGAACACAGTAATTTCAAAAAAAATCCTACGCACACGCAAGACCATGGTGATGCATAGCAACAAGAGGGGAGAGTGTTGTCTACGTACCCTCGTAGACCGAAAACGGAAGCGTTAGCACAACGCGGTTGATGTAGTCGTACATCTTCACGATCCGACCGATCCAAGTACCGAACGCACGACACCTCCGAGTTCAGCACACGTTCAGCTTGATGACATCCCGCGAACTCCGATCCAGCAGAGCTTCACGGGGGACTTCTGTCAGCACAACGGCGTGATGACGGTGATGATGTTGCTACCGACGCGGGGCTTCGCCTAAGCACCGCTACGATATGACCAAGGTGGAATATGGTGGAGGGGGCACCGCACACGGCTGGGAGAGATCAGCAGATCAACTTGTGTGTCTAGAGGTGCCCCCCTGCCCCCGTATATAAAGGAGCAAGGGGGGAGGCCGGCCGGCCCTCTATGGGCGCGCCAGGAGGAGGAGTCCTCCTCCTAGTAGGAGTAGGACTCCCCATTCCTACTCCTACTAGGAGGAGGAAAGGAAGGAGGAGAAGGAGAAGGAAGGAGAGGGAGGAAAAGGAGGAAAGGGGGGTCGGCCCCCTACTCCAATTCGGTTTGGGCTAGGGGGGCCGCGCGCCCTGCCTCCTCTCTTCCACCACTTGGCCCATGAGGCCCATTACTTCTTCCTCGTATTCCCGTAACTCCCCGGTACCCTCGAAAATACCCGAATCACTCGGAACCTTTCCGATGTCCGAATATAGTCGTCCAATATATCGATCTTTACGTCCCGACCATTTCGACACTCCTCCTCATGTCCCGATTTCATCCGAGACTTCGAACTACCTTCTGTACATCAAATCACATAAACTCATAATACAATCGTCACCGAAACTTTAAGCGTGCGGACCCTATGGGTTCGAGAACTATGTAGACATGACCGAGACACGTCTCTGGCCAATAACCAATAGCAGAACATGAATGCTCATATTGGCTCTCACATATTCTACGAAGACCTTTATCGGTCAAACCACATAACAACATACGTTGTTCCCTTTGTCATTGATATGTTACTTGCCCGAGATTCAATCGTCGGTATCTCAATACCTAGTTCAATCTCGTTACCGGCAAGTCTCTTTACTCGTTCTGTAATACATCATCCCGCAACTAACTCATTAGTTGCAATGATTGCAAGGCTTTAAGTGATGTGCATTACCGAGAGGGCCCAGA
Source organism: Triticum aestivum (assembly GCF_018294505.1). Classification (NCBI taxonomy): domain Eukaryota; kingdom Viridiplantae; phylum Streptophyta; class Magnoliopsida; order Poales; family Poaceae; genus Triticum; species Triticum aestivum. The sequence goes on along the minus strand of NC_057797.1, from coordinate 173,097,703 downwards.
GATACCTCTCCGACAATCGGAGTGACAAATCCTAATCTTGAAATACGCCAACCCAACAAGTACCTTTGGTGACACCTGTAGAGCACCTTTATAATCACCCAGTTACGTTGTGACGTTTGGTAGCACACGAAATGTTCCTCCGGTAAATGGGAGTTGCATAATCTCATAGTCATAGGAACATGTATAAGTCCTGAAGAAAGCAATAGCAACAAACTAAACGATCAAGTGTTATGCTAACGGAATGGGTCAAGTCAATCACATCATTCTCTAATGATGTGACCCCGTTAATCAAATGACAACTCATGTCTATGGCTAGGAAACTTAACCATCTTTGATTCAACGAGCTAGTCAAGTAGAGGCATACTAGTGACACTCTGTTTGTCTATGTATTCACACATGTATTATGTTTCCGGTTAATACAATTCTAGCATGAATGATAAACATTTATCATGAAATAAGGAAATAAATAATAACTTTATTATTGCCTCTAGGGCATATTTCCTTCAAATAAATCCGGTGCCAGTGATTAAAACGTCATCGGCATGAGTTTTTGGTGGTTTAACTGGGCTTGACGGTTTAGTAGTTGACGGGTCAATATTGGTTTCATCAACAGACAACTCAGGTATCTCAGGTTGAGCATTGCAATCAGGATCTTCTAGTGGTTCAGAGTTTTCTGGTGCAAAGGTTGGCTGGTCCGATTCAGCGGCTTTAGGATCTTCGGCCGACTTTGTCACCTTCGCTTTCTTGTTGGGCTTTGCTTGACCGCTAAAAAATAATTTGGATAAGTCAGCATAATGATGAAGATATAAATGTACAGAAGAAAGATAATTATTCTTACCCAGGGGCAGTCTTGAAAGCCGGCAGTTGAGTCTGCGATGAATCGCCAGAGGAAGAGCGGGAAATCTCCTGCAAAAATAAGTCAAAGTAATTGAGTGGTTAATGAAAACAAAAACCTGCTAGTAAATAAAAGAGTTAAGGTAAAAAAGAACCTCATTTTGACGTTTTTGAGGAGTGTTTGGTAAGCCGGAGGATAAATCTTCACCTCCACTGGTCCGGGTCTGGCGGCGGCTCTCATGTTGCAGTCGTTTCAAAAGAAAGTGAGGGTCTAAAGAAGCCAAGGGGTGTGAAAACCTTACTTTTCGGGTTACTCGCCGAAGTTTCTGCCTTGGTAAAGTTTCTGCCTTGGCTGGCTCCCATGTCATCCTGGCAATAGTCAGTGTCAATAAGGTGGTTGAAAAACAAGCCAAGAGAGTCAAGGGCTACCTCCGACTCAGAGGTTTCGTCCAGCTTAAGCAGACCAGAGGCGCTTGGTTTCTTCCTAGATCTCCTGATGGTCTGTTTGGCGTCTTTCATGGCAGCCCTAGCCTTTTTGGCAGCCTCATGGTCATATTTTTCCTTCCAGACGTCAGATTTAGCCTGCGGAAGAATAATATATTTGAGTTCATGCAATGTTTGCGTGATGAAGTAAGGTAAAAGAAATCAAGAGACTTACATATGGCGGCGGGTTCAGCTTGCAGAAAGGATTCAAGCCCACTTTGCTGCAGTCTTCAAAATTGCTATTTACAAGTGTTGTTGCCATTTCAATGATGCCCTCTTCAGTCAGACGCAGAGAGCTATGGCGTAAGGGGTCGTCTGTTCCTCCAGTATAAGTACACATTAAGCCAGGTCGGCGGCTTAAGGGTATGATCCTCCATGCGACCCAGCAGCAGATTAAATCGACTCTGGTTAAATCATTTCCTAGCAAGGCTTGGACTTTTCTGATTGTAGGAACGAGTTTCTTGCGTTCGGCGGCGGTAAGTTTATCAGGGAGTTGATAACTTGAGTCGAGACGTTCCGCACGATAACCCGGCAATGGATTTTCATCAAACGGCGAGATATCTTTGCAGTAGAACCATGTTTTGTTCCAATCCTTGGGGTGACTTGGCAGAGCTTCTTGAGGGAAAATGGCATCTCTTCTGCGTTGAATTGAAATTCCACCAAGTTCCAAGCTGGGCCCGTTTGTGAAATCATTTTGCCGGTTTAGGTAGAAGTATTCCCTAAAAAGCTCAACACAAGGCTCTTCTTGAAGTTACAGATGTTTGATATGGAGTTGGGTCCAATGTCTTGCGGATGTAGTTTGAAGAAGTGCAGGACATCCCTAAAGAACTTAGAGTCGGGCAGCGAGAAGCCCCGGTTCATATGATCAGTGAATACAATAACTTCACCGTCCTTTGGCTGAGGTCTCTCTTCGCATGGGTCAGGAGCACGGTAATGCATGCCACTTTTCTCTGGCAAATATCCAACGGTGAAAAAGTCCTTTAAAGTGCTCTCAGTGATGATAGAGGGAACCCAGTTATAGGTAGTAACTGTCTTTGGCAGCATGGTGAAAGAACAACCTAAAGGAAGGAAATAATTTGCCGGCTCAAGTTAGTTGGTGAGATTACAAGTTAACAATTAAAAGTGCATGTTCAAAATGGCGGCTTAAGCGAAGGCTAATGATATATGAAGTAACGATAAGCCGGCAGAATAAGCCGATATGACTAAGATATTCAAGATCTTCCAAGAGTAAAATTTGCTAAGTGTTAGGACAAACAGATTCCACGGTTTGAAGCTATAAATTCGGATCTACCGCTGTTCAGAAAAGGGAAATAAATTCTCAAACCTACAGAGGCAGCAGTAGAAAATTGGAGATGCTCTAGAAGAGATCTATCGCAAGAAGATATGTTCTAATATCAAAAGCAGGTGCTAAACTACTACCACACAGGATCTACATTCTTTTCAGATCAAAGCTACGCGATCTAACAAGAAGAAGGAAGAGTAGTAATGGACGCCGACGAACACTGAAACCCTAAAAAACATATCCATGAAAAGGAAAGGGAGAGACTTACTAATGCTAGCTGACGGTGGAGAAGTGTCACGGTGTTTCTGGATCATTCAGGGCGATGCAGTGGCTGGAGTTGATGAAGAACACGGAGGTCGATGGTGGCGGAGTTCGCGAGGGCTGGTGCATCACGAGGAAGGAGAAGACGAGAAGGAGAAGAGAGGAGGATGTAAAGGGAGTGGTTTGGCCCTATTTATAAGGAAAGGGGCAACATGCAAGCGCGAAAGACGAGCATGCCAAATGATGATTATCCAGCTAATTGGACGCCTCGATTTTCGAAAAGACATTAAAGATAAAGATCCGTTAAGGTGACGTCGTGGCGGGTTTCCGAAATTCCTGGAGATGACGTCATGGCAGATTACAAGGTTTTCACAGCAATTGTAGAAGGATTTTTTCTCAGTGTTGAAGATTGACATGAACAAAGTTAAAATCAACCTGGAGCCTAATATTGGGGATATGATTACCAGTTATGACCAGCCCAGGAGGGGTCGGATCAACCATAATGGCGGTTCACCTGTATGAAACCCAAGAGTATACAAGATGGCGGTTCGCAGTTAGGCTTATAAGAGCCCAAGCCCAGAGGCGGCTTAAGGCTTGTAAGTATAAACCGCCATGTATGAATAGACTTGTAATGTAAGGCATGTAAGATACGTCACTGAGCCGAACACGTTGTATGATCCAGCGGGACTCTATACACCACAGAGCGTCAACCCGTGTATATAAGGGGACGACCTGGTAGCAGCTTAGGGCAAGAAACAATAGATTGAGAGCTAGGTTAAGCATATTCGCTCCCTAGTCATCGAAACCCTAGCAATACACCTCCAACTGGATTAGGCTTTTACCTTCACTGCAAGGGGCCGAACCAGTATAAACTCCTTGTGTCCTTTGTCCTGATTAACCCCTTTAAGCTAATCTCGTTGCGATGGCTCCACGACTAAGTCCTCACACTAGGACATCTGTCGTGACAATTCCACGACAGCACCGCATTGAAGCGAGCGAATGCGGTTTGTCCGAGCAGTGCGTAATAGCCACTGCGGAAGGGGCGATGTCGAAGATCAAGTCTTCGCTTCGGAAGTTGTCCGGCGATCCTAAGACGACTTCCAATGTGATTAAGCCCGTGCAGCGGGCCTCTACACCTGACATTACTCCTTTAAAGGTAGTTTTGGTGGGCTTGATTCTTGACGGATCGATGCCCATCTTGCGGACTGTGTCCTGATAGAGCAGGTTGAGGTTGTTGCCACCGTCCATAAGGACCCGCATGAGGTGGAATCCATCAATGATTGGGTCGAGGACCAGTGCCGCTGAGCCGCCGTGACGAATATTGGTCGGATGGTCCCTGCGATCGAAAGTGATCGGGCAAGATGACAATGGATTGAATTTTGGGGCGACTGGCTCTATCGCATAGACGTCCCTAAGTGCATGTTTGTGCTCCCTCTTGGGGATGTGAGTAACGTATATCATGTTCACCGTTTTGACTTGGGGGGGGGATTTCTTCTGTCCCCCTGTGTTCAGTGGACGGGGCTCCTCGTCCTCGTTCTCACTTGGCGACCCCTTCTCTTTGTCCTCGGTATGTAACTTACCGGCCTGTTTAAAGACCCAACAGCTTCTGTTGGTATGATTGACAGGTTTATCGGGGGTGTCGTGGATCTGACATGGTCGATCGAGGATTCGGTCCAAGCTAGATGAGCCTGAATTGTTTCTTTTAAATGGCTTCTTCCGCTGACCGGGCTTGGAGCCGCTGAATCCGGCGTTAACCGCCGTGTCATCGATATTATCACCGTTGTTCCCACGCTTGTGCCTATTGCGTCGAGGCTTGCCATTGCTATTTCTGGCTTCAGAAGTGCGAGGTTCGCTTGCATTGTTGCTGCTACGGGCTACCAACTATCTTCGCCCGCGCAGAAGTGGGTCATAAGTGCCGTGAGGGCTGCCATGGACTTTGGCTTCTCTTGGCCAAGGTGTCGGCTGAGCCATTCGTCGCGAATGCTATGCTTAAAGGCCGCTAGGGCTTCGGCATCCGGCCAGTCGACGATATGGTTCTTTTTTATTAGGAACCTAGTCCAGAATTTCCTGGCTGACTCTCCAGGTTGTTGGACTACGTGAATTAAGTCATTGGCGTCCGAAGGTCGGACGTATGTACCCTGGAAGTTGTCGAGGAAGGCGTCTTTCAGGTCCTCCCAGCTGCCAATGGAGTTTTCTGGTGGGCTATTTAACCAGTGACGAGCTGGTCCCTTTAGCTTTAGCGGGAGGTATTTGATGGTGTGAAGATCATCACCGCGGGCCATATAAATATGGAGGAGAAAGTCCTCAATCCATACTGCGGGATCCGTTTTTCCATCATATGATTCGATGTTCACGGGTGTAAACCCTTCTGGGAGTTCATGTTCCATTACTTCGTCAGTGAAGCAGAGGGGGTGTGCGACGCCTCTATAACGGGCCACGTCGCGATGTAGCTCGGATGGAGTCCATCTGCGGTTTTCGTCCTGAGCGTGGTTATGGTTGTCGTGCCCGGCTAGGTAGCCGTCCTTGTGCGTCGGAGCATGCCCCGCGATCCGTAGATTGATCTGGTCTGGCCCGCTTTGTTTTCCAAATCCTGCTGCAGGTCGTATGTATGTCCCCGAGCTGTTATGTCTCTACTTTTTTGGCGAGGTGATGTCTACTACACAACCTTCTTCTTGTAGACGTTGTTGGGCCTCCAAGTGCAGAGGTTTGTAGGACAGTAGCAAATTTCCCTCAAGTGGATGACCTAAGGTTTATCAATCTGTAGGAGGCGTAGGATGAAGATGGTCTCTATCAAGCAACCCTGCAACCAAATAACAAAGAGTCTCTTGTGTCCCCAACACACCCAATACAATGGTAAATTGTATAGGTGCACTAGTTCGGCGAAGAGATGGTGATACAAGTGGTATATGGATAGTAGATAAAGGTATTTGTAATCTGAAATTATAAAAACAGCAAGGTAACTAATGATAAAAGTGAGCGTAAACGGTATTGCAATGCGTTAAAACAAGGCCTAGGGTTCATACTTTCACTAGTGTAAGTCCTCTCAACAATAATAACATAATTGGATCACATAACTATCCCTCAAAGAGTCACTCCAAAGTCACTGATAGTGGAGAACGAACAAAGAGATTATGGTAGGGTACGAAACCACCTCAAAGTTATTCTTTCCAATCAATCCATTGGGCTATTCCTATAATTGTCACAAACAGCCCTAGAGTTCGTACTAGAATAACACCTTAAGACACAAATCAATCAAAACCCTAATGTCACCTAGATACTCCAATGTCACCTCAAGTATCCGTGGGTATGATTATACGATATGCATCACACAATCTCAGATTCATCTATTCAACCAACACAAAGGACCTCAAAGAGTGCCCCAAAGTTTCTACCGGAGAATCACGACAAAAACGTGTGCCAACCCCTATGCATAGGTTCATGGGCGAAACCCGCAAGTTGATCACCAAAACATACATCAAGTGAATCACGTGATATCCCATTGTCACCACAGATACGCACGGCAAGACATACATCAAGTGTTCTCAAATCTTTAAAGACTCAATCTGATAAGATAACTTCAAAGGGGAAACTCAATCCATTACAAGAGAGTAGAGGAGGGAAGAAACATCATAGGATCCAAATATAATAGCAAAGCTCATGATACATCAAGATCGTATCACCTCAAGAACACGAGAGAGAGAGATCAAACACATAGCTACTGGTACATACCCTCAGCCCTGAGGGAGAACTACTCCCTCCTCATCATGGAGAGCACCGGGATGATGAAGATGGCCACCGGAGAGGGATTGCCCCCTCCAGCAGGGTGCCGGAACAAGTCTAGATTGGTTTTCGGTGGCTACGGAGGCTTCTGGCGGCGGAACTCCCGGTCTAATCTCCATTCTAGAAGTTTTAGGATATGTACGTATATATGGGTGCAGGAAGTACGTCGGTGGAGCTTTGGGGGGCCCACGAGGCAGGGGGGCATGCCCTAGGGGGGGCCACCCTCGTGAGCACCTCCCTTGGCTCCTGACGTGGGGTCCAAGTCCATCCGGTAGCTTTCCTTCCAAAAATAACTTCTCCAGTTGATTTCATTCTGTTTCGACTCCGTTTGATATTCCTTTTCTTCGAAACACTGAAATAGGCAAAAAAACAGCAATTCTGGGTTGGGCCTCCGGTTAATAGGTTAGTCCCAAAAATAATATAAAAGTGGATAATAAAGCCCAATATTGCCCAAAACAGTAGATAACATAGCATGGAGCAATCAAAAATTATAGATACATTGGAGACGTATCACGAGGTAGCGCGGGCTGGTGTTCAGCTTGAGTTGCCGTTTTGTCATGGCCACGTGGTGGCCGGTCGGCTGCATTACGTGCTGATGGTATGGGCTCCAGTGCCTCGTCATTGACTTGAGGTAGCAGCTTACGCTTCGGGTAACTCTTGGTTGGGTGCTCGAGGCCGTATTCCTCGGCTTCCAGGACGTTAGTCCACCTGTTGTTGAGCTGATCTTGGTCAGCTTGGAGCTGCCGCTGCTTCTTTTTCAGGCTCCTTGCAGTGGCTATTAGCATGCGCCTAAAGCGTTCCTGCTTGAGGGGTTCCTCCGGTACGATAAATTCCTCGTCGCCGAGGCTCACCTCCTCTTCGGGGGTGGAATATAATTACTATCCTCCGAGTCTTCGTTTATAGCCTGGTCATCAGGGCTAATTTGCCCATCTTCCTGATCATCCTGTTCGGAGGTTGGCTCAACGGGGTCTTCTTGCTCTTCGGTGTTGTCCGGAGTGTTGTTCTCTCTGGTGCCAGTATTGCTATCTTCTTCACGGCATGATTTAGAGTGGCGCCGCTGATGTCGGCACTTTGGTTGAGTCTCAGGAGGTATATCCTCAAATGGATTTTTCTCATTATCGCCATTACTCTCTTTGGATGTATCCACCATATACACGTCATATGAAGAGGTGGTCGTCCATCGTCCGGTAAACGACGTGTTTTGGGCCTGCTCTTCTCTGGCATCGTCGTCTATACCGTCGATGTCTTCGGAGCCGTAATCGAGCATGTCGGTTAAGTCCTCGACAGTGGCTATGAAGTGGGTGGTGGGTGGGACGTAAAATTCCCCGCTCTCAGTCCCTAGTACGGGCTGGGCATAGTTTGAACGTCGCTCCTCTGTAATGATGAGGGATCACATTAAGTCCAGATCCTCGCTTAAAGGCGAGGTTCGATCAGGGAGAAGGGAGTTCGTGGAGTATGGCGGGGGGGACTCCTTGGCCGAGCTCACACGATGCTGACTCCGAGGGCTCGGGGTCAGTGTTCGGAGAAAAGTTCGGGTTCACAATGATTGCCGGTGACACTAATTCCTCCGACTCTCCCGTAGTAGGCTTAATAGCCGCAGAGAGTCCGACAGGCTCGGGAATCCCGTCTTCGGACCCGGAGATGCGCTCTGATTAAGGCCATAGAGGAGGCTGGGGTCACAAACCCTTGGAAGATCAAGTCTCCTCGGATATCAGCGACATAGTCCAGATTTCCAAAACTAATCTAGTGACCTGGGGCGTAGCTGTCGATCTGCTCTAGATGGCCAATCGAGTTGGCCCGCAGTGCGAAGCCGTCGAACACAAAGATCTGGCCGGGGAGAAAGACCTCCCACAGGGCAGCATTGTTGTAGATGATTGATGGGGCCATCGAACCTTCTGGCGACGACACAGCGGAACTCTCAATGAAAACACCAACATCGGTGTCAAAATCGGCAGATCTCGGGTAGGGGGTCCCGAACTGTGAGTCTAAGGATTGATGGTAACAGGAGACAAGGGACATGATGTTTTACCCAGGTTCGGGCCCTCTTGATGGAGGTAATACCCTATGTCCTGCTTGATTGACTTTGATGATATAGGGGTTACAAGAGTTGATCTGCCACGAGATCGTAATGGCTAAACCCTAATTGTCTAGCATGTATGATTATGATTGCCTCTACGGACTAAACCCTCTGGTTTATATAGACACCGGAGGGGGCTAGGGTTGTACAGAGTCGGTTTACGGAGAAAGGAATATTCATATCCACATGCTAAGGTTACCTTCCACGCCAAGGAGAGTCCCATCCGGACACAGGAGGAAGTCTTCTGTCTTGTATCTTCATGGCCAATTAGTCTGGCCCATATCAAATAGTCCGAATGCTCGAGGACCCCTTAATCCAGGACTCCCTCTCCTCCTCCTCCCGCAGGAACTCGTTGTAGCGCGCAAGGTCGCTGATGCACGTGCGGGCATCCACCTCCGCCTCCCGCCTTCGGGCGGCGGTGGCGGAGCGGGTGATGACCCCGGCGGTCGACGGTGGGCTGGCGGCCACGGCAGCCGACGACGGGGTGGCGGCCATGACCACCACCTCCTGCCTTCGGGCCGCAGTGGCGGAGCGGGAGATAGCCACGGTGGCCGACAGTGGGGTGGCGGCCACGACGGCCACCTCCCGCCTTCAGTTATTTCACTTATATATATACATGTTATTCTACTGTAGACAGAGCAAATCACATGGCTTATTAGCAGCAATCATTTGTGTTATTATTGGTCTTCGCACACATTTCTGATTACGGACATGTTTGTTGCGTATCACACACATCTAGTTTAGTTGAATCATTTCCATTGTGTTACCTAATCACACACAGTTCATCCTAGTGAACCGTACGCTATATATCGCACACGCCTTCATCTGGCTTCCCGTTTCTTTTGTTCCTCCTCATCCCAAACAGTGAACCGAACTGAACTGTATGCCCTGCATCACACATGCAACTAAAATCTTAACCATGTTTGATGCATCCGTCATCGCAAACATTTTGCACCTTTTTTGACGGGTTTTTACACCACCGTTTGCGATTATGGCATCGCACACGGTTTCCTCGAAGGGTCTCTGATCGTAGTGTCGCATTTGGACCATCCTGCAGTAGTGACTAGACCCCTCAGGAGCTTCTTGGTTGCGAAGCCGCTTGGAGCTCATGTCACGGCTGGGATTCGAATGCCTAACATTGGAACATGAGCCACCACCTATGACACACAACACAAACACACGAAAAAAACAAGAAGGATTATTGCAAAGACCAAGACCAAAACCAAATGGAACATGTAGAAATGAGATTGGGAGGACAAAACATAGTAGTTTTGAACCCAACGATAGTACCGGTGTCGGTGTCAAAACCGGCGGATCTCGGGTAGGGGGTCCCGAACTGTGCGTCTAAGGCAGATGGTACCAGGAGACAAGGGACACGATGTTTACCCAGGTTTGGGCCCTCTTGAAGGAGGTAATACCCTACGTCCTGCTCGATTGTTCTTGATGATATGAGTATTACAAGAGTTGATCTACCACGAGATCGTAGAGGCTAAAACCCTAGAAGCTAGCCTATGGTATGATTGTATGTATTGTCCTATGGACTAAACCCCCCGGTTTATGTAGACACCGGAGGGGGCTAGGGTTACATAGAGTCGGTTACAAGGGAGGAGATCTACACATCCGTATTGCCTAGCTTGCCTTCCACGCCAAGGAGAGTCCCATCCGGACACGGGACAAAGTCTTCAATCTTGTATCTTCATAGTCCAACAGTCCGGCCAAAGGATATAGTCCGGCTGTCTGGAGACCCCCTAATCCAGGACTCCCTCAACCGGGCTAGGATGCGGACGTAAAATTTTACATCCGCTCCAGCCGCGGTAGTACTGTGCCGGGTTGGTACGGTAGTACCATGCCTGGAGCGGAAGTAAAATTTTACTTCTGCACGCCGGGCGGTAGTACCGCTCCAGCGGAGCGGCAGTACCGCACGGGGCGGTTCTCGCACGAGCGGGCGGTAGCACCGCTCCAGGAGGAGTGGTAGTACCGCATGGAACATCAACTCGCAAGAACGGCAAGAACAGATCTAGAAACATCCGTAAAAGTAGATCGGTACTACCGTTGATCAAAACTACACCATTGTATCACACCAAATAGCATATCTACTGCACTAGCACTCTCCAACAATCGCCTCTTGCAAAGATTTAGCAAAAAATCATAAGGACTACACATGCATCTCCCAAAACCTAGAAGCATAACAATGGGGCAAAGAGAGAGAGACTAAGGGGGATACCGAGTTCCATGGCAAGAGGGCGTGGTGGGGATCGATCGCATCGGCCAGAATGCGAGGAGAGCGGCCGGAGACTGAGATCCGACGAGGTCCTCCGACGCCGTTCTTGGGCAGGAGAGAGAGAGAGGGAGTGAGGGAAGGAGATGAATGGGTATGGGGGAGTCGGAACTCCCCCTGCCCGCTCTTAACCCCCACGCGCTCGCGACGACGCGGTAGTACCGCTGGTCATGGCGGTAGTACCGTCGGACGGAAGTACCGCACACAGGGCGGTAGTACCGCTCTTCCAGCAGTAGTAAAAAATTACTGCCGTGATGGAAGAGGTAGTACCGTGCCTGGGACGCAGCTGTGCACGCACAGGAGCAACCCATCTCCAGCGGTAGTACCGTGGCTTGCCACGGTAGTACCGTAAACCCAAGAAAGTGCACATTTTGACAAAAACAGAAAAACACGACCTTTGCAAATGCAACCTTCAGGCAACTGGACACGCAAAAGATCACACACATGAGGCAACTCAAACACAAACACGGCTCAAAAGAAGGCAAAAGACAATGAGGACCGAACACAAACCAAAATCTCTCAAAGAGAGAGGGCGCTGGCCGGAGGCACCTATGTTTGAGTCAATTGGTATGGCACCGCGAAGAATTATCCTTGGGCCGATGACCAAAACTCGTCTTTGAAGCACAAGTACCATAAAATGGCTAATGTTAAAGAGTTGATAAATTTATGCATAATGGGGGAGGGAGAGTTCATTGAGAGAACAACACTCCCCCTATATCCATGCCTACACCTAAACAAATCATCAAGATGAGTATGGTGGGGTGTGCAAAGGTTCAAGACACATTTCTCAAATCAATGATATTTAGCTCATGCCTTAACTCGTGAAATCTTGCTTCATCCAAGGGCTTCGTGAAAATATCTACAAGGTTATCATGAATGTTGACATAGTTGAGCTCGATCTCCCCTCGCCTAATGTGATCCTGGATGAAGTGATACCGAATCTCAATATGTTTCGTCTTGAAGTGTTGCAACAGGTTGAGAGAAATCTTGATGGCACTTTCATTGTCACACCAAAGAGGCACTTTGTCACAAATCACACAGTAATCCTTTAAAATTTGCCTCATCCATAGAAGTTGAGCAAAACAACTACCGGTGGCCACATACTCCGCTTCAGTGGACAAGAGAGACACACAACTTTGCTTCTTAGAAGACCAACTCACCAAAGAGCAACCAAGAAATTAGCACCCTCCGGAAGTTGACTTCCTATCCACTTTGTCTCCCGCCCAATCCGAGTCCGAAAAGCCCACAAGGTTGAAGTTTTCTCCTCTTGGGTACCATAAGCCAAAGTTTGGGGTATGAGCCAAATATCGAAAGATTCGCTTGACCGCCACGTACATAGTGACTTTCCTTAGGGGTGGCTTGAAACCGTGCACAAATTCCCACACTCAACATGATATCCGGTCTAGATGCACAAAGGTAAAGCAAGGATCCAATCATGGAACGATATACCTTTTGATCCACCGCTTTACCATTGGGATCTGTGTCAAGCTGGCATTTGACGAGCATTGGAGTGGAAGTCGTCTTGATGTCACTTAGCTTGAATCTCTTGAGCATGTCTTGAGTGTATTTGGCTTTCTTGATGAAGGTTCCTTCTCTTCTTTTTTTGATTTCGAACCTGAGAAAGAACTTCAACTCTCCCATCATGGACATCTTGAACTTTGAGGTCATGAGAGTGACAAACTCCTCATTGAAAGCTTTGTTAGGAGAACCAAAGATAATATCATCAACATATAGTTGGCATACAAACAACTCCCCTTTGAACTTCTTAGTAAAAAGAGTGAGGTCGATTTTCCCAATTTCAAACCCACGATCTTGCAACAACTCGGTAAGGTGCTCATACAACGCACGCGGGGCTTGTTTAAGGCCATAGAGTGCCTTATCGAGTTGGTACACATGATTGGGGAACTCAGGATCCTCAAACCCTGGGGGTTGTTTGACATACACCAACTCATTAATAGGACCATTAAGAAAAGCACTCTTCACATCCATTTGTTGCAACTTGAAGTTATGATGAGAAGCATAAGCAATCAACAAACGAATAGATTCAAGGAGAGCAACGGGAGAAAAGGTTTCACCATAGTCAATACCCTCGACTTGGGAGTAGCCTTGTGCTACCAAATGAGCCTTGTTGCGAACGATAATCCCATGAGCATCTTGCTTGTTCTTGAATATCCACTTGGTTCCAATGACATTATGGTTCCCCTTTGGCCTTGGCACCAATCTCCACACCTTGTTGTGCTCGAAGTTGTTGAGTTCTTCATGCATGGCATTGAGCCAATCCGGATCCTCGAGCGCCTCATAGACCTTTTGGGGTTCAACACAAGAAACAAATGTGTGATGTTCACAATAGTTTGCTAATTGTCTACGAGTGCTTACCCCCTTTCTTAAGCTTCCAAGCACATTCGTCATGAGATTATCTTTGGTAGTGAGCTTGGATGCAATCTTGGCGGCACGATGCTCAAATTCCTCCTCGGGAGAGAGTTGAGGAGCAGTAACTTGATCATCTTGAGCGTCGTCTTGAGCTTGTTCTTGATCTTGAGCTTGCTCTTGATCTTGAATTTGCTCGGTGGTGAGAACATGACCTTGGGCATCACTTGGTGGTTCACCACCATCTTGAGGTTGATATTGCCCTTGATCTTGCTCATTTGTTTGAGGGCCTTCACTTTGTTCTTCGGAAGCATGTTGGTCTTGGGTTGGTGATGGTTCCACTTGAGTGGAACATTTTCCTTCTCCTTCGGCCACAAGGGGTTCCTCAATGGGTAGAATATGACCAACACCCATTCTTCTTATGGTTTGGGAGGAATTTCATCACCTACATCATAAATACCACTTTGCTCCACTTGGGAGCCATTAATATCATCAAACTCCATGTTATACGTCTCCTCAATAAGCCCCGTGGACTTATTGAGGACACAGTAAGCATGAGAGTTTGTAGCATAACCAAGAAATATGCCCTCATGAGCTCTAGCCTCAAATTTAGACAAACAAACACCTTTCTTGAGGATGAAACACTTACACCCAAACACCAGGAAGTACTTGAGGTTGGGCTTGTTACCGGTGAGTATTTCATATGGAGTCTTGTTCAAGCCTTTGTGGAGATAGAGCCGATTGGATGCATGACAAGCGGTGTTGATGGCTTCGGCCCAATAGTTGTATGGAGACTTGAACTCCGCCATCTTGGTCCTTGCCGCATCCATAAACGTCCGGTTCTTCCTCTCCGCTACACCATTTTGTTGAGGGGTGTAAGGTGCGGAATATTGATGCTTGATCCCCTCATGACTAAGAAACTCATCCAAGGTGTATTTGTTGAACTTGGTGTCGTTGTCACTTCTTATCGACAAGATCTTTGCATTGTGTTGACATTGAGCTTCATTTGCAATGTCGATGACGGTTTGTTGGGTCTCACTCTTCCTCTTGAATAAATATACCCAAGTGTATCTTGAATAATCATCCACAATCACCAAGCAATACTTTTTACCCCAAGACTATCAAAGGATGGAAGCCCAAATAGATCCAAGTGAAGGAGCTCCAAAGGCCTCTTCGAGTAGATGATAGTCGTGGGAGGGTGAGCCTTCTCATGTAGCTTTCCTTCGATACAAGCACTACAAGCACGATCTTTGGCAAAACTAACATTTGTTAGTCCACGGACATGGCCCCCTTGAGAAGACTTTGCAAAGATCTCATATTGACGTGGGCTAAACGGCGATGCCAAAGCCATCCCACGTCAACTTTAGCCATTAGGCATGTCGCGGTCTTAGTGGGTCACTCCAAAAAGTTAATCACATAAAGACCATTCTCGACATGCCCAACAAAGGCTACTTTAAGAGTCTTTCTCTACAAGAGGGCCACGTTATCAATATCAAAGAAAGTGGCAAAGCCCACGAGTGCAAGTTGACGAACGGAAAGTAAGTTGTATGCAAGGGACTCAACAAGCATGACTTTCTCGATCATGAGATCATGAGAAATGACAACCTTGCCAAGACCCAATACCTTAGAAGATGAGGCATCACCCCACTCGACATTGGTGGGCATAGATGAAATCTTGTGCATGTCCACCACCAAGTCCTTGCTTCCGGTCATATGATTTGTGGCTCCACTATCGAGCAACCATGATTCCCCACCGGAAGCAAACACCAACAAGAGACCAATGCTTGGTTTTAGGTACCCATTTTGTAATGGTTCCTTTGATGTTAGTAACAAGCGTCTTAGGAACCCAAGTAGACCATTCAATGTACTCATAAGGATAACCAACAAATTTGGCACAAACATGGCCATCACTAGCATGACATAACACATAAGAAGGGTTAAAGTCATCGGCTTTGTTGGAAGGGGTAGCATTGCCCTTCTTGACACCACCACCCTTCACATTGTTCTTCTTCTCCTTAGAAACACCATCTCCCTCCTTCACAAAAGTTTGCTTGAGGGAAGGAGGTTGTTTGGACTTGTCATTCTTCTTCTTGTTCTTGGACTTGGGTGCAAACCCAATTCCCTCCTTGCCCACAACTTCCTTTTGATTGCTCAAAAGGTCGTTGAGGTTCTTCTCACCTTGTATGCATGACACAAGGCCTTTCTCAAGTTGCTCCTTCAACTTGGCATTCTCCTCCACATGATGCACGTGCTCACAACACAGGTCAGTAGCATTTGCATTATCAATTAAAACCATTATGAGGAAATGTGTCTTTTTCTTTGGTTAGCTTCACTTGGAGTTAATCATGAGACTCTTTGAGGCTAGCATGAGCACCCTTCAAGGCCTTGTGAGCCTTGTCGAGTATATAAAACTCCTCCTTGAGTCTAGCACGGTCAACCCCAAGTTTAGCCTTCTCGGAATTGAGCACACGAGATACAACAAGATCATGATCAAGATCTTTCTTTAATTTAGCATGGTCATCGTTGTGTGACTCCTCAAGAGCCAAATGATGACCACACTCTTCCTCAAGCGCATTAGACAGATCCGATATCTCATCAGCATAGTCACAACTATGCCCTTCCATCTTAGAGATGGTTTGTTCATGAGCCTCGATCATGTCATTGGCTTCACCAAGTTGTTCCAAGAGAGTAACAAAGCGCTTCTTGGATTTACCCTTGAGCTTACTCATGAAAGACTCAAACTCATTTTCCTCCTCCTTCGTCCCCTCACTTTCATCAATGCAATCCATCAAGGAAGGATTAGTAATGATGGTAGTTTTGATGTTGGGGATTACCTTGGTGGCTTTAGCCATGAGTCACTTGGCGGTGATGTTCTCGTTGGGTGAATCGAAGAGGCAAACCCGTGGAGTTGTTGCAATGGCAACGGAGGCCATGGAAACCGTCTCACCGCCTTCATCATCATCCTCCTCCTCATTATACTCTTCTTGTGCCACCAACCCCCCGAGAGGAGTCTTCTTGGTGAAGTTGTTCTTGTTGGGGAAGGACTTGGCCTTGTCTTTTCGGATAAGCTTGCCACCATTGTCTTCCCTCTTCTCGTATGGGCACTCCGCAACAAAGTGGCTCACATTGCCACAATTATAGCATGTCCCCACACGTTGCTTGACCTTGGCGCCACTTGAGTTATTCTTGTTGAAGTTGGGCCTTGAGTTCTTCTTGCTCCAAAATTGTCGTGAAGAAAGAGCCATGTGCTCATGATAAGCATATTTTGTATCTTCGGGGCAACACTCTTCTTCTTCCTCTTCACCCTCTTCTTCCACACTAGCCTTGGCCTTCAAATCAAGGTTGGGCTTCTTTGCTCGTTGAGAACGCAACACCGCATTATCGGTGGTCTTATCCAAGATCCTCATTGCAACAAACTCATCCAACACTTCACTTGAGGACAAGGCATGAAAGTCCGGCCTTTGACGGATGACGGAGGGCATGGCCTTATGGTAAGGCATCATGGCCTTGAGAAATTTGCGCTTGATCCAATTGTCATCCGTATTCTTGCTCCCATGATCTCGGAGTGAGACCGTGAGAGTGGTTAATCTCTGGTAAAGCTCCCGAGGTTCTTCATCTTCATTCATTACAAACTCATCGGCTTCATCTTGCACCACTTCAAAGTTGGAGTGTTGAATGCTTGCGCTTCCCTTCTAAATGGAAACAACATGTTGCCATGCTTCCTTGGCCATGGTGAAAGGTCGGAGATGCGCAATATCTTCAGGTGGAATTGCATCTTGGAGAATGAAGAGAGCAGACTCCTTGAATTGATGATCCGCGGCTTCTCTAGGAGTGAAGTTGCTTGGGTCATGCGGGTAGAAACCTTGCTCAATAATTCTCCAAAGATTAGTAGAACTATGATTTAAATGTCCTTTAAAGCGATGGACCCAAGAGGCAAAATCCTCATTTTTCACAAACTTAGGAGGAGGACCAACATGATTCAAATGTGTGGAGGGAACCGGTCCTCCATAAGTAGGGGGTGGTTCAACATGGGCAAATATGCCATTTCCACTTCTACCACTAGTCAAAGGAACTTGATCACTAGTATCTTCCCCCTTGTTGGAGTTAGCATCTGTCACCTTGTTAGTGGGATCGACCACTTCCAACAGTGTGGTGGAAACTTTAAGACCATCAAGAAACTTCTCAAGCATGCCTTTGACCTCAGCCGTCATGGAGGTTTTCAATGTGTCCAGGGCCACACTGAACTCCTCATGAGAGACCGAGGACCCCCTTCGGCCGCAGACAAAGTGGGTCTCGCACCGGGGTGCTCCTCCACCTTGTCTCCGGTGTCAACCATACTCTTCGAACGGCAAACTCCTTAATAAAGAGACGAGGCTCTGATACCAATTGAAAGGATCGATATAGTTGACTAGGGGGGTGAATAGGCAACTAACAATTTTTAGCTTTTCTTTACCAAATTAAACTTTGCATCAAAGTAGGTTGTCTAGATATGCAACTAGGTGAACAACCTATATGATGCAACAACAACAAGCACACAAGCAAGCAAGGGATACAACACACTATAAGCTTGCGCAAGTAAAGATAAGAGATAACCAAGAGTGGAGCCGGTGGAGACAAGGATGTGTTACCGAAGTTCCTTCCCTTTGAGAGGAAGTACGTCTCCGTTAGAGCGGTGTGGAGGCACAATGCTTCCCAAGAAGCCACTAGGGCCACCGTATTCTCCTCACACCCTCACACAATGCGAGATGTTTTGATTCCACTATTGGTGCCCTTGGAGGCGGCGATTGAACCTTTACAAACAAGGTTGGGGCAATCTCCAAAACTTAATTGGAGGCTCCCAACGACACCATGAAGCTTCACCACAATGGAATATGGCTCCATGGTGATCTCAATCATCTAGGGTGCTCAAACACCCAAGAGTAACAAGATCCGCAAGGGATTAGTGGGGGGAATCAAATTTCTCTTGGTGGAAGTGTAGATCGTGACCTTCTCAACCAATCCCTAGAAAATCAACAAGCTTGATTGGCTATGGAGAGAGATCGGGCGAAAATGGAGCTTGGGGAGGGAAGAGGTGGTCAACTTGGGGAAGAAGACCCCCTTTATATAGTGGGGGAAAAGATCCAACCGTTACTCACTTATTCAGCCCGCGACATGCGGTACTACCACACAGACACACGGTACTACCGCAAGGGCTTGCGGTACTACCGCTAGACGGTGCGATACTACCACGCGCGCGGCAGAGACCAGACGAGGCCCTGTTGCGTATAGCAGCGAGCGGTAGAATCGCTGGAGCGGTATTACCGCGCGCCCTTGCGGTACTACCGCAAGGCAGGGTTCAACTGGGCTGGGAAGGCACAGACTAATAAAATTACATCTGTGGCTACTTCCGCTGAGTTTCGGTCTATGCAAAAATCCAGCACGGTACTACCGCTCACAGGGAGCGGTACTACCGCGTAGGACGTAGAAGTAAAAAATTACTTCCGCACCTACTTCTGTGTGTGCCAGCGTTCTGGGCTAGAGGCCACTGTACTACCACTGGCGAGGAGCGGTACTACCGCATGATGCGGTACTACCGCTTCCCTCGGCGGTACTACCATGGATCGCTGCGGTACTACTGCCCCCTTGAGCAGTGCTATCGCACGCCACAGAAACTATAGCGCTTGGAGGCCTTCGTCTTCGCATACAGTAGGGAAAACGACCGGTGCTCCAATGAAGCGAAGAAAAGGTGGTGCAAAGGAACATATGTGTACGTTTTGATTCCACTCTAACCTTTTCGAAGTGGACCCCCACTTAATTGTACGGTTTTCCTACAACTCAAATCCACCGAAAAGAAACATAGAGAAATGTCGTCTTCGATAGGCTCCGAGGGGCACCGAATCGTCTTGTTCCTAGACATGACATATCTGAAATGCTCAATGCACACGATTAGTCCGCGAATGCATTGTCATAAATCACCAAAACCACATAGGGAGAAATATGCCCTTACACCACTGCAAAAGATAGAGAGAAAATGAAAGTCATTCCCTATGCCTCAGCCATACGTTCTATCATGTATGCAATACTATGTACCAGACCTGATGTGTGCCTTGCTATAAGTCTAGCAGGGAGGTACCAAAGTAATCCAGGAGTGGATCACTGGACAGCGGTCAAAAACATCCTGAAGTACCTGAAAAGGACTAATGATATGTTTCTCGTTTATGGAGGTGACAAAGAGCTCGTCGTAAATAGTTACGTCGATGCTAGCTTTGACACTAATTTGGATGACTCTAAGTCACAAACCGGATACGTATTTATATTGAATGATGGAGCTATCAGTTGGTGCAGTTCCAAGAAAAGCATCGTGGCGGGATCTACGTGTGAAGCGGAGTACATAGCTGCTTCAGAAGCAGCGTATGAAGGAGTCTGGATGAAGGAGTTCATATCCAATCTGGGTGTAATACCTAGTGCATCAGATCCAATGACAATCTTTTGTGACAATACTGGAGCAATTGCCTTGGCAAAGGAATCCATATTTCACAAAAGAACCAAACACATCAAGAGATGCTTCAACTCCATCTGTGATCAAGTCAAGGAGGGAGACATAGAGATTTGCAAAATACATACGGATCTGAATGTGGTAGGCCCGTTAACTAATCATCTTCCATGAGGAAAACATGATCAACACCAAGACTCCATGGGTGTTAGAATCATTACAATGTAATCTAGATTATTGACTCTAGTGCAAGTGGGAGACTGAAGGAAATATACCCTAGAGGCAATAATAAAGTTGTTATTTATATTTCCTTATATCATGATAAATGTTTATTATTCATCCTAGAATTGTATTAC
Source organism: Triticum aestivum (assembly GCF_018294505.1). Lineage (NCBI taxonomy): Eukaryota > Viridiplantae > Streptophyta > Magnoliopsida > Poales > Poaceae > Triticum > Triticum aestivum. Next base: position 173,077,513 of record NC_057797.1, on the reverse strand, counting down.
CGGAAACTTGATACATGTGTGAATACATAGACATAACACAATGTCCCTAGTAAGCCTCTACTAGACTAGCTTGTTAATCAAAGATGGTTAAGTTTCCTAACCATAGACATGAATTGTAATTTGACAAGACCCATCCGTTAGCTTAGCATAATGATCGTTAAGTTTTATTGCTATTGCTTTCTTCATGACTTATACATATTCCTTTGACTATGAGATTATGCAACTCCCGAATACCGGAGGAATACCTTGTGTGCTATCAAACGTCACAACGTAACTGGGCGATTATAAAGATGCTCTACAGGTATCTCCGAAGGTGTTTGTTGGGTTGGCATAGTCGAGATTAGATTTGTCACTCCAAGTATCGGAGAGGTATCTCTAGGCCCTCTCGGTAATGCACATCATGATAAGCCTTGCAAGCAGTGTGACTAATGAGTTAGTTGCGGGATGATGCATTACGGAACGAGTAAAGAGACTTGCTGGTAACGAGATTGAACTATGTATGAAGATACCGACGATCGAATCTCGGGCAAGTAACATACCGATGACAAAGGGAATGACGTATGTTGTCATTACGATTTGACCGATAAACATCTTCGTAGAATATGTAGGAACCAATATGAGCATCCCGTTTCCTCTATTGGTTATTGACCGAAGAGGTGTGTCGGTCATGTCTATATAGTTCTCGAACTCGTAGGGTCCGCGCGCTTAACATTCGATGACGATTTGTATTTATGAGTTATGTGATTTGGTGACCGAATGTTGTTCGGAGTTCCGGATGAGATTATGGACATGACGAGGAGTCTCGAAATGGTTGAGAGGTAAAGATTGATATATTGGATGACAGTATTCGGACACCAAAAGTGTTTCAGAATGTATCAGGTACATATCAGAGTATCGGAACCCCCCGGGGGAAGATATGGGCCATAGGAGGGAGGCACACCGGCCCACATAGGGGTGGCGCACCCCCCACAAGGGAGGAGTCCTAATTGGACTAGGGGAGGGGGCGGCACCCCCCTTTCCTTCTCCCTCTCTCTCTCCTTCCCCCTTTCCCCCTCCGATAAAAGGAAGGGGGGCGAATCCTACTAGGAGCCCATGTAGGACTCCTCCTACTTGGGGCGTGCCTAGGGCCGGACTCCTCGCCTCTCCCTCCTTTTATATACGGGGGTGGGCGCCTCTAACACACATAAATTGTTCCAAGCCGTGTGCGGCGCCCCCCTCCACAGTTTACGCCTCCGGTCATATTCACGTAGTGCTTAGGCAAAGCCCTACGTGGATCAGTTCACCATCACCGTCACCACGCTGTCGTGTTGACGGAACACTCCCTCGACACTTTGCTGGATCAAGAGTTCGAGGGACGTCATCGAGTTGAACGTGTGCAGAACTCGGAGGTGCCGTATGTTCGGTGCTTGATCGGTTGGATCGAGAAGACGTTTGACTACATCAACCGCGTTAAGCTAACGCTTCTACTTTTGGTCTATGAGGGTACGTGGACACACTCTCCCTCTCTCGTTGTTATGTATCTCCTATATAGATCTTGCGTGAGCATATAAAATTTATTGAAATTGCATGCTACGTTCCCCAACAATATCCTTGTACCATGCAGGGTCGCCAAGGATAGACGGAGGAGACGTGGCGGCAAGACCAACCATTCATGACTGTGGTGGTTGAAAGGCGAAGTTGAAGTGCTAGACACACTCCTAGGTGAGATGCACAAGTTTGCGACAGAGCAAGCAGTGGGTGCGGTTGTCGCCGTCACCATAGTCACCACCGCAGTTGCCGCCATAGTCACCTTGCTCGAGGTCGCCACCACCACCATGGTTGTTGTTATAGCCGGCGTGGTCGCCAATATTACCATGACCCTTGCCACGGTGGTTGCCACCATTGTCATGATTGTTGTTACCACCCTTGTCATGGGCAACATAGTTAAATAGAGGAGTAACCGATCCCCTGGTGGAGACGGGCATCGTTGTACTCACGCTGACGCTCGAAGGCAATGGCATGGGAGTAGAACTCCCCAAGGGACATACCATTGAGCCGGGTGGTGGCGACCGTGATGAGTGTCTCGTAGTCGTTGTCGAGGCCGGTGATGACAACAATGATGATGTCCTCATCCCACATGGGGTGGCCGGCGGCGACAAGTTGGTCGGCATTGACGCGAATCTTGGTAAAATAGTCCACCATGGAGAGGTTAACCTTGTGAAAAGTCTCCATGTCCAGCTTGAACAGCACAATGCTAGCACAGAGTGCGAGTAGTACATCTCCTCCAAGTGTGGCCAGATGGCATGAGCGTGCCGAAACTAGGTGTCGTACTCCAGGTTGGACGTCTGCACCCCCTTGTCGTCGGCTTCCAGGAGTGGATTGGGAGCCTTGATGGTGTCGTCGATGTAGTCAGTGCCATTGGTGATGCATAAAGGAGGAAGAACCTACGCTTTCCACATGAGGTAATTGGAGGTGGTGAGGCGGGCCGTGATGAGGCTAGCAGAAGGGGCAGGCACAACAGAGGGATCCGGCAAGAAGAAGGAGACAGGTATGGAAAGGGTTGTCATGGCAGAGGAGGAAGAAGCAGCGGCAGAATGAGAACCCATCTTGATGTTAAGTGAGATGGCATAATACCATATGAAACAAGAGAAAGAGATTGGATCGGCACAACCAACATGGTGGCCTCATGGATGGATTTATATATGTGGCACACGACATAGTACATGGGTTAGTTACATGAGATCTAGGTGTCTCTACAACACACTTATCTCAACAATATACATATTTTGTTGAGTATATTAGCAATTTTTTGATTAATTTAATTCATGAATAAATCCTGAGCATGACATTAACAGAATTAATCACATACTGGTTACTATCCAAGTAAGCACGTACTGCGCATATAGTAGAAACATGTACGCACATCGCTAGTACTGTTAAGACAGAAATAATCAGGAGCGGAATAAAGAAGTCATACCCTCTAGTAGGCCAGGTCTAAGCCGCGTTGGCGGCAGCAACGGTGTCCTCGACAGCCTTCTTCTCGTCTTCAAGTTTCTCAGCCGTGAGTTAGTCTTCTTTGGATGGCCGACTCATGATGACGGCGAAGGCGAAGACGACGTAGACTAACGGTGGCAAGAAGTCGCGCAGGAGATGCTCCTAAAAATCTAATCGCCACCGTCTCGTATATGATCTCGAGAGGTGGGGTTTCGGAGGCCTGCTTTCTCGTCAACCATATACGCGATGGACGGGATGAGATCGTCGGCAGCATCAGCAAAAGGAACAACAGTGGAAGAGTGCGCGTGGAGGCAGAGCAAATGCGATCCATTCTTCTCGCGGCAGCTAGGGTTGCCGACGCCTTAAGTATATACTATATAGGCGTGGTCAGAGAGGACATGTACCGAACCCATGTTCGAGTCGGTGACAGCCCACGATCCGATGTCACGGATTCGTGGTGCATCGTGGGCTGGATTCACATCTGAGTCGGTGACAGCCCACGATCAGACGCTACGGATTCGTGGTGCGTATGTTACAGACTCCCTGTTTCTAACCGGCAAAAAGAAAGAGCATAGATGTGAGCCCGACTCGCCTCATTCCCACAATCCGCGACGCGCATGCGCCATGGCAAAGAGGGCAGCAGAGGAGGAACACTTGGGAACAACTTATTTTCTCAATCTCTAATAGCATGTGAAAGAAAATATCTTATAAGGAGGTTTAACTGCTCCTCCACTAATGATGTGGGACTAAATTTTCCACCACTTTACTCATCTATACGAGCCGTTTGGAGATTTTCTTGAAATTGTCAGATAGACCTAAGGCCGGCTATATATTTCAACATGTTTAACACTGGTGATTCATTTTGCCCGGGTGGCTAAGGCTCCAGCCTTTCAATAGGCATGTACCACTGTCTGCTACCCACAACCTATTGATAGCCGGTCAGATTCTGCCTATATCCCTTTTATTTCCGGCTAAGGCAGGTACGCATTAAAGCCCGTCACGGGCCCGTACGCCTCGCAGCTGCTGTGAATATTCTGCGTGTTGACTGAAGTAAGCAGTAATTACAGTGCTGCTGTGAGCAGTGCGCTAGAACAGAGGGAATCGGTTGTCTATTCGGACGCTTCCGTGGCTGCAGTGAGCGGCGAGTTGGGGGAGAACAGTGACGTGACGACCGGAATACGGTAGGTGGGTTCCGCTGCTCGTCGGACCCATACATCGTTGGTGAATCCAATGCGTACCATGGATCCATAGTAGTACTCCCGCTACGTAGATAGGGTCGTCCATGACGCCATTGATGCGTGGGGGCAGCGGCCATGTGACCCATGGAGAGGGAAAATGGAAGTCTAAGGGCAATTTTAGTGGGCGACCCATTTCGTCCGCATTTGTCTGTTTGGGTCGTCGCGGACAAAAAAGAAGGTTCAACGCGTCAATCCAAACTTAAATCGAGTTTGCTTCGCGTCCGTGCCGACGCATTTGCGGCCCAAATTTGTGCCTCAAATGCGTCGACGTGAACGCGAAATGGACGCCACGCGCGTCTTCTCGGCGTCCGCCGCGTCCCCATCTAGCGGTCGTCCAACTGCCCGCGGTCAGTCTGGTCAGCTTAATTTATGACCACGGGCCCACGCGCCAGCGACGGCGATCGTCATTTTTAAGCCGACCGTGCGGCGGGGCAGTCCTCATCCACTTTCAGTCAGCCTCGTCCCCATCTAGCAACACTCTGCTCCCCCGCCGGCGGCAAACCCTAGCCACCCTAGTGAAGCCAGATGGGACTCTTCTCCGGCGCCGATAGCAGCAAGTCGAAGGACAAACCCCCCGCCATTCCTTTTCCCTCAGAGTTCCTCCCGCCTCCGTCGGCGCCAGCTCGCCGGCCGAGGCACCGCAAAAGCGTGCCAGTGCACCAGGCGGAGTGGCACTGGCAGCACGCGTGCCTCTCCCATACCCCTACGCCACCTTGTCGCACGACTGGCACAGGATTCAGAGAGGATCCCAGTGCTGGCGGCACCGCGGTCGGCTAGGGCGCACGCGGAAGAAGTGCAGCGCCGGCGGGCGCTCCTAACGCCAGAGCAGCACCGCGATGCCGCATACGCTTTCGACTCGCCCAACTGGGCTCGATGGTTCGCCTTCGAGCACGAGAAGCCGAGGCGACGCGGCGTAAGTGAAGTCGTCCGCGAGGAGGACAAGGAGGCGGAGGCCGCTGAGGGAGTCCTGGATTAGGGGTGTTCGGATAGCCGAACTATACCTTCAGCTGGACTCCCGGACTATGAAGATACAAGATTGAAGACTCCGTCCCGTGTCCAGAAGGGACTTTTCTTGGCATGGAAGGCAAGCTTGGCGATACGGATATGAAGATCTCCTACCATTGTAACCGACTCTATGTAACCCTAACCCTATCCGGTGTCTATATAAACCGGAGGGTTTTAGTCCGTAGGACAACATACACATCAACAATCATACCATAGGCTAACTTCTAGGGTTTAGCCTCTCTGATCTCGTGGTAGATCTACTTTTGTACTACCCATATCATCAATATTAATCAAGCAGGACGTAGGGTTTTACCTTCATCGAGAGGGCCCGAACCTGGGTAAAACTTCGTGTCCCTTGCCTCCTGTTACCATCCGGCCTAGACGCACAGTTCGGGACCCCCTACCCGAGATCCGCCGGTTTTGACACCGGCATTGGTGCTTTCATTGAGAGTTCCTCTGTGCCGTCGTCGTCAGGCCCGAGGGCTCCTACGATCGTCAATGGTGATGCAGTCCAGGGTGAGACCTTCCTCCCCGGACAGATCTTCGTCTTTGGCGACTTCGCACTGCGGGCCAATTCACTTGGCTATCTAGAGCAGATCGAAAGCTACGCCCCTGGCCGTCAGGTCAGATTCAGAAATTTAAACTATACGACTGACATCCGCGGGGACTTGATCTTCGACGGACTCAAACCACCGCCGAGCGCGCCGCACTGTCACGACGAGCATGATCTAGCTCTGCCGCCGAATAGTGCCCTGGAGGCCGCACCCGCATCGGCTCCGACCCTTAGTTCGGAGCCAACCGCGCCGATCGAGGATGGGCGGTTGGACGCCACCTCGGGGGTTGTGATCCCAACGGCGGTTGAGCCGAACACCAGCCCCGTACTCTGCGAGACTCGTGACTTCACGGAGCCGGATTCTTCTCTGGACTCCGAACCCTCTGCGCCCCTGCCGATCGAATCCGATTGGGCGCCGATCATGGAGTTCACGGCCGCGGACGTCTTTCAGCACTCACCTTTCGGCGATATCCTGAAGTCACTGAAGTCTCTCTCTTTATCAGGAGAGCCCTGGCCGGAATACGGTCAGCAAGGTTGGAGTACAGACGATGAAGAAATTCAAAGCCCACCCACCACCCACTTTGTAGCCACTGTCGATGATTTAACCGACATGCTCGACTTTGACTCCGAAGACATCGACGTTATGGACGCCGATGAAGGAGACAATGAAGAAACAGCGCCTGTTAGGCCCTGGAACGCCACCTCATCATATGACGTATACATGGTCGAGGCACCAAAAGATGACGACGAGGAGCGGAAGGACGCACCGAAGGCCTGTTCCCTCAAAAAGCAGTCAAAACGGCAACGCAAGCGCCGCCCCAAATCCCGCCTCGACAAAAATAGCGATCACACAGACCCAGTGCTGGAGCAGGGCGAACCGCTGCCGGACAACGGCAATCTGGATATTCAAACCGAACAAACAAATCCTATCAGGGATAATGGTCCGGACGACATAACGCCGGACAGGCACCCGGAGCATCAGAATGCCCGCAAAAGGCTCGTTGCCACCGCAAGGAGCCTTAAAAAGCAGAAGCGAAGGCTCAAGGCCGCGCAAAACAAACTCCAATTCAGATGGAGTAAAATACTTAATACAGCAGCAATGTACGGCGACGATCGCCCCTCAAAGAGCTACCCAAAGCGGAAGCTGCTACCCAAATTCGATGAGGAGGCCTCCAACCCCCCACAACCAAATATCAAAGCAACCACCTGGTCGGATAGACGACCCCTCTATCAACACAAAACGGCATACAATGCCGCTCACAATACAACACGCAACCCACACGAGGGCTCGCACCCAAAGGACGGCGCAACAAGATCCATCTATGGACCACGCAAGCGCGCCCCAGCATACAATGCAACACAGCAAGCATCAGAACAATGCGGTACACCCAGTTACAGGGGTGCCGCACACCCCCTATGTTTCACCGATGAGGTGCTGGACCATAAATTTCCAGAGGGATTCAAGCCCGTACACATAGAGGCATACGATGGGACAACAGACCCTGGGGTTTGGATTGAGGACTATATCCTTCATATCCATATGGCTCGAGAAGATGATCTCCACGCCATCAAATACTTATCCCTCAAGCTCAAATGGCCAACTCGTCACTGACTTAAAGGCCTCCCCGAAAGCTCCATTAGAAGTTGGGAAGAGCTCGAAGACGCCTTTCGGGCAAATTTTCAAGGAACTTATGTCCGACCTCCGGATGCGGACGATTTGAGTCATATAACTCAACGGCCCGGAGAGTCAGCCCGAAAGCTTTGGAACAAGTTTCTCACTAAAAAGAACCAGATTGTCGACTGTCCGGACGCCGAAGCCTTGGCAGCTTTCAAGCATAGTGTCCGTGACGAATGGCTCGCCAGACACCTCGGCCAAAATAAGCCAAGAATGATGGCCGCATTAACAAACCTCATAACCCGCTTTTGTGCGGGTGAGGACAGCTGGCTAGCCAGATGCAGCACCAGCGACCCCAGTACATCTGAAGTTAGAGATGGAAACGGAAAATCACGGCGCAACAGCAATAGCAAACACCGGAATAAAGAAGACAGCACGAAGGGCACTGCAGTAAATGCCGGATTCAAAAGCTCCCGGCCAGGTCAAAAGCCACGCACTAAAGGCACCAGAATGAACCGTCCAGCCTCAACAAAATTCTGGACCAGGTATGTCAGATACATAGTACCCCTAGCAAGCCCGCTAATCACACCCACAGAGAATGTTGGGTCTTCAAGCAGTCCGGCAAGCTCAACGCCGTACACAAGGGGGAGGATACACCAAGTGAAGACGAGGACGAGCCTCCCAAGTAAGACACTGGGGAACAAAAGAAATTCCCACCAGAAGTCAAAACAGTAAACGTACTACACATGATCAAGGGAAAAAACAATGCGGCACCCCCAGGAAAATATACCCAAGTGCCTGTCACCGCGAAGTCCTGACTATGGTCGTCTCAACCGATCATTTTCGACCATCGTGATTACTCAGCAAGTATCCGACATGCAGGATGGGCTGCCTTGGTATTAGGCCCAGTAATCGGCGGATATCACTTCACACGAGTCTTGATGGACGGCGGCAGTAGCCTAAACCTAATATACCAGGATGGGGTTAGACCCAACACAAATCCGCGGGATGGGGTTAGACCCAACACAAATTCGCCATAGCAATACTACCTTTAAAGGAGTAACGCCAGGCCCAGGGGCTCGTTGTACGGGCTCCCTCCTACTACAAGTCATATTCGGCTCCCCCGATAACTTCCGTAGCGAGCATTTAACCTTCCACATCGCTCCGTTTCAAAGTGGCTATCAAGCACTGCTCGGGCACGAAGCTTTCGCTCGCTTTAATGCAATACCACACTACGCCTCCCTCACACTCAAGATGCCCGGTCCACGCTGCATCATTTCAGTGCACGGAAATATCAAGCAATCTCCGCGCGCCGAAGAGAGTGAGGCTGCCTTGGCAGCCACACACTAAAGGCGCCCGGACTAGCCAAAGCGCCCCATAGGTCGTCAAGACCTCAGACACAACTAATCGAGTCCGGAGCCGCTACTTATACCAAATAAATGGTCACACCCCTATTTACAAGGGGCTCAACGCGCGCAGACATGTGGCCATTCCTCCTCATCTTGAATTATGCATAGTTTCTTTAATTATCTTTTTGCATGACAACCTTTTTCACCTAAATTCCTCTCTTTTACAGACGATCATCGTGCCACACCCGTCCAGGATACGGCACAACGGAGACACAGGCGCAGACGTGCAGCAGGGACCCGCTCCAAGGATTCTTTTTAGATTAAGACCCCGCGTAAACCTTTTTTACTATCTCTTGTTGATACATATCCACCGTTGAGAAGGATGCTGACGTTCCGCTTTACCGGCTAAGGTAGCACCAGGAGAACTACTGCGACTGTGCCCTGGTTCATCCAGACGAGCACCTCAGTAGAGAAAGCCGAAAACTGACTGTCGTGATCTAGCGCGAGACTGGTCAACCACTCGATGACCCATGGGAATGTTAGAATTCCCCCGCCTTAACGAAGGGCCGCTTTCCGGCCAGGCATATACGCACCCCGAGATCGGGAGAGTGCGGAGCCACCAGGGGCTATCTAGTAGCCCCACTGTCAAACTCCTATGGCTAAGTGAAAGTGTTAAAGCGTTATAGTCCGGTTGCCTCGCTCGCTCCGCTATCACCTCCTTAATAGGACCAAGACGTTGGGTTAAGTGTGAACGCGTGTTTCTGCGAACACCTCCGCATTATATGCGTGGGGGTTGAAGCCGACGACTGCAATCTTTCAGGTTATACACATGTATACATAAACGGCCGCCCAGGAGGCATCACATTACTTTCAGGCAAAAGTATAAAAGTAGCCTTATGAAAATTTATAAAAGCATTTCGCTTACAATGAGATTACATGTCACTCAAACATAATATTTTTTGAGCACTTGGTCTCTATCAAACGAGCACCCTCAAGAACTTCCTCAAAGTAGTGCTCAGCAGCCCTTCGACCTATGGCCGAATCCTGCGCTGCAACAATGGTAGCATCCATCTCTGCCCAGTATGCTTTAGCACGGGCAAAGGCCATTCGTGCGCCTTCTATGCACGCTGACCTCTTCATCGCATTAATGCGCGGCACCACGTAAGGGAACTGCTGCACCAAGCCAAAATAGTTGTTCAGTTTTAGCCTTTCCGGTCATAGCTGATCCATAACAGACCTCATGGCGAGTCCGGACAACCTATTCAGTTCGGCCCATTCGGCTAGTTGGTCAGACAACGAAAGTGGACGCTCGGGAGAATGGAATTATGTCCAAAACAGCTGGTCCACTTCACGGTCCATCTGACCCTTGAAGTACTTGGCCGCATCAGCAGCGCTCGCCGCCAAATCCATATATGCATCCTCCGAACTCCACAGCCGATCCATAGGGGCATACCGTGGATCTTCGAACTTCCTCTGCAACATAAAGGGTTTCCCACCTACAATATCCCCGGCTTCTCGCAGCTCCTCCTTCTTTGCACTCATAGCAGAGCAGAGGTCTTTTCCCGTTGCAGCAGCCTTCTCGAGGTCCGATGCCTTCGCCTGGTTTTCCTTTTCAAGAACCCGGCAACGGTCGACGGCGGCTTTTAATTCTACGGCCATATTGGCCATCTTATCTCGGCTCTCGCCATGCGCGGCCTTCTCGGCTCGCAACTCTTCGTCCGCCTTCAAAGCAGCCGCGTTATCCAATTTCGCTTGTTCCTTGGCTCGGGCAAGTTCCGCCCGCAAGGCTTCAACAGTGGCAGCTCCATCTGCAGTCATAACATGTTAAACATACTGGCTTCATGCTGCTCTCACTATTCGGCGTTTACCAGATAATAACACTTACCCTGCGCCTCGTCAAGCCTTTTGTTAACAAGCTCGATGTCGGCGTCTGCCGCATCCAATTGCCGTCTTAAATGGGCAAACTCGCTAGTCCGGCTAGCCACCGGAGCTTCCATCACCTGCTCATAGAGGCAGTATGGTTACTACCTGGGATTATGATCCTCTGATCGTCGTCGTTCCCAACAACAACCAAAGTCTTAGGGGCTACTATCTACACATGGCACACTTAGCATGTGCAGGGTTATCATACATTATTTTACGTACCGTACCTCAAAACCTGTCAGTAGACTCATAAAAGCTTTATGAAATCCGCTTTCAGCGAACAAGATTCTCTCCATCACCGTATTCATCAGCACACGGTGTTCATCTGAGATGGCCGCTCGCCCCACCAACTCCCTCAGAACATCCGACCGCACACTAGACGGTGCCGGACTCGTTTGTCTGCTCTCTTCGGGAGCCAGACACTGGGAACTTCAGGGGTCGACGAGATTATCTTCTGGCCTCGCCGGACTCGGAGAGGCCCTCCGCGACGACACTTCAGGGTCGCCCGCTTCCAGAGCGGAGGAGTCCAGAGGAGGCGTTTCACTCTCCATCATCTCTGGAAGAAGATCCCCCGGAGACGAGCTCATTTGAGAGGGGCTAAGGCCCGAACTGCAAAGATACATGCATTTGGGTCACTTACGACTCGTGGGAGAATTGATCCCCCCGCGGACTTTGTGCGGCAACCACACCCCCCGGGGTAGGACCCTCTGTGGGAGACTTCTTCTCCCGTTTGGAAGCTTCGGCTTCCGAATCCCCAGACGCAATCCTTTTCCCCTTCTGGGCGTCTTCCTTCATGGAGACGCTCGCTCCCTCGGCTAGAGCGGCCAGCGTTTGGGGCCCGCGACCGCCTGCATTTTCCTTCAAGGGCTCCGGGCAAGGTGCGGTCTGGAGCATCTTTTCCAATATCGGATTTTCCAAACCCTCAGGGAGGGGGGCCGAGCACCGAATCAACTTCGCCTTCGTTAGCCAGTCCTGGTCAAAAAGCAAACTCTCAGAAATAACTTCGCATCAAAGGAGAGGTAGTACGCTTGGTTGGAAGATGCCTTACCTGTTCGGCGGCACGGTTGCTACTCAGGCCCACGTCCTCGGTAATTTCCGGACACTCCACTTGAGGTCCGAAGAACAACTTGTACATCTCCTCGTGCGTCAGGCCGAGGAAATTTCGAATGGCGCGCGGTCCCTCGGGATTGAACTCACACAAGAGAAGAGGTCGGCGTTTGCAAGGCTGGACTTGACGAACCAGCATAACTTGTGTTACCGCGACCAAACTGAAATCTCCATTAAAGAGATCTTGAATGCGGCTTTGCAGTATAGGCATATCCTTGACCGGACCCCAGCTCAATCCTCTGCTAATCCATGACATCAGTTGTGGAGGAGGGCCCGGGCGGAAAACGGGGGCGGCCCCCCACTTGGCACTTCTAGGAACCGTGATGTAGAACCACTCATGTTGCCACAATTCAGACACCTCTGGAATGGAACCTTTGGGCCATGCAGCCCCCGTCATCTTGCGTATTGAGGCACCTCCACACGCCGCATGTTGCCCCTCGATCATCTTCGGCTTTACTTCAAAAGTCTTGAGCCATAGGCCAAAGTGAGGGGTAACCCGGAGGAAGGCCTCGCACACAACAATAAACGTCGTGATATGAAGAAAGGAGTTCGGAGCTAGATCATGGAAATCTAGCCCGTAGTAAAACATCAAGCCCCTAACAAAAGGATCCAATGCAAGGCCTAGACCTCAGAGGAAGTGGGAGACGAACACGACGCTCTCGTTGGGTTCGGGGGAGGGGACGGCCTGCCCCCGGGGAGGCAGCCGATGCAGAATCTCGGCGGTCAGATATCTGGCCTCCCTCAAGTTTTTGACGTCTTCTTCCGTAACGGAGGAAGGCACCCATTGGCCTTGAAGGCTAGATCCATACATGACTGAAGGTTCGGAGCTCCCGACCTGAACTTTGGGCGTTTGAGCTTGAGGTGGGGGAAAGATTTGATTGAGCACGGGAGGGAAAAATAAAAAGCCTCGTCCCTTTATAAAGAGGCGAACATTAAGTGTCCTCTCCGTGTCCGTTTGGACTTGCCTATAATCTAGGAGTCCTAGAAATGGTTGGGTTACCCATGCCCGTATTGATGAGAATCCCGGAATAAGGGGACATGATCTCTGCTTTGACAAGACGTGCCAAGGAAACCGCCTCGCATGACGCGCTGAGGTGGGATAATGAAACGACTCGGATAAAAGCTTGGCCATGGTGTGTCACACTACGGAATACGTCAGCAGATTAGATTTGTGTAAATACTATTCTCTCTATGGCAATATGTGGAAAACTTATTTTGCAGAGCCGGACACTATCTTTGTGTTTAAAATCTTCTATAAAGTACTTGGAGGAGGAACCCGCCTTGCAATGCCGAAGACAATCTACGCACCGGACTCGTCGTCATTGAAGCCTGGTTCAGGGGCTACTGAGGGAGTCCTGGATTAGGGGGTGTTCGGATAGCCGAACTATACCTTCAGCCGGACTCCCGGACTATGAAGATACAAGATTGAAGACTCCGTCCTGCGTCTGGAAGGGACTTTCCTTGGCGTGGAAGGCAAGCTTGGCGATACGGATATGAAGATCTCCTACCATTGTAACCGACTCTACGTAACCCTAACCCTATCCGGTGTCTATATAAACCGGAGGGTTTTAGTCCGTAGGACAACATACACATCAACAATCATACCATAGGCTAGCTTCTAGGGTTTAGCCTCTCTGATCTCGTGGTAGATCTACTCTTGTACTACCCATATCATCAATATTAATCAAGCAGGACGTAGGGTTTTACCTCCATCGAGAGGGCCCGAACCTGGGTAAAACTTCGTGTCCCTTGCCTCCTGTTACCATCCGGCCTAGACGCACAGTTCGGGACCCCCTACCCGAGATCCGCCGGTTTTGACACCGACAGCCGCCTGCCAGGCGGCCGTTGCAGCGGTCTTCCGGGAGAGCGAGGAGGACGAACAGCGCAGGATGGCGGCGAACAAGGAGGCGTAGGCGGCGTACGAGGCGGCCATGGCCCTCTCCGCGACGGGCGACTCCGTCGTGACGTCGTGGCCCCGCCGTCCCCTGTCAAAGCCAATCCGGAGGCGCCCCCCATCGAGTGCTACTTCTGGATGGGAATAGTCCGCGAGTGGGTCAGCACGCCGCCGGTCTGGATGGGGGCGACACCGGCGCAGGAGGCGGCGTACCCCAAACAGTGACGCTAGCGATGGCTAGCTGAGGAGCGCCGCCACGGTAAATACCTCGAGATCCTTGAGCGCGACGCCGAGGATGAGCAGCCCGAGGCCGAGGAGGAGGCACGCCAGGCCGCGGCAGCACAACCGGCGGCTGACATCGCCGTCACCTGGAACACGACGTTCCCGTGGGCCGGCCCTGCGCCGACGCTCATCGATCTTATGGACCCCGAGGACGACAACGACGCCTAGGGCAACGCGCTGCCTCATAGTTTAGTTTGTATTTAGTTTTCATTAATGCAAATGTGAATGCATGGACTCCCGCCGGCTTTCGTGGCCGGCTTTAATTTTTAATTAATGTTATTTTTATTTTAGAAATGCTTGTATTCTTTTTTTTTCTCGTGCCGTTAAAATGGGTCGGGCCAGCGTTTGACGCATGCGCCGATTCAAACACGAAAGCGAGCGTTCGTGTGTGCCGAGCCGACCCAAACAGACAAAAACTGGATATAATCGCTGTCGGTTTAGGTCAACCCGTTAGAGTTAGCTCTAATATAAGGGATACTACGAGTTTCTCCTTCCTGGTCATAACAGGGCAGACCTACGTGGCAAGCAAACGATAACGGGAGGAACCGGCGGGGCGTTGTGCAGCCAAAGGGCGGCGGTGATGTCTTTGCGTCCGGTGAGGGAGGGGAATGCAATGGATGTGGGATTTCACGGTCTGCCGTGGCGCGCAGTTGAAAGCCCCGCTAGCAATATTTTCTGCGTCTACCGATGTGGTGGCACGGGCGACCGCTGGCAGACCTTCTGCCTGCGCATTGTTCTTTCCCGTGCGCTTTCATCGCCGAACCTTTCCGTCCCTTACCTCTCACTCATCCACACTTCTTAGCTGCCTTTTTTTCTTTTCAAAAACACTTTCAATCTATTCATCTTTAATCATGATAGTACAACAAACACTAGAAATAATAAAAATTACATCCAGATCCCTAGACCACCTAACGACGATTACAAACACTAAAGCGAGCCGAAAGCGCGCCGCTGTCATCACCCCTTCCGCACCGGAGTCGGGTAAACCTTGTTGTAGTAGACAGTCGGGAAGCCGTCGTGCTAAGGTCTCATAAAACCAACGCATCAGAACAACAACCGCCGTGGATGAAGAGTGTAGATCAAAAGGATCCAACCCGAAGACACACGAACGAAGACGAACGACGAACAGATGCGAACAAATCCACCAAAGACAAATCCGCCGGAGACACACCTCCGCACGCCCATCGATGATGGGCCCTCCGATGATGTGTGAGTAGTTTACTTCAGACCTTCGGGTCCATAGTTATTAGCTAGATGGCTTCTTCTCTCTCTCTTTAGATCTCAATACAAAGTTCTCCTCGATCTTCTTGGAGATCTATTCGATGTAACTCTTTTTGCGGTGTGTTTGTCGAGATCCGATGAATTGTGGGTTTATGATCAAGTCTATCCATGAACAATATTTGATTCTTCTCTGAAATCTTTTATGTATGGTTGGTTATCTATGCAAGTCTCTTCAAATTATTAGTTTGGTTTGGCCTACTATATTGATCTTTCTTGCAATGGGAGAAGTGCTTAGCTTTGGGTTCAATCTTGCGGTGCTCGATCCCAGTGACAGAAAGGGAAACGACACGTATTGTATTGTTGCCATCGATGATAAAAAGATGGGGTTTATATCATATTGCTTGAGTTTATCCCTCTACATCATGTCATCTTACCTAATGCGTTACTCCGTTCTTATGAACTTAATACTCTAGATGCATGCTGGATAGCGGTCGATGTGTGGAGTAATAGTAGTAGATGCAAGCAGGAGTTGGTCTACTTGTCACGGACGTGATGCCTATATAGATGATCATGCCTAGTATTCTCATAATTATTCACTTTTCTATCAATTGATCGACAATAATTTGTTCACCCACCGTAATACTTATGCTATCTTGAGAGAAGCCACTAGTGAAACCTATGGCCCCTGGGTCTGTTCTCCATTATATTAATCTTCCATCAACAAGCTATTTCTATTACCATTTATTTTGCAATCTTTACTTTTAATATTTATCATAAAAATATCAAAAATATTATCTTACCATCTACATCAGATCTCACTCTCGTAAGTGACCGTGAAGGGGTTGACAACCCCTTTATCACGTTGGTTGAGAGGTTCTTATTTGTTTGTGTAGGTACGAGGGACTTACGTGCGGCCTCCTACTGGATTGATACTTTGGTTCTCAAAAACCGAGGGAAATACTTATGCTACTTTGCTGCATCACCCTTTCCTCTTCAAGGGAAAACCAATGCAGTGCTCAAGCGGTAGCAAGAAGGATTTCTGGCGCCGTTGCCGGGGAGTCTATGCACAAGTCAAGACATACCAAGTACCCATCACAAACTCTTATCCCTCACATTACATTATTTGCCATTTGCCTCATTTTCCTCTCCCCCACTTCACCCTTGCCGTTTTATTCGCCCTCGTTTTCCGTTCCCCTTCTCTTTTTCCGTTCGCTTTTTCTTTCGCTTGCTTCGTCATTATGGCTAGTCCTTTATCTACTCCTTTGTCTCCCAATTTTGAAGTCCTCCACTTCAAACAAAGACAAGGAGAAAACTTAAAATATGCTTGGTATAGGATGATAAAATCTTATCATGGTTGCACTATAGAGGGAGAGTCCAAGATTTTACTTCACAATTTTTATATTGGGCTCACCATATCCCATAGGCAACTCCTTGATGTTGTCGCCAAAGGGAATTTTATTGATATTGATCCCAGTGTTGCTTATGAAATTATAGAAGGGATAGTAGGAGTACTTCCCCCACAAAAGGGACCATCTTCTACTCAAGAGG
Source organism: Triticum aestivum (assembly GCF_018294505.1). Taxonomy (NCBI): domain Eukaryota; kingdom Viridiplantae; phylum Streptophyta; class Magnoliopsida; order Poales; family Poaceae; genus Triticum; species Triticum aestivum. The sequence goes on along the minus strand of NC_057797.1, from coordinate 173,060,805 downwards.
GAACCCAAATCTTAGAGAAATTATGCGAATTGCAAAAGTCTATTGAACCTCTTAAAAATGTTGGAGGGAACCTTCACCGCATGAATACGTTGATTACACTTTGCAATAAGAGGTTGGATGCTTTAGATCTAAAAGTCTCCGAGTATGAAGGGAAATGTAAGGAACCTCCCGGATCCGAGCATAACTCCACTAAAAATATAAATACCAAAGATGGCAATACCTAGATCTATCCTTGCTTTTATGCTTAGCCAGGGGCGTTAAATGATAACGCTTGTTGGGAGGCAACCCAATTTTATTTTCGTTTCTTGCTTTTTGATTCTGTTTATTAATAAATAATTCATCTAGCCTCTGTTTAGATGTGGTTTTATGCTTTTAGTTAGTGTTTGTGCCAAGTAGAACCTTTGGGAAGACTTGGGGAAAGTCTTTGCGATCTTGCTGTAAAAAACAGAAACTTTAGCGCTCACAAGTTTTGCTGCCATTTTTTACTGGAGAGTGCTATTTAGTTAATTATTTTTTAAGATTATTAATATATAAAATTCTCACGTCCAGAAATTTATTTTAGAATTTTTGGGGTTCCAGAAGTATTCAAAACCTACAGATTACTACAGACTGCTCTGTTTTTTACAGATTCTGTTTTCCGTGTGTTGTTTGCTTATTTTGATGAATCTATGGCTAGTAATAGAGTTTATGAACTATAGAAAAGTTGGAATACAGTAGGTTTAACACCAATATAAATAAAGAAGGATTTAGTTACAGTACCTTAAGTGGTGGTTTGTTTTCTTTTACTAACGGAGCTCATGAGATTTTCTGTTTAAGTTTTGTGTTTTGAAGTTTTCAAGTTTTGGGTAAAAGATTTGATGGATTAAGGAACAAGGAGTGGAAAGAGCCTAAACTTGGGGATTACCAAGGCACCCCAAGGTAAAATCCAATAACAACCAAAATCCTAAGCTTGGGGATTCCCCGGAAGGCATCCCCTCTTTCGTCTTCGTCCATCGGTAACTTTACTTGGAGTTATATTTTTATTCACCACATGATATGTGTTTTGCTTGGATCGTCTTGTATGATTTGAGTCTTTGTTTTTCTGTTTACCACAATCATCCTTGCTGTACACACCTTTTGAGAGATACACACATGAATCGGAATTCATTAGAATACTCTATGTGCTTCACTTATATCTTTTGAGTTGGATAATTTTGCTCTAGTGCTTCGCTTATATCTTTGAGAGCACGTCGGTGGTTCTATTTTATAGAAATAATTGATCTATCATGCTTCACTTATATTATTTTGAGAGTCCTTTATAACAGCATGGTCATTTTATTTGGTTATAAAATTAGTCCTAATATGATAGGCATCCAAGATAAAAACTTGAAAGTGCATTAAATACTAAGAGAAGTTTGATACTTGATAGTTGTTTTGAGATATAAAGGTGGTAATATTAGAGGTGTGCTAGTTGAGTAATTGTGAAATTGATAAATACTTGTGTTGAAGGTTGCAAGTCCCATAGCTTGCACGTATGGTAAACGTTGTGTGACAAATTTGAAGCATGAGGTGTTCTTTGATTGCTTTCCTTACGAGTGGCGGTCGGGGACGAGCGATGGTCTTTTCCTACCAATCTATCCCCCTAGGAGCATGCGTGTAGTGCTTGGTTTTGATGGCCTGTAGATTTTTGCAATAAGTATGTGAGTTCTTTACGACTAATGTTGAGTCCATGGATTATATGCACTCTCACCCTTCCATCATTGCTAGCCTCTTCGGTACCGTGCATTGCCCTTTCTCACCTTGAGAGTTGGTGCAAACTTCGCCAGTGCATTCAAACCCCGTGATATGATACACTCTATCACACATATGCCTCCTTATATCTTCTTCAAAACAGCCACCATACCAACCTATTATGGCATTTCCATAGCCATTCCGAGATATATTGCCATGCAACTTTCCACCGTTTCGTTTATTATGACACGCATCATCATTGTCATTGAAACAAACGTGATCCACAGGACTAGGAGTGGACGTCAAGAAACAACCGAGGAGGCCACGAGGCAGGGGGCGCACCTACCCCCTAGGCGCGCCCTCCCCCCTCATGGGCCCCTCATGGATCAACCGACTTACTTCTTCCTCCTATATATACTCATATACCCTAAAAACATCCAGGAGCACCACGAAACCCTATTTCCACTGCCGCAACCTTTTGTACCTAAGAGATCCCATCTTGGGGCCTTTTTCGGAGCTCCGCCGGAGGGGGCATCGATCACGGAGGGCCTCTACATTAACTCCATGGCCCCTCCGATGATGTGTGAGTAGTTTACTTCAGACCTTTGGGTCCATAGTTATTAGCTAGATGGCTTATTCTCTCTCTCTCTTTGGATCTCAATACAAAGTTCTCCTCGATCTTCTTGGAGATCTATTCGATGTAACTCTTTTTGCGGTGTGTTTGTCGAGATCCGATGAATTATGGGTTTATGATCAAGTCTATCTATGAACAATATTTGATTCTTCTCTGAAATATTTTATGTATGATTGGTTATCTTTGCAAGTCTCTTCGAATTATCGGTTTGGGTTGGCCTACTAGATTGATCTTTCTTGCAATGGGAGAAGTGCTTAGCTTTGGGTTCAATCTTGCGGTGCTCGATCCCAATGACAGAAAGGGAAACGACATGTATTGTATTGTTGCCATCGAGGATAAAAAGATGGGGTTTATATCATATTGCTTGAGTTTATCCCTCTACATCATGTCATCTTACCTAATGCGTTACTCTATTCTTATGAACATAATACTCTAGATGCATGCTGGATAGCGATCGATGTGTGGAGTAATAGTAGTAGATGCAGGAAGGAGTCGGTCTACTTGCCACGGGCGTGATGCCTATATACATGATCATGCCTAGATATTCTCATAATTATTCTCTTTTCTATCAATTACACGACAGTAATTTGTTCACCCACCGTAATACTTATGTTATCTTGAGAGAAGCCACTAGTGAAACCTATGGCCCCCGGGTCTATTCTCCATTATATTAATCTTCCGTCAACATGCTATTTCTATTACCTTTTATTTTGCAATCTTTAATTTTAATATTTATCATAAAAATACCAAAAATATTATCTTATCATCTCTATCAGATCTCACTCTCGTAAGTGACCGTGAAGGGATTGACAACCCCTTTATCGCGTTGGTTGCGAGGTTCTTATTTGTTTGTGTAGGTACAAGGTACTTGCGTGTGGCCTCCTACTGGATTGATACCTTGGTTCTCAAAACTGAGGGAAATACTTACGCTACTTTGCTGCATCACCCTTTCCTCTTCAAGGGAAAACAAACGCAGTGCTCAAGAGGTAGCAGGATCTCGCGAGACCAGGAACTTGCGGTGGCGGAAAAAGTATTTTGGCTGGCTCTCAGTTGGTTTCCTAATTTTAGAAAATTTATAGAGGTGGAGTTAGGTCAAACGGAGTCACGTGGGCCTCGCGAGCCGGGGGTGGGTGCACCCTGCTGCATTGTGGTCCACTGCTTCATCTTCTGGCCCTCTCCCAAAGCTTACAGGGCCTCTTATGTCCAGAAAAAAATCTCCAAAAAGTTTCGTGGTATTTGGACATAGTTTGGTACCGATATTCTGGAAAACCAAAAACATACAAAAAACATCAACTGGCACTGGTCACTAGGTTAATAGGTTAGTACCAAAAAATTATGTATAATTGCTTGTTAATGCATATAAAACATCTAATATTATTACTATAATAGCATGGAACAATAGAAAATTATATATATATGTTGGAGACATATCAAGTAATAACCAGATATTCAAGTCCCAAGTGAACTTAGCAAATAGAGTTATGCTCCCTGGAAACGGCACCAGAAAAAGGTCTTGATAACCCAAGAGTATAGGGGATCGTGATACGTCCATTTTGCATCATGCTTTTATGTCCATATTTATTGCATTATGGGTTGTTATTTCATATTATAGCACAATACTTATCCCTTTTCTCTCTTATTTTACAAGATTTACATGAAGAGGGAGAATGCAGGCAGCTGGAATTCTGGACCGGAAATGAGCAAATCTGAGATACCTATTCTGCACAACTCCAAATGTCCTGAAACTTTACAGAGAATTCTTTTGGAATATATAAAAAATACTGGGTGAAGAAACTACAGAAGGGGACCGACCAGGTGGCCAAAAGCCTGGGGGGCGCGCCCTACCCCTAGAGTGCGCCCCCAGGGCTTGTGGTCCCCCTTGGCATTGTCTGGTGCCCATCTTATGCTATATGAAGGGTTTTGACCTAGAAAAAATAAGAAGGAAGCTTTCGGGACGAAGCGCCGCCGTCTCGAGGCGGAACCTGGGCAGAAGTGAAAGTGCGTTATATCGACTAGAGGGGGGGTGAATAGGCGATTTTTATGAAAGTCTTCAAAACATGGAAGTTATGAAGACAAATGATAGAAATAAACCTATTACCCTGCAGCGGAAGGTAGACTACACTAGGCAAGCCATAGTCAAGTATTCAATAGAGTGAAAGCACAATGACTAATAGCAGCAATGTAGTATGGATCAGGTAGGAAGATATTGTGAAGCCACACAGAATACACAGTCACTCAGTGAAGACAAAAGATAGTGCAAACATACAATGACTTCACAAGGAGTAACAGTAAGTAAAGGGAAGGGAAGATGAAACCAGTGACTCGCTGAAGACAATGATTTGTTGGACCAGTTCCAGTTGCTGTGACAACTGTACGTCTGGTTAGGGCGGCTAGGTATTTAAACCTTAGGACACACAGTCCCGGACACCCAGTCCTCACCGTATTCCCCTTGAGCTAAGGTCACACAGACCTCGCCCAATCACCCTGGTAAGTCTTCAAGGTAGACTCCCAAACCTTCACAGACTTCGTTCACCGGCAATCCACAATGTCTCTTGGATGCTCAGAACGCGACGCCTAACCGGCTGGAGGATGCACAGTCCTCAAGTGTAATAAGTCTTCAGATCACACAGACAAGAAGACTTAAGTGATGCCTAATTCTCTTTGGCTCTGGGTGGTTAGGGCTTTATCCTTGCAAGGAATTCTCTCTCAAAGGCTTCGAGGTGGGTTGCTCTCAAACGACAAAAGCCGTACTCTGAATCTGAGCAGCCAACCGTTTATGGTTGTAGGGGGTGGGCTATTTATAGCCACTTGGCAACCCGACCTGATTTGTCCGAAATGACCCTGGGTCACTAAGGAACTGACACGTGTTCCAACGGTCAGATTTCAAACTCACACGACAACTTTACTTGGGCTTCAAGCAAAGCTGACTTGCCCGACTCTGGACAAGATTCGCTCTCAAAGTCTTCACTCGAAGACATAGGTTTTGTTTAAGCATCACTTCAGTCATTCTGACTGGTTCTCTTGGACCCCACTTAATAGTACGGTGGTTCCTATGACTCAACACAGAAGAAAGAGAACTACGAAAGATCTAAGCCTTCGAGCTCCATAGGCTTCATGTGGTGTCTTCTCTTGTCATAGTCTTCAATGTGAATATCTTCATATACCACCTTTGACTTCAATGTCTTCATACATTTTTAGGGGTCATCTCTGGTAGGAAAACCAAATCAATGAGGGACTTCTACCTGTGTTATCCTGCAATTCTCACAAACACATTAGTCCCTCAACTACGTTTGTCGTCAATACTCCAAAGCCAACTAGGGGTGGCACTAGATGCACTAGCAATCTCCCCCTTTTTGGTGATTGATGACAAACTAGTTGAAGTTTTCAATGGGGAATATAATCTGTGAAATTGTAAAGGATAAGGAATTGTCTCCATAAGTTGCAAGGGCTCCCCCTGAAGATGTGCATATAAGTAATTTGCTTTTGGAATGCAAATGCACATGGCAGGTTGTACTTGTGGAGATCCACTCCAACTTATGATGACAATCCACTATGCTTGTGAAAGTATATGAAGATAATGACATGCATAATGGAAAATGGACGTCTGCAAAATGATCTAAGTGCGGAATTTATCGTCGCACGTGCGGAATTTATCATCGCAACACAAGGTGGCAGATAAGTAGCAGACGACCATCGAGTTTAAGTGTTACAACTCAAAGAACCAAATGCAGCAAAACGAGAGTTGTAAGCACGAAGCAAAATATAAAGCACCCGCCCATATGGACCCGCTTGAAGACTATCAACCTCATATGCTTCTCCCCCTTTTGTCAGTAAGGACCAACAAGGTTTGAAGACATAGAGCATCTACTCGTTCCCATGAGGAGTAGGTGAAGCAGCAGGGTCGTTGGTGGTGTTTGGCGGTGCTGAAGAGCTTGGAGCAGAGTCAAAGCATGCTGAAGGAGGTGGCGGTGAAGTAGCATCGTCTTCATCCTCGATCACTCTGGCATTCACAGTTGCAGCAGAGGAAGAGAACTCAGAGTCTTCAAGGGATGGAGTTCATCGCAGTACTACCCTTCGAGGAGGTGTGGAGTCAAACTTGAATCACTCAGTGAAGCCATCCTCTTGAAGATCATCTTCAGAGCACATCAGCGTTATCCCTTTCCATGTGCGTCGAGAGGTTTCATGGGCAACAAAAGCATTCTTGGTGGCAAGATTGCGAATGCGATTAACATCCACCAAGAGGCTTTGCATCTGACGCTTTAGCCAGTCATGATGCCTATCCTGTTTCTGATGAAGAGCCACAAGAAGCTCTCGGTCATTGAGAACACGAGTGCGCTTCTTGGGTCGTGGAGCAGTTGTACTGTCAGTGGCTTCAGTGAGAGTAGGATGCGGTGCACGTGTAGTGCCAGCCAAAGGATACACACGAGTTACGGCTTCCACGCCTTCAACGCTCTAAGTGAAACTTTGATGCTCTGCATTCTGAAGACTGAGAGGTTCCTTGGCAGGCTCAGGATAGATGGCTTCAATAGACATATCCACATCAGGCAAAAAGATCCGATGGTTGCGGGCCGAGGGCTGATATGAGATAGCGGAGTGAAGTTTGATCAGCGGCATCACCCATGGGGCGTAGAACTTCAAACCAAACAGATCAGAGCCAGATGCAGCAAGTTGACGAATGAAGAAATCCTGTGTATTGAAGCATTTTCCATGAAGAATGTAGAAGACCAAAGTCTTCATTGCACCTTCCAGCTTGGCATGGGGAGAATGTCCTTTGATTGGCCAGAGAGTTCGCCTTATGATGTGATAAATGGTTCTTGGCATATACTCAAGGTCTTCAACGAAGAACTCCGTGGGATAAGCAGCATCTTGGGGCAATGGCTTCATCATACTGAGCATCTGACTCATATTAGGTTCAGTCTTCTGAAAGATGCTCTCAATAGCTTCAGCCATGACAGCGTCAGTGGCTTCAGTGGTGTTGGTGGTGGCAGCCTCAAGATGTTCAACCTCCACTTGACGAGCGGGAGGATCAGTCACGATCACGTTCTCCTCGAGAACTGCTTCTTGGTGGGACAGGGGAGTGGCAACTTGTGGGACTTCTTCTTCCGCGGCTGATGCAGCCAGATTGTCTTCAGCAGAGACTTAAGGCCTTGGACCTTTGAGAAACCTGCGCAATGCGGGTGATGCCTGTGGAGTTGCTGTTGGCCGGGCCTCAAGGTCTTCATTCTCTTGTGGGCGATCCGCCCATGAAGCATCATGTGCAATTGGCATCAGTGGACGACCAATGCTGATGAGTTCGCTGTGCTTTAGCACATGCGATGATACATGTTGGTGTTCTAGCTGAGGAAGGGCTGCATCATCTTCAACATGGTCATGATGACCAATGTCTTCAGCAGCGATGGGATCAGCTACTGGAAAGTCTTCAGCTTCATGAGCCTCTGTGAAAGCAGGCTCATGGATAGTCAGTTGACGTTCTTGTGGATCGGCGTCGGGGTGAACCATGGAAATGGATTCAACAATCAAGGGCTCTGTGGGAGCAGCCCATTCCTTCTTGGTCATTCTTTTCTTCTTGGCGGGGGCAGTAGCAGAGGCTTCAGGATGTTTTCTCTTCCTTGCTTTAGCCTCAGCAGTCCTGGTCTTCTTCAGTTCTGAAGCGGTTGACCTGACCTTTGGCTTCGGGCCAGTCATGCTAGTTGGGAAGACAAGGGGATCTGCCTCCTGCCTTGGTGCTTCAGGTTCAGCCATAGCAGGCTTCTTCTGCTTCTTGGCAGCCATCCTGGGGTCGATGCCAGGACGCCCATGTGCCTTGCGCTTCTCAGCCTCATTGTAGGCTTGCACACACCTATCAGCCAGGACCTTCATGCGCTCACGAGAACCCTGAGCTTCTGCACGTTTCTTTAGAAAGGCTTCCTTGAGCTCGTGCAGCATAATCTTGAAATTCTTCACGTCTTGCACGCTGAGCTTGGCCATATGCTTCTTGAACTGAGATTTCTCAAAGTCAATCTTCTGCTTTAGTTCAACAATGCGCTGGGCGATAGCTAACTCTGAAGCAATGGCGCCATGGAAGGCGACACTGAGGCCAATGGGTAGTTGGAGATCTTCGAAGCTGATGTTTGGCGTGTCAAACCATTCATCAATGAAGTTTTGGATGATTGTTACATCAAAGAGATGCAGATCATTGAAGATTTCTTCTTCTTCTTTGCTCTTGATGAGTTGCTCAAGAGCGTCATCTGCAAGACCTTCATCACTTGACATATCAATGGCATCATTGCGCAGAATGGCAGTAGCTGTTATCTCTTGGCCGGTGTGTGGCAGAGGCATCTTGACCTTCTGGGGCTTGGAGATGCGTGATAAATCTTCGGACTGCACACTGTCTTCAGGAGGTGCAGTTGCCAGTGGCTTCGCCCGTGAGATTTTTGGTGAAGGGGCGGGCTTTGAAGCTTTAGGCTTCTTCAACTTCTTTGGCTTCGGTGCTGCAGGCGCTTCATCTGATTCAGCGTCAGCTGCAGGCTCATTCACTGCAGTCCCTTGAACCAAGATATGGGTGATGAGGCCTTCAAGGTTGTAGAAAGGACCGACGACATTGGGTTCTGCATCTCGTGTGCCATCAGCCCTTGGAGCTGAGGGACCAGGGTTGAGGTCTAGTCCCAATGTCTTCTTGTTTTGCTTCGCTGAGTTCTGGGCAAACTGGAAGTTGCGCTTGAACAGAATGTCATCACGACACCATAGTAGTGACGATGGGTGTGCATCAACAGGCTGTGGCCCACGGACCATGCAGGGATAGAAGCCTTGTTCAATGGCTTCATCTCTGGACCTGGGTTGAAGATTCTTGTATAGGATGTCTCCCCACGGTCTCTTGATGGCATTTTTCTCAGCATATTCCTGGGTTACAAATCGGTATTTGAACCATTGTTCTGCCCAATATCTTCGAATCCATTGGATTTGGGTCTTGCGCTGATGGTAATCCTCTCCAGGATCTGTCTTGTACAGTTCTGAGAGGTCATCTGGCAGATCTCTAGATGTTTCTCCACGACGCTTTCTGCCACCCTTCCTTGCCGATTTCTCTGAAGCCATGAACTTTAAACTGAAAGGCTTCAACACGTTCAAAGGCTTCAAAGATTTTCGCTTGCTGGACAAACAGGAACTTGCTTTGGGAGAATTTATATGATGCTGTAAGAATTCTGCAAATGAATGCAGACTATGAGAACCAAGGGATTCTCCCACGGACATGTACCTATGACAGCATTAAGGTGTGAGGGAAGGGGAAGAGGTCATATGCATTCTCAGAAGATTTTGAATATAAATCAGTTTAGAAGACATTGACCTCATCGTGCGAAGACATTCACTCATAGATAAGGAGTTGGTTCCAGATTTGTACGAATCCAGAGATCAGTACAAGTGAGGAATCTAACTACTTTGTGAAGCATAAGTGAATATACTAGGCATGTTATGAGATGCAGTATGAGAGAGATCTAACTTGTGTGAATAGAAACTGCTCTTGGTAGAAAGTGACAAAGCCATAGGATCAACGGTGCCGTAAAAAGGAAGTTTTATTTACCACACTAAGAACTGCTAGACGGAGTGGAAGATGAGGCCGAGTAGTTCGATCTTCCGTGCCCTAACTTGGCGACGGAGGACACCTATGGCGACGGCGGAGAGGACGATGTCCGCGGTCAGCGTGAAGACGGCGTCGGAGAGGTTGCGGCAGTGAAGCGCTTCGTCGCCGGCGTCGTCGAGGGCTAGCGGTGGCGCTAGGGTTTGTGCGAGAGTGGAAGAAGAAATAATGACCGCCGTGAAGTGTGTATTTATAGGTACAGGGGCGGCACTGCATTATTACACAGGTGCCCCTAGCGATTCGCATCTGAGGAACACGTGGCCATCATGCAGAATTTTGGGGTTTGTTCCACGTCCCACGCACACCTGGATTGTCGGGTGGTCGTTCCTACTTCTCCGGGTTTCATGTGGAGGAATGAGCATTGAAAGTCGACTTAAGGTTTGTCTTTGTATCTTCTGCTGACAAGGACGCGGAGAAGACATTCGACAGTTTCAATAGAATGCATATGATTTGGAGAGATAGAGTTTGAGATAGATAGCATAGAGAGGTTAGGGTCCGATCACATTCACTTAGTTCAAAAGATTCAACAAGAAGACATAGCTATAAGTGAATGCTGTAGAGGACAAAACACTAGTGTATATATATATAATCAACATAGTGAAGATAATCATGAAGACATGTTGAGATTGAAGCCAAACCAAATGTGAAGACATAGCAAGGTAACGCCATGAGTGAAACACTTCAAAATAGAACATTTGGTGGTGGCGTTACCCACCGTATAGGAAGTATTAGACCCAGACACGGCGCACAATTATCGTGGCACTCCGAAGTCAAATTCCACATTAATGTACTCACACTTAGAATGTATGTCTTCATTGATTGAAGATATACTTTACTTCGTGTGTTGCACATCTAAGTCATCAATATGCATAAGGGTTAGGATGTGTGCCTGATCACAGGACATTTGAGGATTCCAGGATATTTAGCTCACACCATAACTTGCAAAATCTCTTCTCATCCAAGGGCTTGGTGGAGATATCTGCCAATTGCTCTTCGGTGTTGACATGTATGATATCAATATCTTCCTTCACAACATGATCTCTGAGAAAGTGATGACGAATTTCAATGTGCTTTGTCTTCGAGTGCTGAACTGGGTTGTTGGCAATCTTGATGGCGCTTTTGTTGTCGCAGTAGAGTGGCACTTGCTTCAGATGAATGCCATAGTCTTTGAGCGTTTGCTTCATCCACAGAAGCTGAGCGCAGCAAGATCCAGCAGCAATGTATTCAGATTCAGCAGTGGAGAGAGATACACAGTTCTGCTTCTTTGAAGACCAACATACAAGTGATCGTCCCAGAAAGTGACATGTGCCTGATGTAGACTTGCGATCAACTTTGTCACCAGCATAATCAGCATCCGAGAATCCAACCAGATCAAACTCTGAGCCCTTTGGATACCATAATCCTAGAGTTGGGGTGTGAGCCAAATATCAAAGAATTCGCTTCACAGCTAAGTGATGCGACTCCTTTGGTGCCGCTTGAAATCGAGCACACATGCAAACACTAAGCATAATATCCGGCCTAGATGCACATAGATAAAGTAAAGAACCAATCATGGAGCGGTATACCTTTTAATCGAACTCTTTACCATTGTCGTCAGGACCCAGATGATGCTTGGCTGGCATTGGCGTCGTGAAGCCTTTGCAGTCTTGCATACCAAACTTCTTCAGGAAATCTTTGAGATACTTCTCTTGAGATATGAAGATGTCGTTGCGTTGCTGTCGTATTTGAAGACCGAGAAAGAACTTCAGCTCTCCCATCATAGACATTTGATATTGCTCTTGCATCATATATCCAAACTCTTCACTGTACTTCTGATTGGTGCAGCCGAAGATAATGTCATCCACATATATTTGGCACACAAACAGTTCACCATCATATGTCTTCATGAGGAGAGTGGGGTCGAGAGAACCAGGTATGAAGCCTTTGCTCTTCAGGAAGTATTTGAGTGTGTCATACCAGGCCCGAGGGGCTTGTTTGAGGCCATACAGTGCCTTGTTGAGCTTGTATACCATGTCAGGATGTTTTGGATCTTCAAAGCCAGGAGGTTGTGCAACATACACTTCTTCTTCAATCTTTCCATTGAGGAAGGCGCTCTTCACATCCATTTGATAAATAAGTATGTTGTGATGATTTGCATAGGCCAGCAGTATGCGTATGGCTTCAAGTCTAGCCATAGGAGCAAATGTTTCATCGAAGTCAATGCCTTCCACTTGAGTATATCCTTGAGCAACGAGACGAGCTTTGTTTTTGACAACTTGACCATGCTCATCTTGCTTGTTGCAGTATATCCATTTGGTGCCTATTATGTTGTGCTTCCGAGGATCGGGACGCTTGACCAGTTCCCATACATTATTTAGCTCAAACTGTTGAAACTCGTCTTGCATAGCTTGAATCCATTCAGGTTCCATGAAGGCTTCTTCAACTTTCTTGGGTTCTGTTATTGAGACGAATGCGAAGTGCCCACAGAAATTTGCTAGCTGAGTTGCCCTTGAACGAGTGAGTGGACCGGGTGCGTTGATGCTATCAATTATTCTTTCAATTTGCACTTCATTGGCAACACGAGGATGTATAGGGCGAAGATTTTGCTCTTGCTGATCATTGTCATTGTTAGAAGGAATGTCTTCAGGCTGAGCATTGTCTTCATGTTGATCAGGTGCTGAGATGATAAGTTCTTCTTCAGGATGAGCTTCAGAAGGTATAATTTCTCCAGTTCCCATTAGCTTGATTGATTCACTGGATGGAACTTCATCTAGCACATTTGGCAGTTGCTCTCTTTGTGAACCGTTGGTCTCATCGAACCACACATCCACTGTTTCAACCACTTTGTAATGAAAGAGATTGAAGACTCTATAGGAGTGTGAATCCTTTCCATATCCAAGCATAAAACCCTCATGTGCTTTTGGTGCAAACTTTGAGGTGTGATGTGGGTCCTTGATCCAGCACCTGGCGCCAAATACTCTGAAGTAACTGACATTTGGCTTCTTGCCAGTAAGGAGCTCATAAGATGTCTTGTTCAGAAGCTTGTGAAGATAAACACGATTGATTGTATGGCATGCAGTATCAATGGCTTCAGGCCAGAATTTTCTTGGAGTCTTGTATTCATCTAGCATCGTTCTGGCCATCTCAATGAGTGTTCTGTTCTTGCGTTCGACGACCCCATTCTGCTGTGGCGTGTACGGGGCTGAGAATTCATGTGTGATGCCCAAGGTATCAAGATATGTATCAAGGCCAGTGTTCTTGAATTTAGTGCCATTGTCACTTCTGATATGCTTTATCTTGGCGCCATAGTTGTTCATTGCTCGATTGGCGAAGCGTCTGAAGACATCCCGCACTTCAGTCTTGTAAAGGATTATGTGCACCCAAGTATATCTAGAATAACCATCAACAATGACAAAGCCATAGAGACAAGGAGTAGTAGTAAGAGTTGAGTAATGAGTGGGACCGAAAAGATCCATGTGAAGCAGTTCGAAGGGTCGAGTAGTGGTCATGATTGTCTTCGAGGGATGTTTGGCCCTCGTCATCTTTCCTGCCTCACAGGCACCGCATAAGTGATCTTTCTTGAACTTGACGCCCTCGATGCCTATGACATGCTTCTTCTTTGCCAGGGTGTGGAGGTTCCTCATGCCAGCATGCCCAAGCCTCCGATGCCAGAGCCAGCATTCTGAAGCTTTTGCTAGAATACATACGGCAAGCTATGGTCCTACTGAGAAATCTACCACGTACAAATCATCTTTTCGATACCCTTCAAATACTGGAGACTTGTCAGATTCCATTAGAACAAGGCAACGATATTTTCCAAATATTACGATCATGTTTAAATTGCAAAGCATTGAGACAGACATTAAGTTGAAGCCAAGGGATTCAACAAGCATGACTTTATCCATGTGTTGATCCCTTGAGATTGCAACTCTACCTAGACCCAATACCTTACTTTTACCAGTGTCAGCAAATGTGATGTGGCTCTTGTCGGATGGACATAAGGTTGAGTCCATAAGAAGGCTTCTTTTGCCACTCATGTGATTTGTACACCCACTATCAATAATCCATTCTGAAGACGCTAGTGTCGTACCCTACAGTGCAGTTAGGGGGATAGGCTTCACGAAGAGCATTGTGAAGCAAAAACATTTGACGAACCAGTGGGTTATGAAAGCTTAGATCCAGATTAGCACTAATAGGGAGAGTAGCAAGCGATTCAGGAATGAAGTACATAGTAAGACCATTCGGGCATTTGATCTTGCGCCCTACAAGATGTTTAAGGTCCCCAGCAATAGCATCAGACGATTTTGGTTTTCTGCTGGAGACCTTTCCCTGCAAAAGAGAGTTAAGCTTTCTTAGCCACCCACATCTTCAAGGGTGGCTTAGAAGCAATAAGTCTAAGTGCAGCATCTGAGAACTTTGGCTTTGGAGCCCTAGCAAACAGTCTTGCAGGTGGACAATAGTACTCATAAGAATAAGCAGAATAGTTCTTGGTCTTATGAACATGGCGGTTTGATGAACCGCTCTCATATTCATATGCCTGAGCATGGTTTCCCTACAAAATATTTGCGTTAGTGCAACTCAGGTGAGTCCTCTGTCTGTATGAAGCCTTTGGTCTGAGGTTTGTCTTCTTCGCGTGAGGTGTCATGATGACATTCACAGGAAGATTCTCCAGACACCTTTTTGGAACCCAGATCTTCTTCATAGGCGGTCCATTCCTGCAGTTAGTACCAATGTACCTGGCAAACACTTCACCATTCTGATTCTTAAACAGTTTATAGTTTGGATCAAGGGATTCATCAATGATAATGGGGTTAGCACAAGTGAAGCCAGATAGATTGGATGGATCTACTGAAGGTTCCTTTGCAGCAACCCACGTGGTTTTGGGGTACTTCTCAGGTTTCCAGTAAGAGCCATCAGCATTCATTTTCCTTACGAACCCAACACCCTCTTTCCTCGGGTTTCGATTCAGAATCTGCTTTTTGAGGACATCACATAGTGTCTGATGCCCTTTAAGACTTTTGTACATCCCTATTTCAAGCAATGTCTTCAACCTAGCATTCTCATCAGCAATAGCAGTGGTATCCTCAGCAGAGGGGTTAGTTACCACATCAACAGTTGAAGATATTGCAACAGTAGTAGCAGTAGAACATTCAGCAACAGAAGTAGCATTATCACGCTCAATGCATTTAAGACATGGTGGTTCAAATCCTTCCTGAGTGGAACTGATCTGTTTGGCGCGAAGTGACTCGTTTTCCTTTTGAAGATCTTCATGAGCCGCTCTCAATTTCTCAATATCTTGCTTCCCTTGAAGATAATCATAGGAAAGCTTTTCATGAGTTGTTGAGAGAGTTTCATGACGATTTTCAAGTTCCTCATACTTAACGTGAAGATTTTTTATGTCTTCAATTAAGGATTCAGATCGAGTCATTTCAGCACCTAACAGATCATCGCTTCTGTCTAACAGTTTTTGAATATGTTCCATAGCTTTCTGTTGTTCAGTTGCAATTTTAGCAAGTGTTTTGTAGCTGGGTTTTGAACCACAATCAGAGTCATTGTCACTAGATGTTTGATAGTGAGTAGTGCGTGTGTTTACCTTGGCACCGCGTGCCATGAAGCAGTAGGTAGAAGCGGAGTAGTCCTTGTCATTTGCATCGGTGTCGGTGATGAAGTCATTGTCTTCAGTGTTGAAGATGGACCTGGCAACGTATGTTGTAGCCAGACTTGCGACGCCTGAATCAGACTCCTCCTCAGACTCCACCTCCGCCTCCTCAGAAGCGGACTCCTCTTCTGAATCCATTTCCTTGCCAACAAACGCACGTGCCTTGCCAGATGAGCTCTTCTTGTGTGATGAAGACTTTGAGGAAGACTTGGAAGAAGACTTTGAGTATTTCTTCTTCTTCTTGTCGTCAGAGTCATATTCCTTGCTCTTCTTCTTCTTTTTGTTCTCATTGTCCCACTGTGGACACTCAGAGATGAAGTGGCCAGGTTTCTTGCACTTGTGACATGTTTTCTTCTTGTAGTCGTGAGCAGAAGCTTCATCATTCCTTGAGCTTGATCGGGAAGACTTTCTGAAATCTTTCTTCTTGGTGAATTTTTGGAACTTCTTCACAAGCATAGTAAGTTCCCTTCCAATGTCTTCAGGATCATCCAAACTGCTGTCAGATTCTTCTTCAGATGAGGAGACAGCTTTCGCCTTCAAGGCACGAGTTCGCCCATAGTTTGGACCGTAGATATCTCTTTTCTCAAAAAGCTGAAACTCATGTGTGTTGAGCCTCTCAAGTATGTCAGACGGATCGAGTGTCTTGAAATCAGGACGTTCTTGAATCATCAGGGCTAGGGTGTCAAACGAACTATCAAGTGATCTCAGTAGTGTCTGACGACTTCATGTTTGGTGATCTCAGTAGCGCCGAGGGCTTGAAGCTCATTTGTGATGTCAGTGAGTCGGTCAAATGTGAGCTGGACATTCTCATTGTCATTTCGCTTGAAGCGGTTGAAGAGGTTGCGAAGGACACTGATTCTCTGATCTCTCTGGGTTGAGACGCCTTCATTGACCTTGGAGAGCCAGTCCCAGACCAGCTTAGATGTTTCCAAAGCACTCACACGGCCATACTGTCCTTTCGTCAGATGACCACAGATGATATTCTTGGCAGTAGAGTCCAATTGAACGAACTTCTTGACATCAGCAGCAGTGACACCTTCTCCAGCCTTGGGAATGCCGTTCTTGACGACATACCATAGGTCGACGACAATGGCTTCAAGATGCATGCACATCTTATTCTTCCAGTAGGGATATTCAGTTCCATCAAAGACGGGGCACGCAGCGAAGACTTTAATTATCCCTGCAGTCGACATAGATAAAACTCCAGGTGGTTAAACTGAATCACACAGAACAAGGGAGCACCTTGCCCATATACCAATTGAAAGTGCGTTATAACGACTAGAGGGGGGGGGGGTGAATAGGTGATTTTTATGAAAATCTTCAAAACATGGAAGTTATGAAGACAAACGATAGAAATAAACCTATTACCCTGCAGCGGAAGGTAGACTACACTAGGCAAGCCATAGTCAAGTATTCAATAGAGTGAAAGCACAATGACTAATAGCAGCAATGTAGTAAGGATCAGGTAGGAAGATATTGTGAAGCCACATAGAATACGCAGTCACTCAGTGAAGACAAAAGATAGTGCGAACATACAATGACTTCACAAGGAGTAACAGTAAGTAAAGGGAAGGGAAGATGAAACTAGTGACTCGCTGAAGACAATGATTTGTTGGACCAGTTCCAGTTGCTGTGACAACTGTACGTCTGGTTAGGGCGGCTAGGTATTTAAACCATAGGTCACACAGTCCCGGACACCCAGTCCTGAACACGCAGCTCAGGACACCCAGTCCTCACCATATTCCCCTTGAGTTAAGGTCACACAGACCTCGCCCAATCACTCTGGTAAGTCTTCAAGGTAGACTCCCAAACCTTCACAGACTTCGTTCACCGGCAATCCACAATGTCTCTTGGATGCTCAGAACGCGACGCCTAACCGGCTGGAGGATGCACAGTCCTCAAGTGTAATAAGTCTTCAGATCACACAGACAAGAAGACTTAAGTGATGCCCAATTCTCTTTGGCTCTGGGTGGTTAGGGATTTATCCTTGCAAGGAATTCTCTCTCAAAGGCTTCGAGGTGGGTTGCTCTCAAACGACAAAAGCCGTACTCTGAATCTGAGCAGCCAACCGTTTATGGTTGTAGGGGGTGGGCTATTTATAGCCACTTGGCAACCCGACCTGATTTGTCCGAAATGACCCTGGGTCACTAAGGAACTGACATGTGTTCCAACGGTCAGATTTCAAACTCACACGGCAACTTTACTTGGGCTTCAAGCAAAGCTGACTTGCCCGACTCTGGACAAGATTCGCTCTCAAAGTCTTCACTCGAAGACATAGGTTTTGTTTAAGCATCACTTCAGTCATTCTGACTGGTTCTCTTGGACCCCACTTAATAGTACGGTGGTTCCTATGACTCAACATAGAAGAAAGAGAACTACGAAAGATCTAAGTCTTCGAGCTCCATAGGCTTCATGTGGTGTCTTCTCTTGTCATAGTCTTCAATGTGAATATCTTCATATACCACCTTTGACTTCAATGTCTTCATACATTTTTAGGGGTCATCTCTGGTAGGAAAACCGAATCAATGAGGGACTTCTACCTATGTTATCCTGCAATTCTCACAAACACATTAGTCCCTCAACTAGGTTTGTCGTTAATACTCCAAAACCAACTAGGGGTGGCACTAGATGCACTTACAAGAAGCAATCTAGTGCTCGGGCGGAGCTATTCTGCCGGGGAAACTTCCCTGTGGGAGGGGGGAATCGAAGACATCGTCATCATCAACGATCCTCTCATCGAGGAAGGGTCAATCTTCATCAACATCTTCACCAGCACCATCTCCTCTCAAACCCTAGTTCATCTCTTCTATTCAATCTTTGTCCCAAAACCTTAGATTGGTACGTGTGGGTTGCTAGTAGTATTGATTACTCCTTGTAGTTGATGCTAGTTGGTTTATTTGGTGGAAGATCATATGTTCAGATCCTTAATGATATTCAATACCCCTCTGATCTTGAACATGAACATGCTTTGTGATGGGAATCATTGTATGGAAAAACAAAAAAAAATTCTACGCACATGCAATGATCTATCCTTGGATATGCATAGAAATGAGGGGGAGAGTGTGTCTACGTACCTTTGTAGACCATAAGCGGAAGCGTTTCACAACGTGGTTGATGTAGTCGAACTTCTTCGCGCTTCAACCGACCAAGTACCGAACGCACGGCACCTCCGTGTTCTGCACACGTTCAGCTCGGTGACGTCCCTCGCCTTCTTGATCCAACAAGATGTCGAGGTAGTAGATGAGTTCCGTCAACACGATGGTGTGGTGAAGGTGATGGTGAAGTGATCCTCGTAGGGCTTCGCCTAAGCACTACGAAAATATGACCGAGGGTGTAAACGGTGGAGGGGGCACCGCACACGGCTAAACAATTTTCTGATATGTGCTAGGGGTGCCCCCCACATATATATAGGTGGGAGGGGGAGGGGAGAGGCCAGGAGGCGCCCCAAATAGGACCGAATCCTACTTGGCTTCCTCCTTGGCCGGCTGCCCCCTTCCTTATTTACCGGAGGGTGAAGGAAAGAGGAGGTGGGAGAATAGGAAGGGGGAGGCCGAATCCCCACCTTTCCTTTTTCTTCCCCCTTTCCTTCTCCCTTTGGTTTGGCCCATATGGGGGGCGCACTATCCCCTGGTGGCTGGTGTGTTTCCCCTCTTGGCCCATAAGGCCCATATCTTTTGCCGGGGGTGTCCGGAACCCCTTCCAGTGAACCGATATGTACTCGGTACCCTCCGGAACACTTCCTGTGTCCGAATACTATCGCCCTATATATCAATCTTTACCTCTCAACCATTTAGAGACTCCTCGTCATGTCCGTGATCTTATCTGGGACTCCGAACAACATTCGCTCACCAAATCATATAACTCATATAATACAATATTGTCATCAAACGTTAAGTGTGCGGACCCTACGGGTTCGAGAACTATGTAGACATGACCGAGGCACCTCTCCGGCCATTAACCAATAACGGAACCTGGATTCCCATATTGGTTGCTACATATTCTACGAAGATCTTTATCAGTTGAACCGTGATGACAACATACGTAATTCCCTTTGTCCATCGGTATGTTACTTGCCTGAGATTCGATCATCGGTATCTTCATACCTAGTTCAATCTCGTTACCGGCAAGTCTCTGTACTCGTTCTGTAATACATCACCTCGTGACTAACTCCTTAGTCGTTTGCTTGCAAGCTTATGATGTGTATTACCGAGAGGGCCCAGAGATACCTCTTCGACACTCGGAGTGAGAAATCCTAATCTTGATCTATGCCAACTCAACAAACACCTTCGGAGATACCTGTAGAGCATGTTTATGAGCACCCAGTTACGTTGTGACGTTTGATAGCACACAAGGTATTCCTCATATGGGCCGAACCAACTTTATTGTTGCCTCTAGGCATATTTCCTTCAGTCTCCCACTTGCACTAGAGTCAATAATCTAGTTCACATCGCCATGTGATTAACATCCATAGTTCACATCACCATGTGACTAACACCCAAAGATTTTACTAGAGTCAATAATCTAGTTCACATCGCCATGTGATTAATACCCAAAGAGTACTAAGGTGTGATCATGTTTTTCTTGTGAGAGAAGTTTAGTCAACGGGCCTGCCACATTCAGATCCGTATGTATTTTGCAAATTTCTATATCTACAATGCTCTGCTTGGTGCTACTCTAGATAATTGCTCCCACTTTCAATAGGTATCTAGATTGAGACTCAGAGTCATCTGAATCGGTGTCAAAACTTGCATCGACGTATCCCTTTATGACGAACTCTTTATCACCTCCATAATCAAGAAATATTACCTTAGTCCTCTTAGGTTTACTAAGGATAATTTTGACCGCTGTCCAGTGATCTACTCCTAGAGCACTATTGTACCCCCTTGTCAATCTCATGGTAAGGTACACAATAGGTCTGGTACACAACATGGCATACTTTATAGAACCTATGGCTGAGGCGTAGGGAATGACCTTCATTCTCTCTCTATCTTCTGCCGTGGTCGGGTTTTGAGTCTTACTCAACTTCACACCTTACAATACAGGCAAGAAACTCCTTTTTTGACTGATCCATTTTGAACTCCTTCAAAGTCTTGTCAAGGTATGTACTCATTTGAAATCTTATCAAGCGTCCTGATCTATCTCTATAGATTTTAATGCCCAATATGTAAGCAGCTTCACCGAGGTCTTTCATTGAACAATTTATTCAAGTATCCTTTTATGCTATCCAGAAATTCTATATCATTTCCAATCAATAATATGTCATCCACATATGATATCAAAAATGTTACAGAGCTCCCACTCACTTTCTTGTAAATGCAGGCTTCATCATAAGTCTGTATAAAACCATATGCTTTGACCACCTCATCAAAGTGTATATTCCAACTCCGAGATGCTTGCACCAGTCCATAGATGGATCACTGGAGCTTGCACACTTTGTTAGCACCTTTAGGATCGACAAAACCTCTCTGGTTGCATCATATGCAACTCTTCTTTAAGAAATCCATTAAGGAATGCAGTTTTGACGTCCATTTGCCAAATTTTATAATTATAAAATGCGGCAATTGCTAACATGATTCGGACTAACTTAAGCATCGCTACGGGTGAGAAGGTCTCATCGTAGTCAACCCCTTGAACTTGTCAAAAACCTTTCGTGACAAGTAGCTTTGTAGATAGTAACATTACCATCAGTGTCCGTCTTCCTCTTGAAGATCCATTTATTCTCTATGGCTTGTCGATCATCGGGCGAGTCCATCAAAGTCCATACTTTGTTCTCATACATTGATCCTATCTCAGATTTCATGGCCTTAAGTCATTTTTTGGAATTTGGGCTCATCATAGCTTCTTCATAGTTCGAAGGTTCACCATTTTCTAACAACATGACTTGTAGGACAGGATTACCATACCACTGGTGCGGTACGTGTTCTGGTTGACCTTCGAGGTTTAGTAGTAACTTGGTCCGAAGTTTCACGATCATCATCATTAGCTTCCTGTCTAGTTGGTGCAGGCATCACAGGAACGGTTTTCTGTGATGTGCTACTTTCCAATTCGAGAGAAGGTACAATGACCTTATCAAGTTCTACTTTCCTCCCACTCACTTATTTGAGAGAAACTCCTTCTCTAGAAAGGACCCACTTTTAGCAACAAAGATCTTGCCTTCGGATCTATGGTAGAAGGTGTACCGAATAGTTTCTATAGGGTATCCTATGAAGACACACTTCTCCGATTTAGGTTCGAGCTTATCAAGCTGAAGCCTTTTGACATAAGCATCGCATCCCCAAACTTTAAAAAACAACAGCTTAGGTTTCTTGCAAAACCATAGTTCATACGGTGTCGTCTCAATGGATTTGGCCGATGCCCTATTTAACATGAATGTGACTGTCTGTAATGCATAACCCCAAAATGATAGTGGTAAATCGGTAAGAGACATCATAGATCGCACCATATCTAATGAAGTACGGTTACGACGTTCGGACACACCATTACGCTGCGGTGTTCCAAGTGGCGTGAGTTGTGAAACTATTCCACATTGTTTTAAATGAAGGCCAAACTCGTAACTCAAATATTTTCCTCTACGATCAGATTGTAGAAACTTTATTTTCTTGTTACGATGATTCTCCACTTCACTCTGAAATTCTTTGAACTTTTCAAATGTTTCAGACTTGTGTTTCATCAAGTAGATATACCCATACCTACTCAAATCATCTATGAAGGTCAGAAAATAACAATACTCGTCGCGTGCTTCAACACTCATCGGACCGCATACATCGGTATGTATTATTTCCAATAAGTCATTAGCTCGCTCCATTGTTCCGGAGAATGGAGTTTTAGTCATCCTGCCCATGAGGCATGGTTTGCAAGTATCAAATGAATCATAATCAAGTGATTCCAAAATCCCATCTGCATGGAGTTTCTTCATGGGCTTTACACCAATATGACCAAAATGGCAGTGCCAGAAGTATGTTGCACTATCATTATTAATGTTGCATCTTTTGGCATCAATATTATGAATATGTGTATCACTATGGTCGAGATTCAATAAACCATTCACATTGGGTGTATGACCATCGAAGGTTTTATTCATGTAATCAAAACAACAATTATTCTTTAACTTAAATGAATAACCATATTGCAATAAACATGATCAAATCACATTCATGCTCAATGCAAACACCAAATAACATTTATTTAGGTTCAACACTAATCCCGAAGGTAGAGGGAGTGTGCGATGGTGATCGTATCAACCTTGAAATCACTTCCAACACACATCGTCACCTCGCCCTTAACTAGTCTCTATTTATTCTGCAACTCCTGTTTCGAGTTACTAATCTTAGCAACTGAAATGGTATCAAATACCAAGGGGCTACTATTAATACCAGTAAGGTACACATCAATAACATGTATATCAGATATACCTTTGTTCACTTTGCCATTGTCGGCGTTCTGGGAATCGGGTACCTAGACTTGCTTGCCTGCGGCCCATGGTGTGGCTCCAGCTCCGGCCTGGTACATCCCATCTTTAGAACCACCAGCACAAGACCCTCGCGAGGGCCAGGCCTCGTGAGGCGGATGACGGAAAGACCTCCAGAAGGAGTGGCCTTTAGGCTGGCTCCTGAGGAGCGGAGATTTCCATGCGAGCCCTCACCTCGTGAGGCGCAGCTGACGCAAGCCATGATGACCAAGGCTAGGCAGGTGCTAGCGGGCACAGTGCGGCAGGTTTCCTCTTTGGTGCTAAAGAGGCAAGTGTCGGCGCAGAGTCCCGAGGAATCAACCAAAGGTTTCTATTCCTGTGGTACAAGACCAAGACCGCCAGGACGGCAGGGTGGAGGTCATCACTGAGCCCACTCCGACGTCACGACCAGAAGCTTTGCAGGCGTAGACCACCTTTCATCAGGATAAGATGTACTAGTTGTCTCCCTTCGAATTTTGCCGTTGTGGGATCCCCTCCTGCCTTCATTTTGGGAAGAGGAACAAGGCCACTATAAGTATAGCCTAGCCACCACCATAGATGGAGAGGATCGAGTCCATCCTGACCAGCTCACACAAGCACAAGAACACACCTCCTGAGGTTGTTCTTCCTGTGTACTAGTTCATCCTCAGCGCACCTCGAGGCTAATCCAGCACAAAGCAGGAGTAGGGTATTACACCGCAAGGTGGCTCGAAGCTGGGTAAACTGCCTTGTCCCTTTCTTCCTTGGTTCATTGAGCTAGGCCATGAGATCAACGAGTTGGCGGGCTTGGGAGGTTGAGTTCTTCGCACACACCCTAGAGTTTGAATCTATCTTGGGTCTGTGCGGCTCTGAATTTGACATTTGGCGTGCCAGGTAGGGGTGCGTCGAAGCCTCTCTTCCGCCGGTCGACTCACCTCCGCTCCGCCGTTCCCATGGCTGACGCTCCTCGAGTTCACACTGAGCACTTGGCCGCTTGGCCTACACGGGATGCACCTTCCACCCAAGAGTACCTCCACTCCGCGCTCCTCGCAGCCCGTGCACCGCCCAAAATATGAGGTCACACGAAGCCGAGGCTCTTCACGGGCCACCCCAGTGCTTCACCGACGTCTTCAATGACAACAGCCGCTGGGTACAACCGATATCTCAGGAGCCCGATTATGCTAACCATGGACCGCAGGTGAACCAAGACACGACAGCAGTCGTGGACCTCAGGATGATGGCCCCGCTACAAGCGGATGCGATGCACTGGGAGCTGCGCGGGGGGGGGGGGAGCCCGGTGCCAGGGCCTTCCCCGCGCCGCATGGAGCAAGGTGCCGCCACGATGGCGGTGCGCGCTGCATGAAGGTAGGTCCCCCACCGGGGAAGGCGCCACCGAGCCCTTCCCCCGGACGGTGGGGCCTGCGATCGTCGGGGCACCGCTAGTGTCCCCCTTGCCCCTTGGTCTCGTCCTAGTTTTCGGACGCCCCAACGGTGGTCGGGGGAGTAGCAGGGCGGGGCCCTTGTCAGGCGCCAGGGATGCCCGTGAAGATCTCCGCTCATGACACTCTCACGTAATAATGAGTTGGGGCTGTACACGCCCCGGACCCTCCTGAATGCCGCCCTCGGGCCCTATGGGGGCTCCCACCCACGTCCAAGTGGAAGCACCATGCTCCGTGCTGGCCGTCGACATTGTACCCCAATGACTATGCCCATGCCCAGTGGAAGCACTTAGCTCCACGCTGGTGAGAAGACTAGTTAGGTGCCGGACGCAGTTGTTTGTTTTCACCCTCTTTCTGTAACCCAGTTTGCCATCTTTTGAAATGAGATTTGGAGTTTCGTGTGCTTATCAAAGGAAAAATGGGGGGAATTTTTCTTGATTCACGGTGTTCTCTGCCTTTGGTTTGTGTTTAAGAGTAAGGCTCACACCTACTACCCCTCCCTGCGAGCGCCCCACGAGCGGGGGCTGGGCGTGTTATGCGCGCATCAAGCACGCTCGAGCTAGCCCAACCGGCGTCGAGGCCCCCTCGGGGCGCCGAGGCCCCCTTGAGGTCAGGAATGCAACTGCCGCATGATCACCGCGCGTGCACCTTGCCGTAATCCGGCAATCGGCTCCTCGCAAGGCCCTCTTGGGCGAGCCAGTAGGCACCTTAGGAGGGCCCGCCTCGGGAGAGGAGTGCTTCCGTAACACCAGAACCCGCTCAATACCAACGACACCAAATATAAGTCACGACAATTATTTTGGTCGGGAGCCTCCTGGCTCACGACGGCGCATTCCAGAATCTATCGCAAGAGCATATCATCATTTCATATATTATAAGGGCCCCCCTTCTGAAAATGCTTTCACGCCCCACAGGGCTATGTCTGGAGTTTTTTTTGCATACATGTCAGGACAAGGAGGGAAATGCAGGCCTTCATCATCACCATTCGCATTGTCTTCTTCGGCTGCAACCACGATCAGGCCGTCTTCAGGAGTGAACTCCGCGACCAAGTCGTCCACGTGGTCGTCCATCCAGTCTGCCAGATTGCCCTGGATGACCGTGGGCACGTGGGCTATCGCAGCGTTGAAGTCAAAGTTGGCATCAAGGCTAAGGAGGTGGCTGAAGACATGCAAGAACGCGTGCCGAAGGAGGCCCCAACTTCTCTCCACGACAAGCTGGCAAGCCCTCATGGCCCGGTCTTCTAGGCGCGTCACGACTTGGGTGAAGAAGTGGAGGTGTTCAGCGTCATCGTCTTCGTGCGGGTGGGGGACACTCTCTTCACAGATTGTGCCAAGGGCCCGGTTGGCCTTGGTCCTGAGGTCCTTGAGCATCGAGGATCACTCACGCTGCATCGTCCGACGATGGTATGCTTCATTTGTGGCCTTCTCCGCGAGAGATGTGACGCCCTCAACCTGCTGCTGGAGCGAGGACAAGTCGGCTTGGGTGGAAGCCAAGTTGGCTTGGGCGGAGGCCTGAGCCTCCTTGGCGGACCTCTCTCGTTGCTCCGTTGCAGCCAGCTTTGCCCTGAGTGCGATGGTCCTACCCTCAAGCTCGACATGCCACTGCTGGAATAGGGTCTCCTGGAGCCTTAACTTCCGACGGTGCTCGTCGGCAAGAGCCATGCGAATCTTCACCACCCTTTGGTCAACCTCCTGCTGGATCCTAGTTTCCTGAGCGTCAACGACATCCTCAACTATGACCGCCTAGCACTCCCTCACCTCTAGCCGCTCGAGCTCCAGGCTATGCTCCAAGACCTCAAGCGCTAGCGCGTCCTGCGTGCCTGGACCTCCTTCTCATCGTAGGGGGCCTTGCTTGGCGGTGCCGCCAGGGCAACCCTACGCGGCTGGACCTGCCGCTCAAGGGAGGCATTTGAAGCTCGAAGCTCCCTCTCCCGCTCCTCGGCTGCCTCATGATGGCAGTCGGCGGCCCAGGCTTCTTCCGAAGCGCGGGCACAAGCTTCGCAAGAAGCGGTGAGGGATACCACAGCGTCCGCACGGGCACGCTCATACTGCAGCTGCCCGAGGTTGATGGCGACCTTCAGCTGGTGCCACTCGCGTGCCAAGTGGAGGCCCTCCGCCTGGAGGCGGGCGTCCACATCGACAAGCTCTCCTCCAAACCGACTTAGCGCGCCCATTGCTTCACGGAAAAGGTCTTGGCGGACAGCGTTGGGCCTGCACGCGGCCAAGCCCTTTCTCCGCGCCGGGGGCTGCCGGAGAGGTGCAGCGGCTCACTCGCCTCCAGAAAATGGCTGGCGGTTGGTGCTCCCCTAGCTGCTTCCCAGGCCTCGACGGAGGCATTGGGCGGCGCTGCCTCACCACTCGAAGATGAAGCCGATCCTGAGGTCGCCCAACCACCAGCGAGGACCAGTGGAGGAGCCCTCGGCAGGCCTCCTGCGCCCCAGGAGTGACCATGAAGGAAGGATGCTGGGAGCACGGGCTCACAGCCTCCCAGCGGCGCATCCATCTCGCGGGATGGCCCGGTGCCTCGCGCAGGGCTCGGAACCGTGAGTGGACCGAGGGCCTCATGAGGTCGCTCCCCAGGAGGTTTCTCCACCGCAGTCGAAGAAATCTTGAGGAACCAGGTTCAGGAAAGGACGCGATGCGCAGAGAACCGCAAAGATAAGGAACTTACTCGTCTACGGCTATGTACTTCCTCTGCTTCAGGGGCCGGGGGCGTCACCACTGTTGTTCCAGAGCCTTTTCCTCTTGTGGAGTGCCCCTAGGTCCAGACGAAGTGTGCGGAGGATCGGGGCATGGCCCTTTGCGGCTGGGCTGCATACCTCAGAAGCATTTGCCAAGCTTCAGAGGCAGCCGCCTCAGGAGCACCGAGCCGCACTTGCTCGCCAGCAGCCACCTCAGCAGCGCTCGCTGGAACTTCAGGAGAGGTTATGAGCACCTGAAGGCGTCTGCTCCCCAGTGTTCGCCTCAGAAGTACCCGGCGGCATTCGGCCCCCTGCAACCACATCTGGGGCACACACTGTAGGACCGGCAAGCACAAGGGCCACCAAGAAGGGGTTCTCACGAGGCCCCTCATGGCCCGCTGGGCACAACCCCCACATGTCGAAGCAAGGAATCTGCTTCGTGAAGGCCTCCCCGTTCGAGCAGTGATACAGGAGGCACTTGTCTGCTAGGAGCGCGGTAGGGGCCTGGTCGCCCGTTAGGAGCTGGAGCACCATCTACAGCGTCTTGGAGGGAAGCGAGGGCACCTGAAGCCTCATGGGGTCGCTGGGGCCAGCGAAGGCCCGCATTGGGTGAGAGTGGCGCTGAAGCGGGGTGATGCGCCGCTTGATGAACTCCCTCACCACCATCGGCGTCGTCACCCCCGCCCTCTTTAGCTCGGCCAACCTGGACCAGACACGGGCGAGCCGACGGTCGACGAGCTTCGCGTGTCCCCAACCGGAGCTCGGCTCCGCCGGCGCCCGCGGAAGCTGGAGGAGGGCGCTATACGTGGCGGCGTCCACATACACCCACTTCTCATGGAACCCTGTCATGTCCGAACGAAGCATGAAGTCAATGCTAGAGCCAGCCGTCACCGCAACCTCCCGAAACGACACACATCCCGAGCACTGTTTGCTGTCGACCAGATAAAGCGAGAAGAAATGGCGAAACAAGGCCACAGATGGGGCGACGCCCACAATGGCCTCGCACAAAAAGGCAAAAGCGGCGAGGAGCACAATGGACCCAGGGTGCCAATGCAGCATGTGGATCTGATAATGTGAAGGCACGGTGATACGTCTCCGACGTATCTACTTTTCCAAACACTTTTGCCCTTGTTCTGGACTCTAACTTGCATGATTTGAATGGAACTAACCAGGACCGACGTTGTTTTCAGCAGAACTACCATGGTGTTATTTTTGTGCACGAATAAAATTTCTCAGAATGACCTAAAAATCCACGGAGACACATTTTGGAATTAATGAAAAATATTGGCGAAAGAATCACCATCAAGGGGCCCACACCCTGTCCATGAGGGTGCAGGGCGCCCCCATGGGGCACGCCCCCTGCCTCGTGGCCCCCCTGGGACTCCACCGACCTCAACCCCAATTCCATATATTCACTCTCGGGGAGAAAAAATCAGAGAGAAGGATTCATTGTGTTTACGATACGGAGCCGCCGCCAAGCCCTAATCTTCCTCGGGAGGGTTGATTTGGAGTCCGTTCGGGGCTCCGGAGAGGGGAATCCGTCGCCATCATCATCATCAACCATCCTCCATCACCAAGTTCATGATGCTCACTGTCGTGCGTGAGTAATTTCATCATAGGCTTGCTAGACGGTGATGGGTTGGATGAAATTTACCATGTAATTGAGTTAGTTTTGTTAGGGTTTGATCGCTAGTATCCATTATGTTCTAAGATTGATGTTGCTATGACTTTGCTATGCTTAATGCTTGTCACTAGGGCCCAAGTGCCATGATTTCAGATCTAAACCTATTATGTTTTCATGAATATATGTGAGTTCTTGATCCTATCTTGCAAGTCAATAGTCACCTACTATGTGTTATGATCCGGCAACCCCGAAGTGACAATAATCAGGACCACTCCTGGTGATGACTGTAGTTTGAGGAGTTCATGTATTCACTAAGTGTTAATGCTTTGGTCTGGTACTCTATTAAAAGGAGGCCTTAATATCCCTTAGTTTCCAATAGACCTCGCTGCCACGGGAGGGTAGGACAAAAGATGTCATGCAAGTTCTTTTCCATAAGCACGTATGACTATATTCGGAATACATGCCTACCTTACATTGATGAACTGGAGCTAGTTCTATGTCACCCTATGTTATAACTGTTGCACAAGGAATCGCATCCGACATAATTATCTATCATTGATCCATTGCCTACGAGCTTTTCACATATTGATCTTTCCTTAGTTACTTTTCTGTTGCCACTGTTACGATTGCTACAAAAACTACTACTATTACTTTTGCCACCGTTACCGTTACTTCCATACTACTTTGCTACTAAATACTTTGCTGCAGATATTAAGTTTTTCAGGTGTGGTTGAATTTACAACTCAACTGCTAATACTTGAGAATATTCTTTGGCTCCCCTTGTGTCGAATCAATAAATTTGGGTTGAATACTCTACCCTCGAAAACTGTTGCGATCCCCTATACTTATGGGTTATCAAGACTATTTTTTGGCGCCGTTGCCGAGGAGCATATCACTATTCTTTGAGTCACTTGGGATTTATATCAGTTGATCACTATGAGGAACTTGAAAGATGAAAGAACCAAGATTTTCCCCTCAACTACGAGGAGAGGTAAGGAACTGCCATCTAGCTCTGCACTTGATTCACCTTCTGTTATGAGTAAATTTGCGACACCTACACCTGTTATTGATTCTAATATGTCGCATGTTATTAATGATGCCACTTATGCTATGCTTGATGCTTATGATGAAACTACTTCTATGCTTGATAATACCATGCCATTAGGTGAATTTCTTGATGAACAACTTTCTAGGGTTAGAGAGAATGAAATTATTGAAACAGATAATATTGATGAAAGTGATGATGAAGATTCTCCCTCTAGATATGAATTGCCTGATGTGCCTAAGGGTTAAGTTATGGATGAAGAAACTGCTAGATACCTTTTTTGCTTGCAAAGATAGATATGATCTTAAGAAACTGTTAGCTAAGCTGAAAGAAAAGTCTTTGAATGCTAGAATGAAATATGACCCTGCTTTTGCTACTTCACCTATCTGTATTTCCGATAAGGATTATGATTTCTCTGTCGATCCTGAGTTAATTACTTTGGTTGAATCTGATCTTTTTTATGGCTATGAATTTGAAACTGTTGTGCACATCTTACTAAATTGAATGATATAGCCACCCTATTCACTCATGAGGAAAAAAATGTTACTACTATATCCTTAAGTTATTTTCATTCTCATTAAAGGGTGATGCTAAAACATGGTTTAATTCTCTTGCTCCTGGTTGTGTGCATAGTCCCCAGGATATGATTTATTACTTCTCTGCAAAATATTTCCCTGCTCATAAGAAACAAGCTGCCTTAAGGGAAATATATAATTTTGTGCAAATTGAAGAAGAGAGTATCCCACAAGCTTGGGGTAGGCTTCTCCGATTACTTAATGCTTTACCTGATCATCCTCTTAAGAAAAATTAAATACTTGATATCTTTTATAATGGACTAACCAATGCTTCCAGAGACTACCTGGGTAGTTATGCTGGTTGTGTTTCTAGGGAAAGAACTGTTGAACAAGCTGAATTGCTATTGAATAATATATTGAGCAATGATAATGATTGGACACTTCCTGAACCAACTCCTAAGCCAACTCAGAAGAAAATGGGTATTCTATTTCTCAATCCTGAAGATATGCAAGAGGCAAAGACATCTATGAAAGAAAAGGGTATTAAAGCTGAAGATGTTAAGAATTTACCACCTATTGAAGAAATACATGGTCTTAATAACCCTACACAGGTAGTAAAGGTAAGTTCTCTCGATAGATTTGATGAAGGTGATATTCCTCGTAATAAGTCTGCTAGCCAATGCTTGGATGAGTTTGATAATTTTATTGTTAAACAAGAAAACTTCAATGCTTATGTTAGTAGACAATTGAAACGTAATGCTTATATGGTTGAACACTTGAGTGATTATATGTCTAGAGTTAAAGGTGACCTTAAACTTATTAGTAAACATGCTTCTATGGTTACCACTCAGGTAGAACAAGTGCTTAAAGCACAATATGATTTGCTCAATGAATTAAATAATAAGAAAAATGATAATTCCGTTAGAGTTATGACTAGAGGGGGTAGAATGACCCAGGAACCTTTGTATCCTGAGGGCCACCCTAAGAGAGTTGAGCAAGATTCTCAGAGAACTAATGTTGATGCACCTAGTCCTTCTAAGAAGAAGTAAAAGAAAAATGAAAGGTTCCTCAGTCATTCCAACGATATTGTTGTTGACACACGTGAGAATCCCAATGATATTTCTATTTCTGATGCTGAAACACAATCTGGTAATGAACATGAACCTAGTGATAATGATGATGTTCATGTTGATGCTCAACCTAGCAATAACAATGATGTAGAGATTGAACCTGCTGTTGATCTTGATAACCCACAATCAAAGAATCAACGTTATGATAAGAGAGACTTCATTGCTAGGAAGCATGGTAAAGAAAGAGAACCATGGGTTCAGAAACCCATGCCTTTTCCTCCTAAACCATCCAAGAAAATGATGATGAGGATTTTGAGCGCTTTGCTGAAATGATTAGACCTATCTTTTGCGTATGCGTTTGACTGATATGCATAAAATGAATCCTTATGCTAAGTATATGAAAGATATTGTTACAAATAAAAAGAAAGATACCGAAAGATGAAATTTCCACCATGCTTTCCAATTATACTTTTAAAGGTGGAATACCAAAGAAACTAGGAGATCCAGGAGTATCAACTATACCATGCTCCATTGAAAGAAACTATGTTAAAACTGCTTTATGTGATCTTGGAGCCGGTGTTAGTGTTATGCCTCTCTCTTTATATCACAGACTTGATTTGAATAAGTTGACACCTACTGAAATATCTTTGCAAATGGCCGATAAATCAACTGCTATACCTATCGATATTTGTGAGGATGTGCCTATTGTGGTTGCAAACGTTACTATTTTAACGGACTTCGTTATTCTTGATATTCCCGAGGATGATAGTATGTCGATTATCCTTGGTAGACCCTTTTTGAATACTGCAGGGGCTGTTATTGATTGCAACGAAGGCAATGTCACTTTTCATGTTAATGGTAATGAGCATACGGTACACTTTCTGAGGAAACAATTCAAGTCGACATTATCAATTCTATCGGAAAAATTTCAATGATTACTATTGGAGGTTTTGAATTCCCTCTTCCTCATGTCAAGAAGAAATATGATATTCTTATTATTGGGGACATGCATATCCCCGTTGAGGTAACCTAGTGTTATTCGAAAATTCTCCGGTTTCATGTTATTCGGAAAGAGTTTGTTAACAAGACTTGATCAACCTTGTTAGTGGATTCCTTCTGATGAGCACGAGATGGATGAAGTTAGAAAGCACAACTCTCTGTACCCTCCTTTTACTTTCTGTTATTTAGATTAAATAAAGAAAAAATAGTGTTTTCTGTCTGTTTTCTGAATTATCCTTGTAATAAAAATACCCTGAAAATAAAAGTTCTCCAAATGTACTGAAAATGAAATATGATTTTTGGTAGAATATTTAAGAATTTCTGGCACTGAGAACACACTAGGGGGCCCCACCATTAGGCCATGAGGGCACATGGCACGCCCACACCCCTGGGGCACACCCCCTGCCTCATGGGCCCCACGTGGACCCCCTCCATTCATTCCAGCACCCACTCACTTCGTCTTCCTCCAGAAAAAAAATCCTCCCATAGCTCAAACCCGTGTTCTAGCTCATTTTGCTGCCATTTTCGATCTCTTTGATCAAAGCTCCATTAACAAAACTGTTTCGGGAGATTGTTCTTTGTTATGTGACTCCTCCAATGGTCCAATTAGTTTTTGTTCTAGTGATTTATTTATTGCAAATTTTTGCTGCTAAGGTGACCCTGTTCTTGAGCTTGTATATCAAATTTATATGGTCCAAAGTAGTTTTAATGCATGATATAGCCTCTAGGCACTTGTGGGAGTAGTTGCTATCAATCTTGTTGAGTTTGGTTCACTTTTATTTTGAGTCACTAAAAAATTTCAGAATTTTTTTAGAGAAATAAAATGATGAAGAGATTGTTGAGGAGCTCTTCGAGCCGAAGCTCGAAGGATAAGTAGAATAAAGAGAATAAAAAGCCCAAATACAATCTTCCTGGCACTGCGGAGATTCGCCCGTGCGAATGGCCTTGAGAGCCACTGGAATTTACGATGACTTCTATTACTTGGCTGAGAATGCAGGCCTCACCGACTTCCTCCACGACCAGCGCGAACAGTATCTCCTACTCACTACTATTTTTGTGCAAATTTTTATTTCCATGCTAACAAATCACCACCTTCAGTGGAGTTTCACTTATATGATGAGGTTAAGAAGATGTCACTCCATGATTTTTTCGGGTCTACAAGATACCCTTTGTGGGCAGCATCGAGGAACCACATCGTAGTGATGTGGATGGATTTATTTATAGAATTGTTGTAGGGGAAATGAGGAAAGTTTCTGATGCAAGAATTACTAGTATACATTTTCCTATTCTACGTTACTTTGTGATATTTGCTAGTAGATGCTTAGTTGGTCGCGGGAATAGTGGAAATCTTAGTGCTCCTAATCTTGTCATTTTGCGCCATGCTTTGTTTCGTGATACAACTTTCAGCTTAGGCGCCATTGTTGCTAAACGATTAAGTCTAAAACGTACAAAGGGCCGCATCTTCGGAGGCATCTTTGCTTCATGCCTTGCTAAACACTTTGAGATACCTATTAGGCATTATGAGAAAGAGGAAAAAGTTGCTGCCCCCTATTTTTCTAGATTATAAGAGTATGGTAGCACATGAATTTATTGTTAAAAATAAGAAGAAGATGCTTAAGTATAATTTGATATTGATAAAACTCACTATGCCTACACCCTCTTTGTTTAACATACTTTTAGGCACGTACCTCATCTTACCCGAGGCCATTTATGCATACTGGAGGCTGACACAAGTCCCAGAGCCTGATCGTGAGCCACCACTTGACCCTTATCGACAGTCTGTTTATCAGTGGGATCCGGAGGAGATCGCCAACCAGTGGCACCCTGAGGACCCTCCTTAGTACACCGGAGAGAGTAGCTTCGATCCATGGGCATAGACTAACTTAGGCCAAAAGCCTAAGCTTGGGGGAGTACATATTTCTCATCGACATTACATTCATGTTCACACACTCATTCTAGTTGTCGGTGCTCATACTTTTTCATTGTGCTATACATGCTAGTTTATTTTCTTTTCTTAGCCTTCTTCTTATGTGTTTGAAAAACCTTAAGAAAAAACAAAAAAATTAGTTGTAGCTTTTAGCTAGTTTACTTTCCATGCCTGTAGTAGTAATTAAAAGAAAACCCAAAAAGATTTGTCGTTCTTCTTTTGCTTGTTGGGAGCTTTCCCATGTAAATAGTTTTATTTCTTTTCTTATTCTTTGGGGGTCGAGAGGAGAATACCATGATGAAAATGTTGAGTGGCTCTCATATGCATTATTGTTGATTTAACCAAGAGCCCATATTACCTTGTCTTCTTCGTTGTATTAAATGATTACAGATTCCATCTTAGTCCAATGCACGTGCACTATTATTATTATCCACACCGTTTGGTCGTGCGAGTGAAAGGCAATAATGATGATATATGATGGACTGAGTGAGATGAGAGAAGCTGGTATGAACTCAACCTATCTTGTTTTTGTAAATATGATTAGTTCATCGTTCCTGATTTAGCCTATTATGAATGAAACATGTTTGCTATGACAATTAGAGATTATAGTTGCTCATGCCATGCTTAATTAGCTAGGAGTTTATAATGGTTTACCTTGCGTGCCAACATGCTATTAAAATGGTGGTGATGTGGTATGATAGGGCGGTATCCTGCTTTGAACGATTCGAGTGGCTTGAGTTGGCACATGTTCAAGCATGTAGTTGAAACAAAATCAACTTAGCCTCCACGATATTTATGTTCACGGTGATTTATATCCTACTCATGCTTGCACTCAATGATGATTAATCTTAATGCATGTTCATGACTGTTGTCGCTCTCTAGTTGGTCGCTTCCCAGTCTCTTTCTAGCCTTCACTTGTACTAAGCGGGAATACTGCATGTGCATCCACTTCCATAAACCCCAAAGTTATTCCATATGTGTCCACCATACCTTCCTATATGAAGTATTTACCTGCCGTTCCAAGTAAATTTGTATGTGCCAAACTCTAAACCTTCAAATGAAATTATGTTTTGTATGCTCGAATAGCTCATGTATCAACTAGGGTTGTCTATATCTTCCATGCTAGGTGGGTTATTCTCACGATGAGTGGACTCTACTCATCATTCACGAGAAAATGGCTGGTAACCGGGATGCCCAGTCCCATGCTCAAATCAAATCAAAATAATTGCAAACAACACTCCCCCAGGATTGTTGTTAGTTGGACGACACCCGTTGTTTCATACAAGCCATTGATTGATGTTTGTTGGTGGTGGGGGAGTATAAACTTTACCATTCTGTTTGGGAACTGCCTATAATGTGTGTAGCATGGAAGATATCGAGATCTTTTGGTTGTTATGTTGACAATGAAAGTATGCCACTCAAAATATTATTTATCTCTGTTTCAAAACTCGAGCTCTGGCACCTCTGCAAATCCCTGCTTCCCTCTGCGAAGGGCCTATCTATTTACTTTTATGTTGAGTCATCATCCTCTTATTAAAAAGCACCAGTTGGAGAGCATCGCTGTCATTCGCATGCATTGCTATTAATTTACATTGAGTATGAATGGATCTCTTTCACCATGAATTACAATGTCTAGTCAGTCCTTGATCTTCAGGGGTGCTCTGCATTTATGTTTTGCGGTCCCAGAAAGGGCTAGCGGGATACCATATTGTTATATCATGTTATGATTGTTTTGAGAAAGTGTTGTCATCCGATATTTATTATTATTGCTCACTAGTTGATTATGCCATTGATATGAGTAAACATGAGACCTAAATGTTATTGTGAATATGGTTAGTTCATATTATTTGCTGAAAACTTGAATGCTGGCTTTACATATTTGCAACAACAAGATCAAACAGAGTTTGAAAAAGTTTTTTATCACTTTCAGTTTGTCAACTAAATTGCTTGAGGACAAGCAAAGGTTTAAGCTTGGGGGAGTTGATACGTCTCCAACGTATCTACTTTTCCAAACACTTTTGCCCTTGTTTTGGACTCTAACTTGCATGATTTGAATGGAACTAACCCGGACTGACGCTGTTTTTAGCAGAACTGCCATGGCGTTATTTTTGTGCAGAAATAGAAGTTCTTGGAATGACCTGAAAATCCACGGAGACACGTTTTGGAATTAATGAAAAATATTGTCGAAAGAATCAGCATTAGAGGGCCCACACCCTGTCCATGAGGGTGCAGGGCGCGCCCCCCTGGGGCGCGCCCCTACCTCGTGGGCCCCTTGCCGGTGTCAAAACCGGTGGATCTCGGGTAGGGGGTCCCGAACTGTGCGTCTAGGATCGATGGTAACATGAGACGGGGGACACGATGTTTACCCAGGTTTGGGCCCTCTCTATGGAGGTAATACCCTACGTCATGCTTGATTGATATTGATGAATATGAGTGTTACAAGAGTTGATCTACCACGAGATCGTAATGGCTAAACCCTAGAAGCCTAGCCTGTATGACTATGGTAATGAGTATATCCTTTCCGGACTAACCCCTCCGGTTTATATAGACACCGGGGGGGGTCTAGGGTTACATAGAGTCGGTTACATAAGAAGGAATCTTCATAGTCGGTCGCTAAGCTTACCCTCCACGCCAAGTAGAATCCGATCCGGACACGGGTACGGTCTTTGGCCTTCATGTCTTCACAGCCCATCAGTCCGGCCCATGGATAACAGGTCGGACGGTCGAGGACCCCTTAGTCCAGGACTCCCTCAGTAGCCCCTGAACCTGGCTTCAATGATGAGGAGTCCGGCGCGCAGATTGTCTTCGGCATTGCAAGGCAGGTTCCCCCTTCCGGACTCCCAGTTGATCTTCAGATGTGATGATTGTATCTGGACTTGTATACACAACCGCAGAGGACATAATATTTTACGAGTTCACCTAATCGACCATTTTTTGGTAATATGACACCGTGCTTGCCCGGCCACTACTTGCGAACCATTTTAGCTGGCTCGTCGCCCCACGTCCCAAGACGTGGCTTTATTGGCGCGTCTTATCCGAGCGGAGATCGTGCCTCCCTTTTGAAGGGATTCCTGTCAACCCGGACGTGGGTAACCCAACCGTCGCTGGGGTACA
Source organism: Triticum aestivum (assembly GCF_018294505.1). Lineage (NCBI taxonomy): Eukaryota > Viridiplantae > Streptophyta > Magnoliopsida > Poales > Poaceae > Triticum > Triticum aestivum. The sequence goes on along the minus strand of NC_057797.1, from coordinate 173,023,372 downwards.
ACTCCTTGGAAACAAGCATGTTTTTGAGGCCCAAGAGGAGACATTTGATATTTCCAGCCTTTATATAGGGGTACAGACCCGTCTTTTTCTTTTACGCTTGCCTCTTCCTCGACCCCTGCATCCCCTAGTTCCAACACCCGGATTTCGGTCACCACAAGCCTCAACCATGTCCGGATCCAGCCGTCAAGGCAGGTGGATAGCTTCTTCTGTCACCGAGGAAGATATCGCAAAGCTTCGAGCAGCGAGATACTTGACAGCAGAAATCTGTCACCCGCTTCCTGCCAAGGGGCAGGTTATTCCCACCCCCAGATCCGGCGAGAGGGTCGTGTTCGTGTCCCACTTCCTCCGCGGGTTAGGGTTTGCACTTAACCCCTTCGTCCGAGGGCTCATGTTCTACTACGGGCTAGATTTCCACGATCTGGCCCCGGACTCTATTCTTCTTATCTTGGCATTTATCGTCACGTGCGAAGCCTTCCTCCGAACTACTCCGCACTTCGGCTTGTTGCTCAAGACCTTCGATGTGAAGCTGCAAGTGGTAGAGGGGGAGAAAGCCGAGTGCGGCAGCGCTGCAGTGAGAAAGCTTGCTAGCGCCGTTTGGCTGAAAGGATCCTTTGCTAAATCTTTCGATCTGTGGCAGCAGGGGTGGTTCTATATCACCGAGCCCCGCAGCTCCAAGTGGGCAACTACGCCCGCCTTCCGATCCAGCCCCCAATTCAGCTTGCATCGTGTATTAACAAGGGGATGGATTGGGGATCAATGAATGATGTGCGAACTCTGCAAAGTCGCATCTGAAGCCTCATTGAGAGGGATATCGACATAGCCAACGTTGTTCAAGTAATGCTAGTTCGTCGGACCCTGCCGTGTCAGCGACGGCCACTCCGCCTATGGGAGTTTAATCCAGAAGGGTCGCGGACTCTTCAGCACTTCTTTGGCACAACGCACGAAGGAATGTGGAAATTATTCTTTGGGAAACGAAGGCAATGGCAGGATACCACCGAAGATGTCGGCCTAGACTGTAACCGTTTGGATACCCCGGTAAGCACCTGATTACCGAATACCCTATAATCAAATACCCAGTGGCAAGATACCAACAATATCATCCTTTTTCAGGGCTGGAAAAAGAAGGTGGAACTGATTAGGTGTCCGGCTCCCCTTCCCAAAGACTCCGCAACTCCCGTGTTAACAAGGATGCTGGCCTCGGCGCCATACCAGGCGCTAGTAGGGGAGGGCGAGAAGACCCAAGATGACCTTGGTTCCAGGGGTAAGTCAGACACTGAATCTGGAGAAATCAACCTTTCCTCGCCCGAAGACGGAGGCGGAAAAGGACCCAGTATCCCTTCTCCAAATAGGAGGAAAAGGGCCGCCTCTGAAGATTGGGAGGGGCGGTCTCCCAAGAAGGGCAAGATGCCACCGTCGAGCAGCCTGGGTTTGGAAAGCGACGCCGTTAAACAGCTCCAACAAGAGGACAAGCCCTCGGCCAAACCATAAGAGAACCCGGAGCACTTTGATAACGTCCCGCTCCGTTGCTGTTACCGAAGATATACGTAACACATTCATGTATTTCTATAGGTCGGCACAGTGTTTTTCTGGGCGATCCTCTTCTTCTGGGAGTCTCCTCCCAGAGATGATGGAGAGCAAGACGCCTCCTCCAACCTCCTCGCCCAACAAGGCGGATGAATCTGAAGTGTCATCACGGAGGGTCCCTTTTGACCGACAAGTTACGCAGGGGATAGAAGAGGCAGTACCCGAAGGTGGAGCTTCGACCATCCGGGATTCCGGGGCTGATGATAACAAAGGCCCCGGACTGACTGGTTCGTAGCCGATAGTGATTCTGGAGACGGGTGAACAGATTCCTTCAAAGTATGATTGTGCTCCTGGAGCAGCTTCCAGAAACTCGGAGACTCCGGATATATTGCAGGCCATGTTGCGGAAAGCATCTGTCTCGGGGGAACAGCGTACCTTGATGGGTATAGTGATTGAGAAGATTTCGTCCGCGAAGAGCGGATTAAATGAAGCCTTCATGAGTCTACTGAAGGGCTTCGAGGTTTGTGACATAATGTTTTCGGCTATGCTTCATTTGCAAAGATGCGCCTGTGTATAGGTAGTAGCCCCTGAAACTCAGGTTGGCTTCCCCTAGGAAGCAAAACGGAGGATCAAAAAGGATCGTTTGAGGACTAACCTGATAAACTTTGAACATAGGCTGCTTCCCCCTTGGCCGCTTCCTGGACTATGGAAATTGCCGATTTGCAACGGAAGCTTGATGTGGCAGGGGATGATCTTGCTTTAATCAATATGCGTCTGGACGAGTTGCAAGGTATGTATTCGGGACAATCCTCATACATTTTTGTGGTATAAGCATGATGTTGAGATTTGGCTGCAGCTGGGGTTGGCGCCGTTGAAGTTCTTCGAGCGGAGCAGGCCCGGGCCAAGGAGCAGGCCCGGCGTAGCAATGCTGCTGCCTAAAAGACATTGGCTGAATTAAAAGCCGAACAAGTTGCACGGCGCCAAGATGAGGAGAAGATATCCACGATGATGCTTGAACTGGAGAATGCTACCGGCCACTGCGAATTTCTGGAGAAGGAGAGTAAAGCCTTAACGACTGATCTGGACAAGGCCTTACAAGAGGCGAGAGAAGCGCGGTCGGAATGCAGAGTAGCCCGTGAGGAGGTTCGACATGCGAGGGAGATTGCGGCGGGAAAGCCCTTTCTGCTGAAACTAAGTTCGGTGATCCGAACTATGCCCAGCTTAACCAAGTATGGAGTTCTCCGAATGAGTCCTTGGACTTGCCGAAGAGTTCTGCCGATGCAGCGCAGTATTACCAAGCGCGAGATGGATTTGCAAGGGAGAAGCTTTTTTGGTCGCATTTTGGTGCATCAAAGCGCCCTTTGTTGCTCAATGAACAGATGTCCCAATGGGCCGAACTTCATAGGATATCCGGCGTTGCCATGAAGGACGTCGTAATCCGGTTGTGGCCAACGGAGCCTATTCCGAATAGCTATTTCAGTTTGGTGCAAAGGCTTGTTGACACGGTGCCGCGTATCGACGCTGTGAAGCGGTCAACATGCATTGAGGGTGCACGGATGGCTTCTTCCTGAGTCAAGACGTTCTGGGGGAAGATGAAGGCCATAGATGTTGCGACGAAGGGTCCACCCAAAGGCAAGGACCATCCGGAATCGGAGCATTATTTTGAAGACGTCCTAGAGGCCTCCCGCTTTATAGAGGGTCAGTGCTCAAAAGACATAATGTTCGAGTGAGGTGTATGAAAATTGTAAAAGAAAATTTTATAGTTAATCTATTTATGTTTTGCTTGAAAGCTTGAATTCCTCCTGTGCGGCTGTTTTGATATAATCTGAAAGTTTTCCAGTTATCGGCTTCAGCCCCCTCGTAGGTAGTACGGGGGTGTTCGCAAAAGCATTTAATCACTATTTATCCAACGTCTTGGTCCATGAAGAAGGTGATAATGCAGCGAACCAGGCAATCGGACTATAAGGCATTAACACTTTCACTTAGCCATAGGAGTTTTATGGTGGGGCTACGACATAGCCCCCTGGTATGTATGCGGCGTATGGTGCCTTACATATTTGATCCAAAAAAGATCCCTCGTGTGACACGGAGAATCACTAAAGATTCCAATAAGTCGTCAAGTGGTTGACCAGCTCACGCCGCATCATGACAGTCAGTTTTCGGCTTCCTCTACTGAGGTGCTCGTCTGGTTTAGACCAGGGCACAATCGCAGTAGTTCTCCCTTCACTACCCTAGCCGATAGAGCAGAACGTAGGGTAGCAAGGACAGGAGCCGGGCAACCCAACTATTGACCCAAGACAATGATTCGAAGTTGATGCATATAAGGCCAAACTTGTGATGCCGAAGTATGCTATAGAGCTGTTCGAACTTTTACTGACAACTCATTTGTTCCCACACCAAGCCCCTGGCAGGTTATGCTAAGGTATTTCTGTGAAATAACCGAAGGAGCCATATTTGTCGGGAAAACAATACAGATGATTAGTTCGGATATTGTTTACTGGCAACTGAGCGATATGCCAATGATTACTTATGATACACACACACACACACAAACACTATTCTGATCACAATCTGAACTGCCTGAGTAACGCGCCTGAACTTCCCTCTGTACGAACCTGACCTTGGGCTATCTTCGCAACCGTGGCTTTCCCCATGAATTATTCTGGTTAGTCGTGTTCTATATGATGTTAGTGTAATCTAAAATATTTTTTTAGCAACTAAATACCGGTTTTAAATAGGAATCTCGCTCGTTGGCGGATTTTGCTCTCGGGTCGTGATGAAATTGCGTTTATTGCAATTTTACTACCTGAGTTGTTCGACCTGAACTTCTCTCTGTGCTAGGTTGAACTTCCGCCAACATTGCCCAAATGGGCTTGCTATATACCGTTGGAAAGCTATGGACACCAGTATCATGATCCAAGTTAAATTTTTGGCAAAATATAAGTGGTTTAAGAGCAGTTTTGAAAACCGTTTTTTCTTGATACAAAAAATGTGAATCGTATTTTCGGTCGCATTTCTAAACCGTTTATCGGAATGAGAAAATAATATGGCGTTGGAAATCTGTTGCAATACCGCTCCTTCCACATGTTGAAAGTTTTCTCTAATTCATTATGGTTAAAGAGTAATTTAGAAAATAGTAAAATTTCGCAAACAGAACAGTCGAGTCCATTTTTTCGATGGCATTTCTAAACGGCTAACCCAATAAAGGCAAATCATATGGCGTTGGAAATCTTATGAAAATGTGCTACTTTTTCATGTTAAAAGTTTTTCCAAATTTTGAACGGTTTAAAATTAATTTAGAAAATGATACAAGTACCATCCAGTTTGTATTTCGAAGCTAATTTTTTAACCGTATGTCCGAATGCAGCAAATGATATGGCATTGGAAAGATTGAGGAAATTCAAAAGTTTTTGGTATATATTATTTCTCCCAATTCCTTGCCATTTTAAGTCAATTTTGAAAATGGCTAAAAACGTATTTTCGCCATAATTTCTACAACCTTTACCGGAATTGGGAAAATAATATACTGCTAAAAAGCTATGGGAAATGCAAAACTTTTTCATGTTGATGGTTTTCTCTGATTCCTAGCCGTTTTCAAGTAATTTCGAAAACGGCAGGATCATTCGTTCTGCCTTTATCGCGAAACAGATTCTTCAAAAATGCACCACGTAAATAACTTGAACTTCTCGGCATGTTTACTTGAACTTCACTCTATTTTTCACGTGCTTTCTTTGCTCGTAGCTCTCCGTCCACTCACCGAAACACTCATCGGAATTGAGCAAGTTATATACCGGTGGAAAGCTGTTGTAAACACGCAACTTTCCAGTTTTGATCGTTTTTTTCATACTCGCGATGATTTTAAAAGTTTTTCATCTAAAATTCATTCATTGTAGTAGTTGAACTTCCTGTTGTTTTCACGCTGAACTTCTGTGACGTATTTTCGTTTGTAATTTTCTCATCCATTCGTTAGTGTTACACAAATGATATTCCTTTTGTACAAACCTCTCTCACAATTTTTTTTAACTTTCTCCGACCGAGGACTTGAACTTATAACAACAAAAAAAATTGGACCTTGCCTTTTAATTCATTTTTCTCATATTAAACACATACCATGTAGTACATGAACTTTTTCCATTTTTGTATTTTGAATTTTTTCTTTCTGAAATCATATTGCTCCCAAATAATAACTGGATTTCTTTTGTGGATTGCGAGAATTATTTTAAAATGCAAAAAACAATTTCTTTTTTGTGTTTTTGAACATGGAAATACAAGGTCAACCTCTCTTGCAAGAACTTTTGAACTTCCTTGGACAAAGTACTTGAACTTCTTTCAACAAACCTTTTAAGGTTTTATTTTTCTATACTTATATTCTCACCTGAAATGCATTCCTTGCAGTAGTTGAACTTCTCATTGTTTTCACCTTGAACTTCTGTCACGTATATTTGTTCAACCTCTCTCACAAGAATTTTTGAACTTTCTCGGGTCGAGCACTTGAACTTCTAGCAACAAAACTTTAGGCCTTGCATTTTCATTCCTTTTTTAATACAAAATGCACACCGTGTAGTACGTGAACTTCTGGCAGTTATTAATCTGAACTTCTGAAGACCATGCGTGCTGCCTTCATCGGACAAACAGAAGTCTCCGAAAATGCACTTCGTAAAGAGGTTGAACTTATGGAGCAATTCTTTATGAGGTTCACTCTATTTTTCACGTGTTGTTCTTTACCCATAACTCCTCAACCACTTAGCGAAATTGAGCAAATGATATACTGATGGAAAGTTGTTGAAAACACGCAACTTTCACGTGTTGATCATTTTTTCATACTCATGGCGGTTCAAAAGAATCGTTTCAATACATAAAAATGTGTTTTAATTGGTATACATGAAACTTTTGAACCGTACATCAAAATGTAGCATATAATATACCGTTGGAAAGCTTATAAATAGGAACAACTTCTCGATGTAGATAGTTCTTACAAATTCGTTGCCGTTTGAGAGCAGTACTAAAATTGACAAAACAACATCATTTTTCCCGTTTTTAACTTGTAATTGAAGGTCACACGTCTCGCACAAGAGATCTTGAATTGCACCGGGAGGAGGACGTGAACTTCTTGTAACAAACCTTTTAGGCGCATTTGGTGTAGTAGTTTTTTATTCTCATCCGAAGCGCATTCGGTGTAATAGTTGAACTGCTTGCCGTATTCACATTGAACTTCTGTCACATATTTTTGTTCGTAAATCCTCACCCGTTTATCGAATTTGTACACCATTTTTTGTGTATTTTTGCACATGTAAATACACGGTGAACCTACTTCACAATAATTTTTTAACTTTCCTGGGGCCGACCACGTGAATTTCTAGCAAAAGTCTTTTTAGAAAATCTAAGTTTTTTACATACTTTGAACTTCTTTGTTAATTCAATTTGAACTTCTTAGTCTTATTCTTAGAAAAAAAATTGTTTTTAAATAAGCACCAAACATTTCTTTAGAAAAATTGAACTTGATATATTTATTTTTCCTAGGAACGAAAAGAATTTAAGTTTCCCACATATATCGAGTACTCCTTTTTATTTAATCTTCTTCATTTTTATTCTGTAGTAACAATGAAAGTTTGAGTTTTTTTGTTAAATATCGAACTTCTCCATTTTTGTAATTTGGACTTCTTGATTATTTCTTTTAGTAACAGAAATATTCTAGTTTTGTAATAAATGTTGGACCGTCCATTTATTTAAATTTGAACTTCTAGAGTTTTTAAATTTAAAAACTTTGAAAGTCCCTTTTTATGAATTTTTGAGCTTCTCTATTTTTAAAATTTGAACATCTTGTTTTTTATTTTTAGAAACATTGAAATATCCACTTTTCTAAGTGTTTCTTTTACTTTTGAACTGCTTTGTTATTTTTGTTTGAACTTCCTATGATCCTCTTGTGAGCGGATTTGGATTTCCCATTTTTACACATCGAACTACTGCATTATTTTATTTTGAACTTCTTGTTTCCATTCTTTTAATAACAAAGAAATTTGAATTTCCTATAAACATTAAACTACTCCTCTTTTTTAATTTGGACTTCTTGGTTTTGTTTCTTTCAGTATTAGAAAAAAATCCTAGTTTTCTAATAAACATCAAGCCACTCCATTTTTTAACTTAAACTTCTAGTTCTTTTTAACCTTTTATGTACCTTTTCATCATTTTAGGTACATTTTTTTCATTGATGGGTTTGATTTTTCCAACCTCCCGAATTTGGTTTATTTATATGCATCAACGTTCCTGGAGGAGAATATTTGAACAAATTTTAAATTATCATTATGTTACATGTGGGCTCTGCATTTTTACTCCTCGGGGACGACCATATAAGCATCAGGAATTCAAGAACATGTACTTTTTAGTTCATCTTTTTCAGAAATGCACCCTTTTACTCCATGCGAACTTCAGCTTTTTTATACATGAACTTTATTGTGGATTTCATTTTATTTCTGCATGCAAATTTCGTACATGAACTTTTTATCGTATTACATATTTTTGAATCTTGTCAATTCTTATTTTTGAACTACTTTCTCTTTCTATTATATACACAAAAAGGAGATCTCAAAATCTGAAAAAGTGTCAAAAGTAATAACACAGCGAATTATCTTTCAGATATCAACCAATTCATTAATAACTACTCATGGAAGTTCAAAAAAGAACTGATAGATATTCACGGACATGCTTCACGCACCAACAGAAAAATGCATTTTTATTAAAATCAATAAAAGCCAAAATGTCTATATATCTCTGCGACATAGCCCAACTAGGAGGTACTTTTCATCCTTAGCCCCCAGGGCATGATCATACAAACAGAGGAACGCATCAATTCTTGATTTTCCACGCATAAGAAATGTGAACATTGTTTTTGTTGCAGACATAAAACATCTCTATAATTTTCAACAATGTCTCTGTTGCGCGTCTGATTCAATAGCGTAGGGCGGGTAGGGACCGGGTGACTTCCATGTACTGAAGCTCGCGCTGTGCTCGGCCTTAAAGTTTACTCTGTACATTTTTGTAGTTTGCAGAAAATTGCTTGCTAGTTAATCTAACAAAATTCTAAACGAATCAGATCATAGGACATAGGGTTTGAGAAGTGATCGAGCTCCTGGCCGTGAAATCTCAACCTCTACTTTTCCTCAGCTTCGCGGTTGTGCTACAAGAACAGAATGACGACAACTTGCAAATACCCACAAGAAGATAAGGTTGGAGGCATCTCTCTCGGCACAGAGTGGCTTTTCCAGAAAAAATCCTTGATGGTCGCCACCTGAAACAAGACACCGCCATTGATGACAATTTGTGATTACATGTACTTGTAATCCCAACTGCATTTAGAAGACCAAGTATCCACAGTAGGTTCAAGATTTTCAGGCATATGTACCTGCAGGTCGAGACCTCCTCCAGCTGCAGATCGAGACCCCCCCAGCTGCAGGTCGGCCAGTGGGACGGGGATTGGGGAGGTGAGCGGGACTGGACCCGGACACCGCTGCCATCGCTGGTTAGGGGGAGATCTTTTGCGCGATGCAGGAGACAGTACAAAGGCGCTAGTGGAGATTGGCCGGTCGCGGGAGTAGCAGTTGACCTGCAGGAGCAATTGACCGGTCGCGGAGAGGTGCTGCGAGGATGAGTGGCGGCAGGAGGCTCGTCGGGGCCAAGGGCAAGGGACGGCTGTAGGAGATGCGTCTGGGGTCCCGGTGGGAGCGACAGCGGGTGGCGCGCTGGAGCCAGGCGGTCAGCAGCGGGTGGCGCGTCGAGGTCGTGGTGGTCGTGGAGGGTGGCGCGTCGAGGCAGTGGGGGCAGTGGAGGGTGGCGCGCCGGAGGCAAGGGGTCGGTGCCGGGCAGCGCGTCGAGGCATCGGAGGGTGGCGCCACAGCTAGGGGCCAGTGGCTCGCCGGAGCTAGGGCGGCGGTGGGTGGTCACGAGGATCTGGGCAGAGAGGTGGTGTGGTGGATCGGCGGTGCGCGATGGTGCAGGGGGATCCAGGGGGAGAAGGTGGCCCCGCGGGCGGATCTAGGGGGAGGCGGCGCGGTGGCCGGATCCGGTGTTGGAGGTGGCGTGTCGGTCGGTTTCATGCCAGGTGCGGCGCGGCTCGGCGGTGGACGTAGTGGTGGGGGTGGTGGATGGTGGACGAGGGAGTGGGTGGACGAGGGGGCTCTGTTTGTTTAGTTCAGGAACATCCCTATAGGCGCTCCGTGATCCAAATAGTTATTCTAATTCTAGAATTAGAATAGTGTCACCCTATATATATTTAGATCAGAGGGCCATATATAAGAGCAGCGGAGGTGTTCCCGAACTCCTGAACCCGCAGAGAAAAAAACAAAAACGCAATGCCCACGCCCACTCCTCCACGATCTCCTCCCCGATCCCCAACCTCCCGCTGCCACAACCGCCGCCTCCCGCCGCCAGCCCCTGGCTCCGGCATGCCTCCTGCTGCTGGTGCTGGCACACCTCCCACCCCCGGCCACCCTGGCCCTATCGTCGGCCCTCGACCCCGACGCCCCTCCCGCCATCGGCCATCCCGACCCCGAAGCGCCTCCCTCCGTCGGCCACCCTGGCCTAGGATGCGGCCGCCACGCTGCCGTCTTCCTCCAGGTCCAGCCGCCATGACGCCTCCTCCTCCTCCCGGATCCGCTCGCGGGACCATTGCCGCCGCCTAGTACCGGCACACACCGTCGCCATCGAAGCTTCTTGCGCCCCGCACATCAGATCCCGCCGCCTGGCGCATCCCTGACATCACCAAGGAGCCCCGTCACCTACCTCTCTCAGCTGCCCCGTCCCCCGTACCCAACCGCGGGGATCCGGTTTCGGTCAATAAGCAGCTCATTGCCGGTGATGGGCTACCTCACTCAAGCTGTCACATTAGGTACACGTGTTTGTGTGTATTCGGAGCCAAGCTGATGTGTATGTGTATGTAGACCAAGTGTTGGAGCAGTGGTGCCCATTGGTGGAGGAGAGCAGCAACAAGGGGATTGTGGTGCTCGTCACCAGCCAGAAGGAGTGGGACATCACCGGCGGCCTGGCCTTGGTGCAATTGACGGAAGTCCAACTTCAAGAGCAAGGAGGATACGGAGGAGAAGTGCAGGCAGTTCATGCTCGTTGTCGGCGGCCTGCTCGTCATCGCCTTCGTCGTGCCCATGGCGTAGTACTACACCTACATCTCCAAGAAGTATTCGAGCGGCGTGCAGTGTACAGTAGCGTGTAGTGTACATTACAGTATTTTTTTAATCCCCCACTTTGCTGTTCGATTGGAGATTTAGAAGTGAACATAGAGAGATTAATGCAAGCGCGCCGCTATGCATCTGTGCCAGAGAACCTGAACTCTCTCTGAATTGTTGTGGATTTTTTTTCGTTCAGAGGCAGGAGGAAGAGAAGACAGCAATCAACACACACGTTTTGAAAAAAATTATTCAAAAGTCAAGAATTTTTATGACCTGGTTCAGTGGATCCTCTCTTCCTTAGTTTGTCAGAAAATTGAAGTCCATGTATATGGAAAATTGATGATTGCGTGTGTATACCGGGGAGCACAAAAAAAACTGTCACTGACCAAGGGCCACTGATGTTGAACTTCTGTGCAGTGGGTACTTGAAATTCTATGTGTATAAACAGATAGAAGTTCAAATATAACAAATGAAAAAGTTCAAAAATATTTAACACGAAAAGTAAATTCCCATAGAAGTTAATTTTTTAAAATTCGCATAGTGCATTTCTCAAAAAGGATGTACTACAAACTACATATTATCTAATTTTGGAAGTTCAAATTAAAATAACACAGAAGTTCAAAGTTTATTAAAATCCTAGGATTTACATGTTCGAAAAACAAAAACAAACAATGCCATTTTTGGCATTTAAAAAACAAAATATAAGCGGTGATGAATTTTGACAAAACTCTCTACACGCAAAAGTTTCTCCTATTCCATACCCTTTCAACGGGATGTCATATGATCTATTCTGTTAAACGGATCAAAATTTTGGGCCACTGCGAAAATGGAGCATTTTGATGTTCGCAACGAAAACTTGGATCATTCCGGCTACTAAAGAATAAAACATAGAAGTTCAAATTAAAAAAACTAAGAAGTTTGAATTTAAAAACTTGGATTTTTATCGCTACTAAATAAACAAATAAAACCGAGAAGTCCCAAATAAAATACAGAGTAGATCGATGTATACAAAAAACGGAGAGAAGTTCAAAGCAAAAAGAACAAGCAGTTCAACTACTACATCAAGTGTGTTTTATATAAGAAAAAGGAATAAAAAGACAATGTCTGAAAAGACTTTTGCTAGAAGTTCACGTGGTTGGCCCAGGAATGTTCAAAAAGTCTTGTGAAGGAGGTTCTCCGTGTATTTACATATGCAAAAATACACAAAAATTGTTATGCAAGAATTTGATGAACGAGACAACAAATACGTGACAGAAGTTCAACAAGAAAACAGTGAGCCGTTCAACTAGTACACCGAATGCATTTCAGATAAGAATAAAAAGAATAAAAAACTAAAATCCTAAAAGGGTTGTTGCAAAAAGTTCACGTGCTCCTCCGGGTGAAGTTCAAGATTGCTAGTGCGAGACGTCCTACCTTCAGTTACATGTTAAAAACAGGCAAAACGGTGTTGTTTTTGCCATTTTTAAAACTGCTCTCAAATGGCAGCAAATTTGTAACACCTTTCTACATGAAAAACTTGCTCCTATTCATAAGATTTCAAACGGTATATTATATCCTACATTCTGATGTACCATTTAAAAGTTTCATGTATACCAATTAAAACAAGTTTTTATGTATTGAAAAGATTCTTTTGAACCGTCACGAGTATGAAAAAATGATCATCACGTGAAAGTTGTTGTTTTCAACAGCTTTCCATCGGTATATCATTTGCTCAATTCCGCTAAGTGGTTGGGGAGTTACGGGTAAAATACAACACGTGAAAAACAGAGTGAAGTTCAAAAAGAACTCCTCCATAAGTTCAACCTCTTCACGAAGTGCATTTTCGGAGACTCCTTTTTTCCGATGAAGGCAGAACGCATGATCTCAAAAATTCAGATTGATAACTGCCAGAAGTTCACGTACTACACGGTGTGCATTTTGTACTAAAAAAAGAATGAAAATGCAAAGCCTAAAGTTTTGTTGCTAGAAGTTCAAGTGCTCGACCCGAGAAAGTTCAAAAATTCTTGTGAGAGAGGTTGAACAAACATACATGACCGAAGTTCAAGCTGAAAACAACGAGAAGTTCCACTGCTGCAAGGAATGCATTTTAGGTGAGAATAAAAGTATAGAAAAATAAAAGCTTAAAAGGTTTGTTGAAAGAAGTTCAAGTGCTTTGTCCGGGGAAGTCCAAAAATTCTTGCGAGAGAGGTTCACCTTGTATTTCCCTGTTCAAAAACACAAAAAATAAATTGTTTTTTGCATTTTAAAATAATTCTCTCAATCCACAAAGAAGTTCAGTTATTATTTGGGAGCAATTTGATTTTAAAAAGAAAAGAAAAAAATTCAAATTATAAAAAATGGAAAAAGTTAATGTACTACATGGTTTGTGTTTAATATGAGAAAAATGAATTAAAAGGCGAGGTCCAATTTATTTTGTTATAAGTTCATGTCCTCGGTCGGAGAAAGTTAAAAATTTTATTGTGAGAGAGGTTTGTACAAAACTAATATCATTTGTGTAACACTAACGAATAGATGAGAAAATTACAAACGAAAATACGTCACAGAAGTTCAACATGAAAACAGCATAAAGTTCATTGGAAAACTCAGATTTTCCTCATTATTAAAGAATGGAAACAAGAAGTTCAAAAATAAAATAATAAGAAGTTCAACTTTTAAAAATAGAGCACTTCAAAATTTCGTAAAAAGAGATTAAGAAATAAAATCAGGAAGTCCATATTAAAAAATGGAGAAGTTCGATGGTTATAGAAAACTCAGATTTTCCTCGTTATTGAAGAATGGAAACAAGAAGTTCAAAAATAAAAAACAAGAAGTTCAACTTTTAAAAATATAACGCTTCAAACTTTCATAAAAAAAATTAAGAAATAAAATCAGGAAGTCAATATTAAAAGATGGAGAAGTTCGATGATTATAGAAAACTCAGATTTTCCTTGTTATTAAAGAATGGAAACATGAAGTTAAAAAATAAAATAACAAGAAGTTCAACTAATAAAAATAGAGCGATTCAAAATTCGTAAAAAAGGATTAAGAAAAATCAGATTAAAAATTCATAAAAAGACTCAAATATTTTCACCTAACAGAGAGAGGTTCAGGTTGATAACTGCAAGAAGTTCATGTACTACACGGTGTGCATTTTGCATTTAAAAAAGAATAAAAAAACAAAGGCTAAAATTTTGTTGTTATAAGTTCAAGTCCTTCGTCAGAGAAAGTTAAAAAAATTATTATGAGAGAGATTTGTACAAAAGGAATATCATTTGTGTAACACTAACTATAGATGAGAAAATTACAAACGAAAATATGTCACAGAAGTTCGACTGAAAACAACAGGAAGTTCAACTATTACGGTGGATGAATTTCAGATGAAAAACTTTGAAAATCATTGCGAGCATGAAAAAACGATCAACACAGGAAAGTTGCATGTTTACAACAGCTTTCCACCGGTATATCACTTTCTCAATTTCGATGAGTGTTCCGGTGAGTGGATGGAGATCTACGGGAAAAGAAAGCACGTGAAAAACAGACTGAAGTTCAGGTAGACATGCCGAGAAGTTCAAGTTCTTCACGAGGTGCATTTTCGAATAATCTGTTTCGCGATAAAGGCAGAACGAATGATCTCGCCATTGTCGAAATTACTTGAAAACTGTTAGGAATCAGAGAAAACTATCAACATGAAAAAGATTCGCATTTTCCTTAACTTTTCAACGGTATATTATTTGCCCCATTCCGATAAAGTTTGTAGAAATTACGGCGAAAATACGTTTTTAGCCATTTTCAAAACTGACTTAAAACAGTAAGGAATTGGGAGAAACAATATATACCAAAAAGTTTCGCATTTCCTCAAGCTTTCAAACGCCAATCATTTGCTGCATTCGGTCATACGGTTAAAAAAATAGATCAAAAATACGAACTCGGTGGAACTTGTACCATTTTATAAATTACTCTTGGACCGTTCAAAATTAGAAAAAACTTTCTACATGAAAAATTAGCGCATTTTCATAATCTTTCCAACGCTATATCATTTGCCTCAATTGGATTAGCCGTTTAGAAATGACATCGAAAATACGAACTCGGCTGTTCGGTTTGTGAAATTTTACGATTTTCCAAATTACTCTTCAACCATAGAGAATTAGAGAAAACTTTCAACATGTGGAAGGAGCGGGTTTGCAGCAGCTTTCCAACGCCATATTATTTGTCTCATTCTGATAATCGATTTAGAAATGTGGTCGAAAATATGATTCACGTTTTTTGTGTGAAGAAAAAATGGTTTTCAAAACTGCCATTAAACCGCTTACATTTTGCCAAAAATTTATTTTGGGTCATGATACTGGTCTCCATAGCTTTCCAACGGTATATCGCAAGCCCCATTTGGACACCTTTTAGCTGAAGTTCAACCTAGTACTCGGGGAAAGTCAGGCGCGTTACTCGGGAAGTTCATGTTTGATCAGAATATTATTCCGATCCCGTGATCAGAATAGTGTTTATATGTGTAACACTTCTGCACAGCACGCTCAACACGAGAGCACTGCACTTTCTATAGCAAGAGCACTGCAATACACACTAGTGAACCTCATGTCGGAAAAAACTGGAAGCCGTGTTTTTTGTTACTATTTTTGCTCTAATTTTTTAACCGTTTATCGGAACAATGCGTATAATATATCATTGGAAAGCTATGGATTAGGCGCAACTTCTCCATGTTGAACACTTTTCGAGATTCCCCGCGGTTTAAGAGCAGTTTCAAAAACGGTGCGGCGGATGATGAGTGGCTGCGAGCGTATTTTCGTGATTTTTTCTAAACCGCTCATCAGAATAAAGAATGATACGCCGTTGGAAAGATATCGTCGAGGTGCATATTTTTCATATCTATTATTTTCTCTAATTCATTACGGTTTAAGAGCAGTTTCAAATTTACTAAATCGCGGAATTACGCTTTTTTGAAATTTTTGCAATTTTTGGTACTGTTTTCGCTCTAGTTTTTGAACCGTTTGTCAAATCGAGGCATGTAATATGTCGTTAGAAAGCTATGGACAAGGCGCAACTTTCATATGTAGAAATGTTTTTGAGATTCCTTATAGTTTTTAGTTAATTTTGAAAATGGTGTGGCTGACGATGAGTGGCAGCGGCCGTTTTTCGCGAAATTTTCACAAACCGCTGATCGAAATGATTCAAATGATATGCCGTTGGAAAGATATCGACGATACACTACTTTTTTTAATGTGGATTGCAATCTCTAATTCCTTACGGTTTAAGAACAGTTTTAAAATTACCAAAACGCGAACACTGTTTTTCGCGACACCCAAATCTTCATGTGGATTTCATCAGACAGAAGAACGCATTGCTTCGGACAGAAAACCGCACTGCATCAGATAGTCAAGCGAACTTCATGATTTGTCTTGTCAGGCATAAATTTTCTCACATGAGCTTTTTGTGAGTTTTTGTTGTCATTTTTTATGAAATACAAAAGAATGCACTATTTCGGACGGAAAACCGCACTGCATCAGAGAGTCAAGCGAACTTCATGATTTTCTTGTCGGGCGTAAATTTTCTTAGATGAGCTTTTGTGAGTTTTTGTTGTCATTTTTTATGAACGACAGAAGAACGCACTGCTTTAGTCTGAAAACCGCACTGCTTGAGACAGTCAAACAAACTTCATTATTTCTTTCTGTCGGACGTAAACTTAAAGTGAACCTCATGACTTTTTGTTGCCTTTCTTCTTTTTTTTTCATCGACAAAGTGATTGCTTTGGAGGGCAAACCGCACTGCTTCATTTGAAAAACCGCACTTCATCAAATGGTCAAGTGAACAACATTATTTTTTTGTCGTTTCTCTACCATTTTTCATTTCAGGTTTCCACATTGGCGAGCTATACATGTGCGAATAAGCGAACCACATGGTCGAGGGAAATGAACCGCAACACAATTCAAAATGAACTTCTTTTGTAAACAAAATCTTTTTATATACATGCATGAAAAACATCACAGTCATATTCTTTCCCCCACATTCATATCGTTACACAGCCATGGCATCTTTTTGTCTCACACCTAAACGGCTAAACCCATCCCTGCAAGCAGCGCACAAGAGCACTGCATAGCCAACGGCGTGAGCTATCGCGCTCCTTGTGCACTACACGTTAACACACGAACGTAGCCATCCTTTGCTAACTGAATTGCACAGCGGAGTGTACTGAACATCTTGCTGAAAACAAAAAAGCGAATGGCACAAAATCAATTAGGGGCGGTAAGAACTGCAGAAGTCAACCAAATTACATCACCATGCCTGCGCTGTGCTGCACTACATCATCGCCAGAGCCGAACTGCACTCCTAAGAAGATCGGATCTCACCCGCCGATAGCTAGTGCCATCGCCGAGGGGAGGGGTAGAGATTGAGATAGAGGGGACTGGGGTCACCGGGTCGGTGGGTGCCGGCAGTATCTCACGGTGGAGTACACCGACACCTTTTTTGCCTTGCTGGTACGCCATGGGAAGACAACCGCCGGAGGAGGAGGAGCGGGGTTGCTGGCGATCTGCAGATTGGGGAGGAGAGAGCTGTGGGGGTTGCGGTGGCGAACTGCATCGTGTTGTAGGGGAGCTAAAGCAGAGGAGAGGGTGCTGGAGCTGCACAAGTGACACAATCGAGCTGCAAACGACATGTCGAGTGTACCACACGCGCTGCCCCAGCGAACTGCACACATAGTGGCAGAGGACGCGGTGCCCGCGTGACATGATGCAGGCGAGTCTTAGCCGGAGTAGCACCTGCAACAGTGAAGATTAGGAAAGGTGGAAGAAAGGAAAAGGGGAAACAGGGGCAGTGCTCACCTAAGGATCCCCGTTGGTCAGTACTAGGATTCCACCCAGTACTACGCTGTCCCATGGGACATACTTCTCGCCCCCGTGGGCTGAGCTGCACGCGACACCTGCAGCGGCCGAAGCTAACAGTTGCGCTTGGACGTAGACAAGGACGAGAACAAGGGGAGGAGCAGGACTCCGGTCGTCCGATGGTGGCGCTGCCGTTTCCCTCCTTGTGCGCCTCCCGGCGACCAAGATTGTGCCACGCACGAGATCCACGTTCCATGGATCCAGTGAACCCGGTGGCCGAATCTGGCGTGAGACAGGGCATGGCAAGGCGGAGATTGCCGAAATCCTGCCAGAGGAGAGGGGAGGCCCGTCGGTGATGGGGATACAGTGCACAACCGCCGAAGGGAAGATGGGGGGCTGGTTGCCGCACCCATGGCCATCGCGATTGATTTTGGTGGCTTAAATGCGCGTCAGGGGCCAGTGGCTGCTGAAAATCAGTGGTTGGATGTCGTGCCATGGGCCAATGGTGGCCGTATCTGGCAATTGAAGCGGCGCCGGGGGATGTGGTGGCCGGATCTGGTGGTTAAGGCCGCGCCAGGGCCCGTTGGTGGCGGATCTTGCCATTACCGATGGTGGCAAGGGAGAAAGAGGGGGAGGGTGGCGGCGTCGTAGACGGTGGTGCGTGGGGTTGGGGAAAGGTGTGGCATTGGGGGGTAGTGGTCGAAGAAAGGTAGAGGGGTGGGGACGCCGGCGTTCGTAGGGGATTATGGGTATGCCGGCCGGATCAGGAGGTGGGAAAGGGGGTGGTCGAGGCAGCACGTCGGGTAGGGTGGCGACATGTTGGGGTGGGGCGGCCGGCGGCTGGGCTGCTCCGGTGTGGCTCCGGCGCGCGGAAGAAGGTGGTAGGAGGGCGGTGGTTGGGGAGGAAGAAGGCTGGAGGTGGGCACGGGATGCGGGAAGGTGTGCAGGCCAGCAGAGGTTGGTGGGATGTGGAGAGGGGGGAGTGGGTCTGCTCGCAGTTTGTTTTGTGTTGTGCTGGTTGGTTCGAGAATCGAGAGGTGTTAGCAGAATAAGAGGTATTGTTAGCAGAATAAGGTCTTAATGGGTGTTGTTAGAATAGACCCACCATATATATATACATATATATATCAAAGGACTAAATCAACATTGCGAAGATAAACCACGAAGATAAATCAGTGTTGAAGACAAATCAAAATGAAGTTAATGCAATCATGATACCAAAAGAAAATCTTCAAGAAATTTTGGTGGTGGCGTTACCCACTGTATAGGAAGTATGAGACCCAGACACGACGCACAATTATCGTGGCGCTCCGAAGTCAAATTCCGCGTTCACGTATTCACACTTAGAGTGTATGTCTTCATTGATTGAAGATATACGTTACTTCATGTGTTGCAGATCTAAGTCATCAACATGCATAAGCGTTAGGATGTGTGTCCAATCATAGGACATTTGAGGATTCTAAGATATTTAGCTCACACCGCAACTTGCAAAATCTTTTCTCATCCAAGGGCTTTGTGAAGATATCTGCCAATTGCTCTTCAGTGTTGACGTGAATGACATCAATATCTTCTTTCATGAAATGATCTCTGAGAAAGTGATGACGGATCTGAATGTGCTTTGTCTTCGAGTGCTAAACTGGGTTGTTGGCAATCTTGATGGTGCTTTCATTGTCGCAGTAGAGTGGCACATGCTTCAGGTGGATGCCATAGTCCTCGAGAGTCTGCTTCATCCATAGAAGCTGAGCGCAGCAAGATCCAGCAGCAATGTATTCAGATTTAGAAGTGGAGAGAGATACACTGTTCTGCTTCTTTAAAGACTAATAGATAAGAGATCATCCAACAAAGTGACATGTGCTAGATGTGGACTTGCGATCAACCTTGTCACCAGCATAATCAGCATCTGAGAATCCAACTAGACCAAACTCTGAGCCCTTTGGACACCACAATCCTAGTGTTGGGGTGTAAGCCAAATATCGAAGAATTCGCTTCACAACTAAGTGATGCAATTCCTTTGGTGCCGCTTGAGGTGCACATGCAAACGCTAAGCATTATATCTGGCCTAGATGCCCATAAATAGAGTAAAGAAATTGAGCGGTATACCTTTTGATCGAGCTCTTTACCATTGTCGCCGGGACCCAATTGACTTTAGTTGGCATTTGCGTCGTGTACCCTTTGCAGTCTTGCATTCCAAACTTCTTCAGGCAATATTTGAGATATTTTTCTTGTGAAATGAAGATGACATTGCTCTGCTGGCGGATTTGAAGACCAAGGAAGAATTTCATCTCGCCCATCATGGACATCTGATATTGCTCTTGCATCATATGCCCAAACTCATCACTGTATCACTTGTCAGTGCAGCCAAAGATAATGTCATCCACATAGATTGGGCATACAAATAGTTCACCATCATATTTCTTCGTGAAGAGTGTGGGATCTAGGGAACTAGGTTTGAAGCCTTTGCTCTTCAGGAAGTATTTGAGTGTGTCATACCACGCTCGAGGTGCTTGTTTGAGGCCATATAGTGCCTTGTTGAGCTTGTATACCATATCAGGACGCTTTGGGTCTTCAAAGCCAGGTGGTTGAGCAACATACACTTCTTCTTCAATTTTTTCGTTGACAAAATCGCACTTTACGTCAATTCGGTACAGAAGAATGTTGTTATGGTTGGCATAGGCTAGCGGAATACGAATGGCTTCAAGCCTAGCCACATGAGCAAATGTTTCATCGAAGTCAGTCCCTTCAACTTGAGTGTAGCCTTGAGCAACGAGACGAGCCTTGTTTCTGACGACTTGACCATGCTCATCCTGTTTGTTGCGATAGATCCATTTGGTGCCAATGATATTGTGCTTGCAAGGATTAGGATGCTTAACTAGCTCCCAAACATTGTTCAGCTCGAACTGTTGAAGCTCTTGTTGCATAGCTTGAATCCATTCAGGTTCTAGGAAGGCTTCATCAACTTTCTTGGGTTCAGATATAGAGACAAAGGCAAAGTGCCCACAGAAATTTGCTAGCTGTGTTGCTCTTGAACGAGTGAGTGGACTAGGTGCATTGATGCTATCAATTATCTTCTCAATCTGTACTTCATTTGCAACACGTGGATGAACTAGACGAATATTTTGCCCTTGCTGATCATTGTCTTCATCTTCAGCATTGGCTTCAGGCTGAGAAGTGTCTTCGGGTAGATTAGGTGCAAAAATGATGATTTCCTCTTCAGCCTAAGCCTCCGAAAGTATGATTTCTCCAGTACCCATAAGCTTGATAGATTCACTTGGTGCAGCTTCATCTAGCATATTTGGCAGGTGCTCTCTTTGCGAGCCATTAGTCTCATCGAACCGCACATCCACAGTTTCAACCACTTTCTAGTGAAAGTGGTTGAACACTCTGTAGGAGTGCGAATAATTTCCGTAGCCAAGCATAAAACCTTCATGTGCTTTCGGTGCAAATTTTGAAGTGTGATGTGGATCTTTGATCCAGCACCTAGCACCAAATACTCTGAAGTAGCTGACGTTTGGCTTCTTACCAGTCAGGAGATCATATGATGTCTTCTTTAGGAGCTTGTGAAGATAAACATGGTTGATGACGTGGCATGCAGTATCAATGGCTTCAGGCCAGAATTTCCTTGGTGTCTTGTACTCATCAAGCATCGTCCGCGCCATCTCAATGAGGGTTCTGTTCTTGCGCTCCATGATTCCAGTTTGCTGAGGTGTGTATGGAGCTGTGAACTCATGTGTGATGACTAATGTATCAAGATAAGTGTCGAGGCCGGTGTTCTTGAATTCTGTGCCGTTGTCACTTCTGATGTGCTTGATCTTCATGCCATAGTTGGTCGTGGCGCGATTGGCGAATCATCTGAAGACATCCTACACTTCAGTCTTGTATAGAAATATGTGCACTCATGTATATCTCGAGTAATCATCAACAATGACGAAGCCATAGACACTACAAAAAAATACACTTCCATGATGATACGTGTTTGTCACAGTAGGTCATGTGTTCTATCATGCATGTACATCCATGACGATTTTATGACAGAATCAAGATAGTCATACATGTGCTGTCGTAGAAGTGTTCCATGACATTACCAAAATTATCATCATGGAAGTGTCCACTTCCATGATGATAAATCACGCGTCATAGAAGTGCTTTCATCAAGGGTGACCGACACGTGGCATCGACCGTAACGGCTCGCCGTTAAGGTATCGGGTCCGGTTTTGGATTCGATAACCCGTTAACAGCCCGGACCAATGCGGATTTTCCACGTGTAAAATTCTCATTGGCCAACAGAACCACGTGTCAGCTCCTTGTTGGGACAGATGTCATCCACTCATTGGACAGGAGGCGCCTATGATACGTCAACATGTGGCCGGCCCAATAGAGGCCCATTCCAGTGAAAAGGCCGGCCCAGCCAAAGGCCCACCATGTTTTTTCAGACACTAGTGGGCTGGCCCGTTAACAGTCTGCCATGTTTTGGGTCAAATTGAGTCCCATATCAGATCAGGACCGTTCACAGCCTGCTGAGTTTTGGGCCAAATTATGACCCATATTGGATCAGGCCCGTTAACAGGCGACTGTACCTTTGGGCCCATTCTAAGACATGTTTGTACTTTAGCCTGTTAAATGCTCGTTTACCAGTTCGACCTGATAATAGTTTCGGCTTGTTAGTGGCCCGTGGAGTATCTGGGACGTTGTTGACCCAGTTTAACTTTAGGCCATTTAACGGCCCTCGCAGAAACTGGGCTATTTCTTGCCCGAAGTAACTTTAGACCTCTTAATGGCCCGTAGTCTTCATGGATAAATTTTAGCCCAACTGGCCTATCGGCTTGTTAATGGTCAGTGTAACAATTGGGCCTAATTACAACCCATGTTGAATCCGACCTGCTTACAGCCCAGCTGATAATGGTCCGTGACACTTTTGGGCCTATGGCCCGCGTGGATACTGCCTACTTAAAGCCCATAATTTTATTGGGCCAAACGGGCCTGAGATATATTTTGGCATGTTAACTGCTCGTCCTATTTGGGCCAAACATGGGCCTTAGACAGTTTCGACCTATATTGGCCCATGAATTGTTTTGGCTGAACGCTAGCCCAATCTAGGTTTTAGCCTGTTAAAAGCCCATTGTATTCTCTGGCCCAGGTGGCCAGAACTTTACTCGGCCTGTTAAAGGCGGGAAACAACCATAAGGTTTAGACCTGCTAATGGCCCAAGATGATTATAGGCCCATGTTTTGGCCCATATGAGTAACGGGCCGCCCTGAAGACCGACAACACTGAGATCCATTGAACCTTCCGGCCTAAATTACAACATACCGACCAAGAATATACCTAGACTATACAATTAAGAAACTACAACATATTACATCCCCTCGGCATCAAAGTTCGCCACCAGTGATAATAAAGGGCAACCAGATAGCATATTACATAAACTGGGCAGGTCACCACCAGTGGAAGTTAACAGGCGGACAAAATAATAGACAGAACCGACAACACTTCAACACAGTTCAAGAAAGGTTAGCCCGGCGCAGCAGCTGCAGCACAAGCAGCTTAGCAACCTAATGAGACTGCGCTTCTTTGGCGCTCATATCCACCAACTTAAGCTGCATAGCATCAATAAACGTCCTATACTTACGGTTAATCTTGCATAGAGATTGGAGTTCCAGTCGTATTTGAGCGAAAGCATGTATTTCTGCTTGAATTTTAGACTAAAGAAGTCGAACAGATTCATGCGGCGACTTCATCGAGCTTGTGTCACTGAGTAAGTTTGACACTACATCAAGATGTGACTTCATGGTCGTATCCCTACCCTCAATATGTTTTGCCTTCTCCTCTGGAATATGTGTTAGAGGGACAAACAATGGGTTCGTCTCACTATCATTGTGGCAGTTCTTCCTAGCAGCAGTGTTGTCACCCTGAAAGAGAAACAAGTAGGTAAATAGCAGGTTTTGCATGTATAAGCATCATCGCTGTCAATTCATCTCATTTCTTTGTGAGAAATAAAATGACATGGTTTAAAATAAAATTAACATAATAGGCATTGTTCATAGTTAAGATGGCAGGAAATGGCATTATGCAGGAGCGGCTAGCTTCACCAGACCACTAGATTACAGATCAAGAACACAAGCATAGATGTAGTTCTAAACAACATATAAGCATGAATGGTGAGTGTATTGTCAATTTATACCATTTCAGATTGGTAAATAAAGAGACACCATTTAAATTACATTAATATAATATGGCATTGTTCATAGTTGAGACATAACAGGATATGCCATTGTGCTGTTGTTGGTAGTCTCACCACACCACTGGATTACAGATCAAGAACACAAGCATACACATAGTGCTAAAGAGGATAACTTGCTATGTTTAGTTTAATTTACATGGTACGAATAAGGAACTAGATTGTACAACTAAAGACTGAAATTGAGAACGACAAACTTATGTTTATGTACTTCTACTTTATAAACTTTGAATAAGCAATTTGATGCAGACGACAAAAATAAACAACATTTGCACTCATAGCTATCCAAATATAAACAACGAAGTTTGAAGGCTCGAGGAGGACAAACTTACATTAGTAGTGAAGACATGCTCTATAAAGGCCTTGTCCATATTGATGGGGGGGGGGGGGCAATTCAAGAAGTTTACCTCACACTCTTCTTCAAGAGTATTGCCTTTATTCTACATTTTGTTAAGAGTAAATATAGATGTGAAAATATAGGAACAAATGGCGATTATTTAACTTAAGATGAGTACAAATGTAAATACAGCATACAGGCAGAAGGCACTGACAAGAGCAATGCGGAGCTAAACTTGTTCAGTAACATTGGTTTTATTCAATATTTTGGCAAGAGTAAATGTAGATCTGATGTGTAGAAAAATGGAGGACAAGGGAAAATAAGCTGCAAAGTGTACATGAAGAACTAGCTGACAAATATAAGGACAACAGATACTTACAAGAACAATGCAGAACTAAATTTCTTCATAGGCATTGGGTTTGTTCTACATTAATTTAAGAATTAATATAGATCTGGTAATTTGGAGCGGATAAGCAAGCTATAATGCACAATGATGTCACATAATCCACCAGGTATGAATGTAAGGACAATGATAGGACAATAGGTACTCATAAGAGCAAAGCAAGGACCAGCATAGTTGTGATATCCTAGGTTTTGCGGTGCTGGTTCTATCGCTAATATACGTTGGGTGCTACGTGATTTCTCCGGTAGCACCACCTTTTCAAGGACTTTGCTTGTACTCCTTCAGGTTCTGCAATCACCCTCTTCCTTTTGGATGTCTGAAACACAAGAACAACATTTGAATGGAAAAACATGGTATGACGAAAAATGGAATAGGTCTTGATAATGGATGGACATGGAATCTTCACATATATCATGAGTAAACTAAGCAGATGGCAGTGCAACGAAGCAAAAGAAATGCAAGACACCTTATGCAAGATATGTGCAACCAATAAAACCTTGCCAAATTAGAACATGCACCTTATTGGGTGAACAGGATAGGCCATCTGCCTTTGACTCCTTGAGCTCATAATAGTCATTAGGATCATATTCTGAATACGAATCTATAGGTCGGGAGCATGTGGGTTTCATTGCATCCACAATGGACCTCAATCCCTTGATGCCAAGTTTGTTACCCATTGAACTGTTCTGCAATATTCTTCTGATGTGCGCATTCTTATATTCATTATGATTACGTACAATATCTGTAAAGCATGAAAAGACAAATAGTAGTGAGATTATCTTTGTAATGCAGAGGATATTGTAATATAATAGAGGCTCCCTATAAACCCTTGTGTGCTATCACTGGATTCTATGAGAGAGCCCATGTATGATGTAATATGGTGAGTAGATTAATATAATCTGGCACGACTACACAAAAAATAGGCTCCCTGCTGGGGGCCCTAGATGTAAGGATAGTCGGCAGATGGTAGGTTCATAATATACCGTATAGAAAGTTTATTGCCAAACATGATAACAAGAGCGCAGAGCCAGTAGGCAGATCATAGTGTAGATAATAGGGGTACACCATAACCACCATAAATAAATTGGGAAAGGAGGACTGGCTGGAAAACATAGGGTTTTGCCGCTACTAATATACATCGTATCGGTCACCTACGGGCCAACTCTATTCATCTGAAGGCGCACAACTGTTACTATCAGTTTAGTCTATCAAAGACCGCGCGGCTCCCACCATTTCTGGGGTATTATGGCAGACCAACTCGAAGTGCAAAATCATTTAGCAGATCTGGCCCAATAGAGGTGTCGATTGCAGATGTCCCTGCTCCCCTTCCTGAGAAGGAACATATTGTGCTTCCCATATAGAACACCGCGCGGGCCGCCGGCCGAACCACCGGCCCCCATCATCTGTGTTCCTCCGCCACCACCACCGCCCAGCCCCGCCCCCACCCGCATCGAGTTTTATTCATTCGGCGAGGCCCCGCCACCGCCCCGCACAACCACCGTCCCCACCCGAGCCCCTTCCTTCACATCGGCAAACTCAGGCGAGCTCTCAAAAATCGACTGACCCAATTTTGAAATTTAGTCTACTGTCATTTAACTAGTGTGGAATATAAAAGGGGAAAACCATAAGCGTTGCGAGTATAGTGTTGAGCGTGCCATGGCGGATCTGAAGGTGCAAATCAGACAATGGCAACTTCGCAACCAATGTTCGCTTTCAACTAACAAGTAAGTGATGGACAAGAAATCAGAGTGAAGCAGTGGCGATATATTTTCTTGCTGCGATAAATAAGTTGAGCAGATTCGAAAGAGTACCACCTCTAGTGCGGCGCCGTGTATGCATCTTCTGAAAATTTGATGGTGCTCCGGTAGCGATGGCTGTCGGCGGCGTGGAAGCAGATCTAGGAGGGTAGACGGTGGCAGCAGGGCGCAGTGGACGAGACGGTCGTGGGAGCGGCGCCGGCAAGGTGGACGACAGCGGGGATGAAGCGAGAGGACGGGATGCAAGGATCCTGGTCCGAAGCCATGGATGAGAGAGGTCGATCTCTTGTAATGGCCGACGGTGTCAGGGTATCAGCTCCGGCATGGTGGAGGAGGATGGCGGTGGATTGGGTGGCGGACAGGGGAGGCTGGGGTGGAGAGGGTGTTTTGGCGCCCACGGAGTACGAACGGGGAAATGGAGGGAGAGAGGAAGGGGGAACCATGTCTTCAGGGCGCGCTTGTCTCAAATGCGAGGAAATTTACAAACTTAGCCCCCATTTAAAAGTTCCTACATCACAGTAATATTAGTCGGTTGGGGATAGGACGGTAATCTCGCATACACCGAATATTTGCCGACGAGAGTTTCATTTTGGCGCCCACCGTGTATGAATCGGGGAGGGAGTCGATTTTGGCTGAGGAGACACTGTGTTTTGGCGCCCACCATGAATGAATCCGGGTGACAGGCGGTTATGTCACGTTTGAGTGAAATTACAAACCTACCCCTATCTAAACCTATAGAAATTGAGCCGATAGGCTTTGCGTGGCAGGGATAGGCAGTAATTTCCATCTCGCAGATTTTGGTTTCGGGCGGTTACTGCGACTTTCCCCGCTTCGTTCAAATTTTCGCAGAGCAAAAGTGCACGTTTACCATGCCAACTCAATTCGAATCCAGTTTGTATTCTATTTTTGTTCGAGCATGATCCATTTTCGATTGGAATAAAATTCTATATACATCATTTTTATATATGTACTTTCAAAAGCACAACACCCTTTATACATAAATATGGTTTACAAATGGCATGATCTCAAGTTCATAAGGCTGTATCCATCTTAATTTGGATTTTCAAATATTTGAAACCACTTTATGTTGAAATCCAATGTACACATTCCTCGCTAACTGTCTCCAATTAATGTGTGTTCCATGCGGGTTTTTATTTTTTTACTTCTCAAACATGTATAATGTGTTTCACACACGCAACATATAGTGTAATCCCCTTTAGACATTAATTGCATATAAACCATGCATTGTCTCTAATTAAAGAATATATGGATCACTAATATTGATAAACTATATAACATCACACGTGTCCCCAAATTCAAATGAATATGCATGTTTGATACAACAATTTGCGTTATGATATTATCGATGTCGTGGTCTCTAGTTTAAATATTTGAATCCCCTTTAATCCAGATATTCGTCTTATATAGGAGTATCTCTCTAGACCTATACACGTTCGTCGTCTCTCGGGTATCTCTTGTGCTACCAGTATGTCGACAATGATCTTTTATCTTCATAACACACTCACGGTACTCTCTCCCTCGACCTCCGTCACTCTATCTCTCTCTAAGTATATCTCGCTCCCTGCTATGTGTCTCTAACTATGATTCTCCATGTGAAATCTCTTTCTCTCACACAAACTCAAACTTCGTCGCCCGGGGTCTCATTTCTCTCTACTATTCCCCTGTGTGCCACTCGCACACACCCTCTCACACAGAGATGTCTTTTGCTCCTTAGGTATGATAAGCTACGACTCTTCCTCTTAAATATCTATTTCTCACACATAAACACAAACTCTGTCTCCCAGGGTCTCATATCTCTCCACCATTCTCTTGTATGTCGCTCACACACACTCTTTCTCCCTAGAGATATCTTGCGTTCCCTCATATGTCTCTCTAGCTATCACTCTTGTTGTGAAATATCTTTCTCTCTCGCAGACACAAAACTCCGTCTCTCGGGATCTCATTTCTCTCCGATATTTGTTTGTATATGAGTCACATGCACCCTTTCTTCATCTCTCTCACACCCACACACATAACTCAGCCTTCTGATCCACTTGACTCCTATCTCTAACGCACACTAGCTAGCATCTTTATCTTTATATTTTTCTGTTTATCCATCAACCTTCTTTATCGCCCTCACTCTTGCTTCCTATCACACACACTATGTATGTTTCTCTCTACATGCAGTCAAGTGCCCTCCTTTTATCTTTCTCTCACACACACATAACTTCACCCTCTGAACCACCCGACGGTCATCTCCAACACTCAAACTAGCCGATGTCCCTCTAGCTAGCATTTCCATCTCTGTATCTATCTGTAGTTTCTCCGTCAACATTTCTTTCTCGCACGCACTCTTGCTTTCTATCACCCACACTATATATGTCTCTCCATACATGCATTTATATGTTGATCTCTTTTGCACAATCGTTGTGCCTCACTCCCTCTGCTCGCCATAGATGCATGCTCCATCCCACGCCACTATCTCTTGAAGACAAAAACACATGCTCAATTGTCGGGCCTTCTTCCCTGCACTCTCACATGCATGCATATTGTCATACCGAAACGTCTCTCCCATGTCGTTGATCTTATGACTTATGTCTTCTTTCTTTTATCTCGATCATGCACGCGTGCACACACACACACACATCCACGTATACATGTATACCTCTTGCACATGCATGTTCAAGGTCTCTATGTCTCCACACGTAGTTAATTACCCCCAACCCTAACGCCACATCGAATCATTCTCTTCTTGTGTGCACATAACTTCCGTCTGGATGGGTAAAACACACACTCACACTTAACAATCTCCTTCTAGCTACCCCCCTCTCACTCTTCCCCTATATCCCCAAAACTAATAAGACCATCCCTTCGTTTAATTCCCGCCTACATGCACCATAGATATATAGTAGTCTTCCTCATTGTCTCTTTGAACAAACACGTTCTCTCGATGTCGACTCCTCTCACGCGCACACACCTTCTCTTCCCTCTCCACGAGCCTTTTCTCTCTCGCACCCCATTGTTGGTGGCCTCTACCATACACATCAGCTCTCTGTGATGAAGCTACGCACACTTAAATTACATCCGCCACCGAGGACCCCGCGTCACACACACACACCTCCACACACACGCATGCACCCACCCACCCACCCACACAATAAGACTCCATCTCTCTCACACACACGCACCCCCCACCCCCAGACACACACGCACACACTAAGACTCCATCTAACACACACATGCTCTAGGCGGAGCATTTGTTCCTACCGGCCTTCGTCCAACCTTGCTGGTATGATAAACAATCACCTTAATTTACTTGTAACATGGACAAATTCCACTTTACTTTAGTAGTTAGCAAACTTATCATTTCTACTCTTATAAAATATCGAGTTGGTGATGATGGTGTGCCTGCCATCTTGTAAAATAGACCGTCCAATCTATATCTGACGGATAGAAAGCAAACTATGATAATTTTACAAAAGATACTCGCACCTCTCTCCACAACCTCATTGCTGAGATATTAAAAAACGAAGTCTCTGGAACAATCTAGCATGGTGGCCGCTGCCACCTAGTGGCGCCGTCCATCCCCATGCCTCCACCCAGTCCGACCACCAGTCACCACCACGCTCCACTCCTCCTCACCTTATCTCTAATCTTTCATTTTTTCGATGAAATTCTCGAGATACCAGTTTTCCGATAAAATTCTCGAGATATCATCAGTTTTTACACATGGGGTTACTCCTGCATGGGTCAATCACAACAGGTGTTTTGTAAAAAAATGCATATTGATGTTCCGTTCAATGCACAAGCATCTTGCTTGTAATTATATAATGCAAATCACGACCAGGAAGTGGCATTTTTTACACAACCACGTTAACATGGCCACGTAAATGACTAGCTAAAGTGTAATACCATTATACTTATATCCCGATGCAAAAGGTTGAGTACATGTCTGAAGAGAAGAGTCGCACACACGCACTCTGTCTCTCAGAATCTCACACACACCCTAGTTACGTGACGCCCACTTAAGTAGACACGTATGTTACAATTTGTGCACCTGCGGGTACACGTGATGGTGCGCATTTATTTAAGCTGGACGACGAACCCAAACAGTAGCTGCATTCATTCCCCTCCCGCCGCCTCTTCTCTGATTGCCGTCGCCCGGTAGGCGGTAGCCATGGCCCGGCCGAAGGTAACGACATATGCCATACTCCCGCCGGAGCGACGCTTTAATCTATAAATTTTAATGGTCATGCATGCATCTTTTTGTGCTAGCACTCCTATATAAGGGTGACCTTGTTTCAAAAAAAATAAGGGTTGACCGGTCGCTTCCCGCGGACATGCGCGGGCGGTGGAAGAGGAAGGAGAAGGGAAGCGGGCTGTGGAGTAACGTTTTTTACCAAAATTTCTTATGAAACCGAGTGCAATAATTGAGTAGTTCTGCAAACTACCAGTACTACACCTGAAACGGTTCAAAACCAATACTCACTTGCCAGCGCGCGCTTCCCGCGTGAAATGGTCAGCGTTGCCCTGGAGCGTAAGTGCCGCATTAATGCTCGGCCAGAGCGGAGGCGACCTCTCACTGGCGCCAGCTTTGAAGCAGTGCGACGGCCGAGAGAGCACCGCTTCCCGGTGCACGCGACTGCTCTGCGTCGGGCTGGCCATAGTTTGGAAGAGTCTCCATCATGGGGAGCCACACTAACTGCGATGATATGGATCATTCCATCGATGAAGAACACGTGGGACTGGAACTACGATACAGACATGTACCCAGGAGTGGACATACGAACCTGAGTAATGTAGCGCAATAAGTGAAGTAGAAAGGCACAAATAGTATGAACATGCGTGGCATATAGGCATTTGTCTACTACGTACCACTAAATGTTGTACGTGAAATGCACGGTGATGTTATGGAGTACATGCCTAAGTATTCTACTACTACTATATTAATTGGAGGCACATATTAGGTTTTATATTTGTTTACGTGTATGCCCCGAGACCTTCCAACTGGACGTGTCTTTCTCTCTGGGTCGCACTTTGTATCGTTCATACCACTAGTACTACTATGTGTGGTCTCCGACCCAGAAGTGGAAGAAGTGGAGACGCTCTACCACGCTATTCATGTCCCACTCCTTTCGCTGACGTGTGGCACATCCAGCACGTGCCGTGTTTGGCACTCCTTCGTCGTAAGAGTTGAGACGCTAGCATTCATCAGAAAAAAAATCAGCAGTGATACTATACCACGCGGTTTCCTTGCTTATCGATATCGGAAAGAATAGTACTTTCGTTCACCAACATGTGGGACGTCGACCATCCTGGTCCACTTGCCATGCACGCAGAACTTCAAGGGAGAGTCACCCCGGTCTTCGCGCCGCAGTAATAATGACTAATGAGCCGTCAAATCACAGGCCCAACCTTTCCCACTGTGAAGTTGGTCAGACGAAGGAACCATCATGACTTCGTTGAATTCCACTTCTTGAAGAAAACTACTGTACCAGCAGTACTGCTAGCTACAGTAGTTACTCCAACAGAGGCCTCCTTTGTTCATAGGATAGGAATTTTATAGGAATATGAAAAATCATAGGAAGTGAGATGACATGCATCTCAATTCCTATAGAGAAAGAGATGCCATTTGATGCATAGGATAGGAATTTTCCATTGAGTCTAGGCTAATGTACTGGCAATTTGGTCTAAAAACTACAATAGTAAATAGTAGTACCGGTACATGCTCATACTCAGACACGGACACACACACTAACTACTACTAGTACTACTATTTCTCACATGCTGGCCAGACGTCGTCGTTCTCCTTCCCGGCTTTGTTGGCAACACCCCACCGTGCTTGGATCTCCGCCGACCTCTCCGCAACAGCGTGTGCATCCTCTTCTTTCTTGCGGCGGCGGGCCTCTCTTTTCTTGAGTGCTTTCTGACTTCTGCGCTCCCTCTGTGCGGATTTGGCCGCCTCTTGCTCTACCACCCATTCGGCCTTGGCAGCTTCAAATTCCGCCCACGTAGGCGTGAGGTCGCGAGCGGCGATGAACTCGGCACAACGGGATGCCATCGCTTCCCTACCATTTTGTGTGCGGTCGTGGGCGGCGAGGAACTCGGCGCGGCGGGATGCCATCACTTACTTACCGGTTAGTGTGCGGCGCGGTGGCATGAACGACGCTTGGTAAGAGCTCTGGGGTGGAGTGGCCGGACAACCGTATAGTGCATTGGTTTGTCAAGAGCTCAAGGACAGAAGACGAAGGAAATTTGGATTCCCCTTCAATCCTGGTCATTTATTACCGAGTAAAATGCATTGGAGGTCATCGAACTTGTGTTGATAGCTCACTTTGATCATTATATTATACGTGATGCACACATTAGCGCACACCATCCATAGAGGCAAGTAGCATGTACGCATGTAGACACTCACGCTCACGCTGTCAAACCATGCTAATGCATGCATGTCGCCCTCTCAATCAAAGTCCTGCTCATGGCACAATGCAATAGGCCAGCCAGTCACCTGCGCGCCCCAACGGTGCCTGACATTAATGTTTAGACGTTTGATGGAGGCCTTCGCAAACGCCGAGCATGTATTCACCTGGCTCAACACCAACGGTCATACTCGGGACTCGGCGCCTTGCTCATGTATAGCGTCCATCACAGCAACAATATATAAAACAGCCTAGCTAGAGAGGGTACTATGGTATGGAGTATGCACTATCGTGAGCGACCGATCATAGTGCCATTGCACATGAGTGTGTGTCTGATCGATTCATCAATTATTCGTAAGTTATGCATGGTTGCGTGGTGTCGTGGTCGTCGAAGGCTAGCTGGCGACAAGACCGGTTGCATGGACGCCTGGTTGTCAATACGTGCCGCATACACTTCAAAGGCTTGTCATCCATGAGTTAAAATTTTACCACCATGCTAGCGTCTGACCGCCCTGGCCTACCGAAACCCCTTCCATCGCTAGCGCGCGCTTCTCGTCTGAAACAGTTACCGTCTCTCCAGAACGTCAATGCCGCATTCACCGGACTTAACTATAGGTGCAGTTGGTGTGTCACTGACATGCAGGCCAGATGCCCGTTGGGCCCGCATTTCAGTGACCCAACGCACCTGCAGTTAAGTCACTGAAGCAGCGTCCGCATTCACGCTCGACGAACCTACTCCGACGCCAGCCGTTCATCCGTCTGTCGCGGCTCATTGCCATTCGCCCGCTATCTCTACTCCTACAAAATACTCAGTTGGTGATGATGGTGTGTCTGCCATCCTTCATTTCTGACCATTAGATCTACATCTAATGGCTGCGAGGAAAGTTGTGGCATTTTTGCAACAATAGCCCACTTCTCTGCTCCAATTTGAAGAAAACCCCTTATTATCTTGAAAGCAACACATCCCTCCCTTGCCTCATCAAAACAACCTGAGAAATATATTTTGATTGAAACGTAATATATTTTTAGTGGTATATATGTATATCAAAACAAGAGTGTTTTCTTTCAAGTTTGTGAACAAGTACTATTCTACTTTGGATCCATTGCAACGCACGGGCACATTGCTAGTATTAACTTGAGCCCTAGTTCCCAGCCATAGCCAAAGATGCACACTCATTCTCCTCCGGTCCCTTCCTTCTGTCGGCACCACTCCGACCATGGCCTCGTGGCACTCCCAAGCTCTCTTGGACATACTGTCGCAGGAGCAGACGAAGGACATCGACGGCTCCGCTCCGAGCACGCTCGAAAACTCTCTTGGATGTACTGTCGCAGGAGCAGACGAAGGAGATCACTGACTCCCTCCCCAGCCACCCTCCGCCGCCACTACCACGAAGCCAGCGCGCGTGCGCGGGCGCAGCCGGCGGTGAGGAAGGGTAGTACACGGTAGGTCACCGCCGCTCTGGTCGCAGGAAGGACACCGCTCCTCCACTCAGTCGAGCCAAGCATGGTGGTTTAAACATCAGCGGCCGAGTAACCGCTTGACGGCGGCGTGGAGGCAGAAATCTTCAGAACCTTGTGCTCCGGAGGAGGAGGTTATCGAGGCGGATGAGGAGGAGGCGAAGGCAATGGCCGACTTTCTCGGGTTCATGGCCGGACATGGTGGTCAGGCGCCGGCGATCGTTTAGATTAGGTTTACAGTAGGTTTTAGTACGGTTTGTGCGAAATATGTAATGAATTTCGTCCAGTTTGTAGGAAAAGTTTTTGAAATGTAATGAATTTCATCCGGTTAATTTGAAATTTGCTTTGTTTGCACGAATTTCGTCCGGTTAGTTCATATAGTTGTCGAAAGGTATGCGAGCAGCATTGGATGGCATCCATCATGTCCTCGGATAGATGCCGGTGTAAATTTGCGGGCCAGCTCTGGAGATTAACAATGCTCCATTATTTGGCAGGGAACAATTATCCCTTGATCAAAATCAGATCCGCCGTGTTTCGCACTCCTCCCACGTAAGAGTGTAAACTCTTGCTTACATAAAAATGGAGCAAGTGGACGGCACTGTAGCACATCATATCACTCAAACTAGCCCGCCTAACACACGGGAAAGCACCACCCTCGTCATTTTGATCTGGATTTCTATTGATCGATTGCATGAAAATGTTTCGCTTTGGAAGTTCAAAAGAAAAGGCGGCACACTTATGACTCGTACGCGTCGCACCCCCGACAGTCTAGCTCGCATGCCGCTCACCAGAAGGGACACGCGTTGTCTTGCAATTTCACTGACATGTGGGACTGCAATTGAATAAACGGTCGATAGCTGAAATCTAATTGCTAGATGGGCGTCGGCTGAGAAGAGAGAGACAGGGGAGGGAGAAGAGATCGCCCGCCCGTCGCGCACAGACTCCAAGAAATATATGGTGATAATGTGAGGTGGGCCATGCGGGAGTCCGGACCGCTTCCAAGCCCTCCCCCCTCAGACGCCAGTTGCCCGCATTTATAGAAAGTAGTCTAGTAAAATACTGGCCTGTAAGCCCGCTTATGTGGAGGAGAGACGCATTGACAAAGTCAAGGAGTGGGCTCTGCAAGAGCCCGTCTCTACACGTGCTCCTAGGTATAAAAAAACTAATTCTAAAAAAAGAGGCATAAAAAATTGTGTCTGAAAAAAGAAAGGTAAAAAACATTTGAGAGGAAATAGATAGAGAGAAAGTGCGAAAAAGTTGTAACCTTTATAGCCAACCTTATAGTCAACACTATGGTAGTATTACATGAGGAAGGAGGGAGTGGTGCACATGCCAAGTTCACTGGGTTGCCGTGTTTCACACTCCTCCATCGTAATAGTGGAGACAATAGCTTTCATAAAAAATAAACATTGAATACTCGTTGCTCGTCCTCTATATCAGAAAGGAATACTTTCCATTCGCCGACATGTGGGACGTCGACCATCCTGGTCCACCTGCCATGCCCAAAATTATTCTGGTCCACCCCGGTCGTAGCACAGGCCCAACCTTTCCCGTTGTTGGTCGGACGAAGGAACCATCATGACTTCGTTGAATTCCGCTTCTTCAAGAAAACTTACTGTACCCGCAATACTGCTACCACACGCGAAGACTGGACGACATTGTACCACGTCATATCACTAAAACCCACTAGGCCAAACTAGCTTGCCTAGGATTTGTACTCCCTCCGTTTCAAAGTTAGTAGTACAAAGTTGAGTCATCTATTTTGGAACGGAGGGAGTACGTCTCTGTACTGCTATGATTTTGTGTTGTACGTCTCTGTACTTTTGCTACGATTTTCGTACCGTATGAACCAAATGAGGCCGAAATGTATCCGTGTCGACTATTCTATGATCGATCGCTAAGCCTTCAATTTTAGGAGCTTGGGCTATTGGCCGATCGACGACGGATAAGTATAAGCGTACCACGAGCTCATCAGCCCCAACGTTTCTCTTCGGTGAGTGTTTTGCAAGTGCTATAGCTGGCACAGTAGCTAGCCTACTAACACCAAGAATCATCAAACAAGCCCTGCTGATATGATAAACAGCTCGAACTTACATCGAAGCATGCTATATATTACATCAAAAGCTGGTGAGGATACATTTGTTTCCATAACTCGGAGAGGGATCGCATGATTCACTATCAAACAAAAGTAGCAAGTACCGCCCACACAAGACAGTGCACTAGCCCTAAGATGGTTTGGTAACACACATCATTCTAGTAATTAAACATAGGGCAATGAAAACTACCCTGAAGGATTAGCGCGACCAACTATTTCTTGTCATCGATCTCTCGGGCAATGACCACAGCACGGACAACAGCATGGGAATCGATCTTTGGGGTGATGTCCATAGGATTGACCGCGGCATCGGAATCGATCTCTGGGGTGCTGTCGACGGGATGGATAGCGGCATTGTAATCGATCTTCGGGGCGATGTCAACAGGACGGACCGCGACATCGAAAACGATCTCTGGGGTGTTGTCCACAGGACGGGCCGCGACATCGGAATCATCAAGGACATCCACCGGCACCTGCACAACCCTAACATATTAGAAAGCACATTGCAAATGATCAAAAACCACAACTATGGTAAGCCATTATTTTTTACCTTGTGCAGCTCACCGGGGGATCCCATCCTTCGGGGGCCATCTCCCCGTCCTTGATGGGGGCCATCACCTTGTTAGGGGAATACTGCTTCTCAACGGCGACTATCTCCTAAAACTCGGCCTTGAGCCTCGCATAGGTGGCCATTAGAGTGTCTGGGGTAGGCACGGTGGGGCCCTTGCTGTTCTTCCAACTTTCTTTGAGGAGTTCATCCGCCAACGTCGTCAACTCTTTGGCCAATGCTTGTTTCTTGGAGCTCTTCATCTCCATGGGTTGGCCCGCCAACATGGTCAACTCGTTGGTCGGTGCTCGCTTCCTGGAGATCGCTGTCTCCAGTGGGTTGTTCGCCGGCAAATCTTTGGCTAGTGCTCCAGGATCCATCAATGAACTGACAAACAAAAAGCAATCGAAAGGAAACCAAAATCGCAATGAAAATGGGAAAAGAATAGGCTGTGAGAATCGGTTGGTGCTTCCCAAAAACAAGATTCTTGGAATGAAAATATAGCAGCATCACTGATTCGCCCACCTTTCCTTCGTCGGTACAGAAGAAAAATGGTAGAAGTGAGTAGCCTGGAGTGAGGTTTTCTTCAAGAAAGGGGAGAAAGGGCTTCAACCAGCGTTCCAGTGAATGATGGTTGCTTCATCCAGTCCAACTTCGAGGCCACTTTACCACTGCTGGTAAAGGTGGGTTTTGTGATATGATAGGTCATGATGGCCACACCGCCGGAAACTCTTTGTAAAGTACGAGATACATTCCTCCAATCACAAAATGCCTTGGTTGATGAGATTTGAGATTTGAGCCAGTACTGCACGCGGTGAAATCTCTAGAAAGGCAAATACTCCTTTCCGGTTTACAGGGCTATACTAGCAAGTACTAGTACTACAATAGTGGGATCAAATAGCAATTTTGTCTCACGCAAGAGCCTGCCTATATGCGTTCTCAAAGGCTCCACACCACGCCCCACCCCTACACAAAGACTGCCACGCGAGCATTCGCAACTGCCATGTTCAGGTTGCGCTTGGCTCTTCGCCTCTTCGAGAAGACAAATAATGATGTTACTACTACTTTTATAGTAGTATCGAATCCACTGCTGCATGTCCGTCCACCGCATGTGGGAGGGATAGCCACCGTGCGCATGGGCGAGGGAGAAGGCGTGTAGTAGTAAAATCAAGCTTCTCCTTGTTGTACGAGTTGACACGACACATCATAGCACTAGCCCCACATGGTTGCCTCTAAACTTGGCTGAAAGACCTGCAGTGTACAATACTCTGGGCCTGTTTGGTTCATGACTAACTTTTCCACAACTAACCTTAGGCAAAGTGTGGCTGCCACAAAAAGTGTGGCTAACAAAATGGCCACCAGTGTGGCAAGATTTGGAAAAAAACGAGCCTATGACTTGTGGGCCATATAACTAGAAAAGTGTGGCAATAAACCAAACACATGCCTAAGGTGTTGTGACATGACTAAGGTTAGGCGTGGCAACCTTAGGCTGAGAACCAAACAGCCCCTCCATTTGCCGCAACCTCTAACATTTACCCCACCACAAATTAAAATATATATTCCTGTCTTGACCAGATGAGCGTGCAAACAAGAATCACCAGGATGACAGGTAGGTCCACAAGATTATTTGAATCAAAAAAACATGGAGCTGACCCCACTGATTTTAAGCTTACAGGCACGGTACACGCTATCCTAGACTACTCTACACATGAAACTGCCACACGAGTGTCCGGGCTGCGCTTGGCTCTTCGCCTCTTCGGGAAATAGAACAAGGATGGAGTACTACTGCAGTGGAGGAGTACTACAATATGCTTCTGGCCATCTGACACCGATTGAACTGCTGCATGTCCACCGCGTGCGGGAGGGAGAGCGTGTAGAGAACGAAAGCTTCTCCTAGTCCTGCCAGCCACCATGCTCATGGGCGAGGGAGGGACGTAGCTTCATTGACTTACTGCTCCTGCCTTTGCATCTATGACGGGTGGGCCCAACAGGTCGGTGGCCCACCTGTCATGAAGCCAAAGCCAGGTGCTGTTAAGGCGAGAGGGCGTTGTAGTAATCAAACTTCTCGGTCTTGTACGAGTTGACGCGACACATCAAAGCACTACACTCGATATATTTCAATAATTTGCGTTTACTGATGCATTAGTCAACGCATGCATGCATGTCGTGACTTTCCTTTTCATACTTGCATGTGTTGATTTGATGCACCTTGCCAAATTTTGACTATAAATTTAACTAACCAAATGTTCATGCGTGTCACAAAAAATTACGGGGCTGTTTGGATTGTGACTATGTTTGTCTTATGTTGCCACATTATTTTTGCCACACTTGCCTAACTTGAGTTGCTCAAATTGTTAGACCCACTTTGGCTTGCCTAAGGGAATCTTGCCACACTTTTTGTGTTTATGACATGTGGGGTTCACTGCTAATAAAAAAATTCTTGTCTTAGGTGTGGCTAGAACCAAACACCCACCTAACTTTGTCAAATTTGCCTAAGGTGAGGTGTGGAAAAGTGTGGCAATATGTGGCTGGAAACCAAACAACCCCTACATCATTGAAAACTACGTTCAAATACGAATCAAACGATATAATTTTTGTTAACATGCACTAACATTTTGTCAATTAAATCTTTGGTCAAAATTTAGCACCAATTACAAAGGGGCCCAATAAATATTGTACTCTCACATTTTGTTTTTAGGATACTCCCACATACTCCATCCATTCCCAAATATAATTCTTTTTTAGAGATTCTAACAAGTGACTATATACGGAGCAATGACGAATCCGTACTTTAAAATATGTCTAGATACATCCGTATGTTGTAGTCCATTTGAAATGTCTAAAAAGAATTATATTTTGGAACATAGGGAGTAGAAAATATAAATAATAATGCATGTTGGGGCAGCCCATGTTTCCGAAAATTTTAGCCGTGGGCTCGTTCACAATTTTATGAGGGGGTGGTTGCTCATTTAATGGAGGGTCTTGTACCAGACTTGAACGATACAAAGCGCGACCTGGAACACCGTAACACCGCTTGGAATAAGCGGGTAGCTATATCAAAAAACAATCAACAACTAAAAAAAGGTGACCTGTCACGTACACAATTTTAAACGATTGTTTTGATGGAGCGAAAAAGGAAAACTACCCCACTATGTATATATAGGCCAGAGCCTCCGCACTTGCTTGCTAGGGTTGCTCTATTCACACACTCTCATCCTCTCTAGATCTAAACAAGATAGCGGTGGTAACACTATCTTCCTCCCTTCAAAAAACACTGTATTTCTATCCTCACTGTTGGTTACAGATCCGGATGTATCCCCCTCCACCGGTGAAGGGGAGGAGGGGCATTTAGGCCATCGTCGACAGCGAAGGAGGAGACCCACTGCCGGGCGCACCGTTATCTATGGCCGAGCGCCAGCAAGGGAGGTCCTCCGATCCCTTCGTTGTGGCCCTAGTGTGGGCGGATCCGGCCTCCTGCCGCCCACCTACCCACATCCCGATGACCTTCAGGTATATCTTCCTTCGAAACCGCTGTAGCTCTACTTCCCCAGGTCGCTATGTCGCTGCATGTGCATCATTTTCTGCCTCTCAGCCCCTCTCGATCGGGTGGTCCAACACCACCTATTTTTCTTCTTCTATTGTTAGTGGTAAAGCTACTTCATGGAGTCGAATCTTGTACTTGGTTCAAACAAGAAATGAAGTGGGGGTGGGGGAATTTAGTATGTGCATCGGACTAGGTACAAACAGGAAGGATAGGGGGTGAAAGTAGTACAGACTGGTCATCCAACCGGTCTCTTGGTCGAAAAGGAAAATATAGGGGAAACGCTGTACATAGTGGTATGACCAGGACTAGATTTGCTTTCCACACATAAGATGGCTGCATGCATCATTATGATGCAGAGGCCCGGGGCACGCCTCCATTTCCAGAAAAACATAGGAGTAGGTGGCTAGAGTGAACAAAAATAGGACCAACCCAGATATGTTTCTTGGATGTTTTTTTCTCGGGGCAACAAACTCTGAATGACCACTTTATGCCCCGATTTAGGTACATGGTGCTGGACTACTGGTGCACCCACTGTCCCAGGCCCTTATACCAAATATTTAGCCATTATTAATCTAATTCCCCTGGTAAAATGAAGCCATGCCACTGTTATAAGCTATGACAAGTTTAGCCAAATGTTTTTGCCTGTAATTGTTTGAGACTCTAACTGTTTCCTCTGTAGCTATTTGTGCAAATAGGGATATCCATTTCACCTGGTTACTGTTGTGACCTTTTGGTGCACTACACAAAACACTTCTTAAAAGAAGTGACTTTTGTGTTGTTTAACTGGAATGTCAGAATGGAACAGTTGGTTCATTTTGGTGGAACTGCACAAATGGAGATCTGTGTTCCAATCCACATCATCCATATTGGCACCATAACCTTCGTTTAGGTAAGAATGATATTTAATGCATGTGTTCATCTCTATTTTGTGACTGCCATGAGAAAATAATGCTATTGTTTACTAGTACACTTGTACTCCCTCACTGACAAAACCAATTCTGAAATAGAAGGCCAATCATGTACTTGGTTTCACGAACTAGTGTGGAGAAAGAGAAACAGAGCATGAAGAGGAAGAAGAATAAACAGTGCCAAGGTGATATTGCTGAAGCCGAGGCCTCAGTCGAGGCCATTCAAGGGCTCCGGCAATGTCTACCTTACATGTGAGACAATCCTCCAGGGAGCCCTTCGACTTCTGTGTATTTTTCATGATGAATTTGATGTTACTGTTAGAGTAATATGCTAATGTCTTTCTATCATTTCTCACTAAACTAATGAAGGCTTAACCTTGTTACTACTTGTGCAAACAGGGATCATGTTGTGCCAATCATACATTTTAGTGGAACTACACAAGACAATACAATGAACTGTATCCCAGCCAGTGCTTTAACTCTGCTGGAAGTTCTTGATAATCTTTCGATATAATCTCAGCACTGGTAAACAAGACTGATTTCAACCATACATTTGAAGGGCACAAAAATATATACTATTGAGTGATTTCAGTGAGTGCTTTATCATCTCTTCTGGGACTACATGAATAAGCTTTTTTGCTCAAGTTGGTACTATCCTATGGCCTTCATCCATATTAGTTTGTTGTCATCTCTATTTGTATCGTGCTACTATCATGAGAAACTCCTTTATCTTTGCAGGTTAAAGATTTGCAACCTATGATACATGGCAATGCTTTGAGTGTTGAGCTAATTGGCACTGATTAAATAAACAAATACCTCTCTTTAAGCAAGACTACTATGTTGAGCTAATATAATGTGGGTGCTTCTATTTGTTAGTGTATGTCTCTCAATATATGTGCCAACAAGGATGCTCGATTTTGGTGGAACTGCACCAAAATTTTGGGTGCTTCATTGCCTCAACAGTTTCCTTCCTTTCCTGTCAGTCGTTAATCTCGGCTTGCATTCTTCCTTTGCTGTCAGTCGCTTGGCTTATCTCAGCTTCCAGTCAAATGAAATAGTAATTGATATGCTACCTCACACAGGTTGGTACTGGTCTTTATCCTGATTATTGTTTTTTGTCAACTTAATCAACAAGTGATTCTAGTAGCTGGACCGTTGGATGTGAATCCAACAGCCGTGCTCCTTCTTCAACCTCTGTTCTTGCTCCTGTCTCCCGTGGGCGGCACCGCGACAGTGATGCCGCGCACCCGAACCATTCAAGTTTCCCACTCCTCTCCATCAGTGACTCTACTACCATATCTTCCCCATCTCCGGGTCATTCCAGTCCGTGGCCTTGCCGTCGTCCACCGGCCTTGGTGCGCTCGGCACGGTGTGGTCAACGTGGTCAACAACCGAGAGTCATCGGAAGATGACTATACGTGAGAGGCTGACAGTGGGGACGCACCACGTCCATGGACACATGCATGCAAATGCATCCTTTTTACCCTGAAAATTAATGTTTTCTCCCCCTGACTACTGGGACCCACCAGCTACATCTTTGCATGCAAGGAAGTGCCTGACAGTCGGGACCCACCTGGTCGAAGCGTACGTAGCGTTGTCATTCTGGTCGCGAACGTGTACGTACATACGATCGGTCTGTCTGCACATGTCGGCCGTGCAAGGAAGGGCACGTGTCGTAGTAGAGGCGCGCACGTAGCATGTACACGTATGTACAGCGGCCAGGGTGCAAGAAAGTAAATATGGCCACGTACGTACATACGGGAGGGGTCTCGAACGCCTACTCACGCATACGTATGGCCAGGGCTCGTGTACATGGTTGTGGCTAGGTAGGAACGAAGAAACTGCGTCGTCGTGTTCATGGGGAGGCAACGGAATGCGTCGTGTTCATCGGGAGCCAACGGAATGTGTGTTGTTCATCAGGAGCCAACCGGCTTGGACGGAACAGGCCATGGAAGCGAGGCCTAGCATACCACAGAACGGAGGAAACGGCCTTGTGTTCGACCGACCACGGTGGAAACGGGATCCAGTTCATCGAGAGGGGTCCGGCGTACCGCAGAATGGAGGAAACAGATCTCCTACGGTCAAAACGGGGTCCTGTTAATCGGGAGGGGTGTGGCGTACCGCAAAACGGAGGAAACAGACTTGTGTTGGGCGCTACGGTTGAAACGGGGGTCCTGTTCATCGGGAGGGGTGTGGCGTACCGCAAAATGGGACTCCACGGGATACTGTTCATCTCCACCATCGACTGCCTCCACGGGCTACTGTTCATCCACCGTCGACCTCCTCCAGCCTCCACCTGCGACTGTTCATCCACGGTCTCCTGTTCATCCAGCCTCCACCGCGTGCTCCTCCACCGGTTACTGTTCAACCAGCCCTCTCCATGGGGGTCCTGTTAAACCACCCCTCCATGGGCTATTGTTCATCCAGCCCTCTCCATGGGGGTCCTATTCAACCACCCCTCCATGGGCTACTATTTATCCAGCCCTCCACCGGCTACTGTTCAACCTGCCCTCCACCGGCTACTGTTCATCCAGACCTCCACGGGGTCCTGTTCATCTACCACCTCAATCGATCGGGGTACTGTTCATCCAACGACAACGACCTCTACTACCACGGGTTCATGTTCATCCAACCCCCCACTAGGAACTATTCATCCAAACCCCCTCAACAACGCTCACTGTTCATCCAAGGAAGGAGGCAGCGGTGTTCGATCGGCTTCAGTTAGCAGCAGTAGCGAAGGAATCACTCGGGTTCAGTTAACAACAAGGGATCAATCGATCGCTCGGGTTCAGTAACGCGTAGCCTACAGTGCAATCGCTCGGGTTGAGATAGAGCCCAACGCCTCGCTCGAGTTCAGTTAGAGCGCAACGCCTCGCACACACGCACATACGTATGAGAGAAACGTGCATCGCTCGGCCCCCGACCACCCACCATAACCGGGAACTCCCCCGATATTTTCCTCACCCTCGCTTCTACCATGGTTTTCTCCATCATGGACG
Organism: Triticum aestivum; assembly: GCF_018294505.1. Classification (NCBI taxonomy): domain Eukaryota; kingdom Viridiplantae; phylum Streptophyta; class Magnoliopsida; order Poales; family Poaceae; genus Triticum; species Triticum aestivum. The sequence continues at coordinate 172,979,161 of NC_057797.1, read as the reverse complement.
GCCCAAAGAATGTCATGCAGCTGCGTCTCCGGCCCGCCCAGGACGAAAACCCATTTTCTGTCATGATTTTTTGTCATAGAAGTAGGAGCCCACCACATCTATGATGATACCGGGTTTTGTCACAATTATCATCATGGAAGTGTCATAAGTATGATAGAATTTTTTTTCGTTCGGCCCAAAATGTAACGGATGTGTCTTTTTTTTGTAGTGAGAGGCAAGAAGTGGTAGTGAGGGTAGATGTAAGTGCATCTAGTGCCACCCCTAGTTGGTTTTGGAGTATTGACGACAAACTTGGTTGAGGGACTAATGTGTTTGTGAGAATTGCAGGATAACACAGGTAGTAGTCCCATATTGATTCGATTTACCTACTAGAGATGACCCCTAAAAATGTGTGAAGACATTGAAGACAATGGTGGTCTATGAAGATATTCACAGTGAAGATTATGACATGAGAAGACATTCACATGAAGACTATGGAGTGCGAAGACATGGTTGTTTTGTAGTTTCTTTTTCTTCTTTTTTGAGTCATAGGAACCACCGCACTGTTAAGTAGGGTCCAAGTGAACAAAGTTAGAGTGACTGATGTGATGCTCAACCAAATCCTATGTCTTCGAGCGAAGACAATTAGAGCAAATCTTATCCAGAGCTGGATGAGTCAGCTTTAATTGTAGCGCAAGTCAAGCTGTCGCGTGTGTTTGAAATCTGACCGTTGGACACGTGTCAGTTCCTTAGTGACCCAGGGTCATTTTGGACAAATCAGGTCGGGTTGCCTCCTAGCTATAAATAGCCCACCTCCTACACCATAAATTGGTGGCTGTTCAGAGTTAGTGCACGACTTTTGTCGTTTCAGAGCAACCCGCCTCCGAAGCATTTGAGAGAGAGATCCTTGCGAGGACAAAGCCCTAAACACCCAGAGCCAAAGTATTTCTGTCCGCGTGATCTGAAGACTTGTTACACTTGAGGACTTTGAATCCTCCAGCCAGTTAGGCATCGCGTTCTGAGCATCCAAGAGTTATTGTGGATCATCGGGGAACGAAGTCTGTGAAGGTTTGGAAGTCTACCTTGAAGACTTACCAGAGTGATTGGGCGAGGACTGTGTGTCCTTAGCTCAAGGGGAATAAGGTGAATACATGGTCTTTTGAGTTGAATCTCAGCCTCCCTAACCAGACGTATAGTTGTCACAGCAACTGGAACTGGTCTACCAAATCCTTGTCTTCACCAAGCTACTGGTTTTATCCTTCACTTCCCTTTACTTTACAATTTGTCTTCGTGAAGTCATTGCTTGCCTGTATGATCTGATTGACTTCACTGAGTGAAGACTGTTTACAGTTTGGCTTCATACTGTCTTCCATCCTGATCCATACTACCTAGCTGCTGATAGTCTTCGTGCTTTCACTTCATTGCTTACTTGACTATGGCTTGCCTAGTGTAGTCTACCTTCCGCTGCACATCAATAGGATCATTTCTACTGTTTGTCTTCAAAGCCCCCGTGTTTTGAAGACTTTGATAAAAATTGCATATTCACCCCCCTCTAGTCGATAACTAGCACTTTCAATTGGTATGAGAGCAAGGTGCTCCCTTGTTCTGTGTGATTCGGTTTAACCACCTAGAGTTTTAGCTATGTCGACTACAGGGACAATCAAGGTCTCCGCTGCGTGCCCCATTTTTGATGGTCATGATTATCCCCGATGGAAGGCTATGATGAGGAAGCACCTTCTTGCTATGGATAGTGAGCTTTGTACTGTCATGGAGATTGGTCTCACCGATTTATGCAAGATGGCACATGCTGACGATATTCAGAAATACACTTTTCTGAAAACGAAGGCGAAGGCTGTTATATGCTCCTGTCTGTCAAGAGACGAGTTCAGGCGCGTCAAGCATCTCTGCAATGCAAAGCTAATATGGGACCGGATCTCTCACTTCTACGAAGGTCATCGAACATGTCAGGACCCATGGCTCCTTGAATTCAAGGAGTCACTCAAAACAATGACTCACGAACCTGAGCCATCTTCTCCTACCTATTGCTTCATGGCACGCGGTGCCAAGGTAAACTCACGCGATGCTTACTTTCAAACATCAAGTGAAGATGACTCTGACTGTGAATCTAAACCTAGCTACAAAACACTTGCTAAAATTGCAACAGAACAACAAAATGCTATGAAACATATTCAAAAGTTGCTAGAAAAAAGCGATGACCTGTTGGACGCGGAAATAACTCGAACTCAGTCCTTAATTGAAGACATTAAAAATCTTCATGTTAAGTACGAGGAACTTGAAAGTCGCAGAGAAACGCTCTCAACTACACATGAAAAGCTCGCCTATGATTATCTTCAAAGGAAGCAAGAGCTTGAGAACTTGAGATCAGCTCATGAAGATCTTCAAAAGGAGAACGAGTCACTCCGCACTCACCAGATCAGTTCCGCTCAGGAAGACTTTGAGCCACCATGTTTAAAATGTTTTGAGCGTGGTAATGTTGTTTTTGTTGCTGGATGTTCTACTGCTGCTACTTTTGCTATGTCTTCAACTGCTGATGTGGAAACTAACCCCTCTTCTGAGGATACCACTACTTTTGTTGTTGAGAATGCCAGGCTGATGACATTGCTTGAAACATGGATGTACAAAAGGCTCAAAGGGCATCAGACTCTGTGTGATGTCCTTAAGAAACATATTCTGAACCAAAACCCTAGGAAAGAGGGTGTTGGGTTCGAGAGGAAAATAAATGTTGATGGTTCGTACTGGAAGCCTGAGCAGTACCCCCAAACCACATGAGTTGTTGCAAAGGAACCTTCATTAGATCCATCTACCTTATCTGGCTTCACTTGTGTAACCCTATTATCATTGATGAATCCTTTGATGCAAACTATAAACTTTTTAAGAATCAGAATGGTGAAGTGTTTGCCAGGTATATTGGTACTAACTCCAGGAATGGAACACCCATGAAGCAGATCTGGGTGCCCAAAAGTTGTATTGAGAAACTTCCTATGAATGTCATCATGACACCACCAAGGAAGAAGACAAACCCCAAACCAAAGGCTTCATATGGTCCAAAGGCTTCATACAGACAGAGGACTCACCAAAGTCACCCTAAAGCCAATGTTTTGTAGGGAAATGATACTCAGACTTATGAATGTGAGCGTGTTTCGTCAAACCACTATGTTCATAAGACCAAGAACTATTCTGCTTATTCTTATGAGTATTATTCACCACCTGCAAGGCTATTTGCTAGGGCTCCAATGCCGAAGTACTCAAATGCTACACTTAGACTCATTGCTTCTAAGCCACCCCTGAAGATGTGGGTGGTTAAGAAAAAATAACTCTCTTTTGCAGGGAAAGGTCTCCAACCGGAAATCAAAGGCGTCTAATGCTTATGCTCGGGACCTAAAACATCTTGTGGGACGCAATATAAAATGTCCAAATGGTCTTATTATGTATTTCGTCCCAGGATTCCTAGACAAACATCCTATTTATCCTAACCAAGACCTGAACTTTCATAATCCGCTTGTTCGTCAAATGTTTATGCTTCACAATACCCTTGGTGAAGCCTATCCCCCAAACTGCACTATAGGGTATGACTTCAAAGGCTTCAGAATGGATTATGGACAGTGGATGCAGTAACCACATGACTGGTGATCGAAGTCTTCTCATGGATTCAACCCACCGTCCATCTGACAAGAGTCACATCACATTTGCTGACACTGGTAAAAGCAAGGTATTGTGTCTAGGTAGAGTTGCAATCTCAAAGGATCAACACATGGATAAAGTTACGCTTGTTGAATCCCTTGGTTTCAACTTAATGTCTATCTCAATGCTGTGTGATCTGAACATGATTGTGATCTTTGGAAAATATCGTTGCCTTGTTCTTATGGAATCTGACAAGTCTCTAGTCTTTGAAGGGTATCGAAAACACGATCTGTACATGGTAGATTTCTCAGCAAGACCACAGTTGGTCGTATGTCTTCTAGCAAAAGCTTCAGAGTGTTGGCTCTGGCATCGGAGGCTAGGGCATGCTGGTATGATGAACTTGTACACTCTTGCGAAGAAGAAGCATGTCGTAGGCATCGAGGGCGTCAAGTTCACACTGGTACAGCGACATCCTAAACAAACGGTTTAAAACCCCATTCCACGATGGCATTTGGAACCGTCGCCAAGTGAGTGTGGGTGATAGGGGGGTCTTTCCCACACGACTCAGAAATCGTCGGGGATAGGCCCTCCTGGGACCCAGGCTGGGGTCGTGTGCGATCGGGCAAGGCATGGAAACCCAATCATTTCCGTAGGTATGTACATTCCACACGCTGAATCCCAGAAATAATTTCCGTAGGTATGTACATCCCACACGGTGAATCCCAGACATCATTTCCGTAGATATGTACATCCCAGAAGGTGAATCCCAGAAATCGTTTCTGTAGGTATGTACATCCCACACGGTGAATCCCAGAAAATCATTTCCGTAGGTATGTACATCCCACACAGTTCTTTGTGTGGAAACGTTTGTGCAAGGTGGCCTAATGCAAACAGTTCGCTGCCGGAAGCCGTGTGTGATTGTTAGTTGATCGAACACGCCTACTTTCTAGAAACCGTGCGGGTTGTTTGAGTTCATCGCCCATGGTGTTGTCTGAGTAACTGATAATCCCCAAGTGAAGGGAATCATCGTAGCAATTCCCAATGGTGGAAGTGATAAGTATGGAGTGTCAAACCCACAAGGAGCTAAAGGTAAGATCAATATTATCTCAAGCCCTATCTGCCACTGATACGACTCTACGTACACCGATTCCAACTAGAAACAAGAAATAAAACTACGTTGTGGGTAAGAAGAGGATAACTTTGCATGATATCGGAGAGCTAAAACATAAAAGTAGGTTCTGTTATCAAAAAGTTAGAATATATTACTAAATATTATAAATAGCGAGTGTGGAATAATGATGGATCGGTGTGCGGAATTGTCTTAGGCAATTGTTAACAAGACCGGTGGTCGTCATTGCAATTTCATATGAGGGAGAGGCATAAGCTAACATACTTTCTATTCTTGGATCATATGCACTTATGATTGGAACTCTAGCAAGCATCTGCAACTACTAAAGACCATTAGGGTAAAACCCAACCATAGCATTAAAGCATCAAGTCCCCTTTATCCCATACGCTACAACCCCCTTACTCAGGTTTATGCTTCTATCACTCAAGCAACCCACTATAAGCGAATCATGAACGTATTGCAACACCCTACAACGGGAATCCCTCACGCTTGCGCGACACGGAGGGCACCATAGGACAACACCAAAATAAAACATACATCTCATACCAATCTAGATCATCAATCAATCCAAAGACAAAGGATATCTACTCAAAACACCATAGGATGGCAACACATCATTGGATCATAATATGTGGCATAAAGCACCCTGTTCAAGTAGGGATTACAGCGGGGTGCAGGAGAGTGGACCGCGTAAAAGAGATGAGGATAGTGATGATGATGGAGATGTTGACGAAAACGATAACCGCGGCGACGATCCCCCCCCCCAATGGCACTCCGGCGCCACCGAGAGAGAGGAGGAGAGGTTCTCCCCCTTGTGCTTCCTCCTCCATGGACTCCCCCTGGATGGGGAGAGGTTCTCCCTATGGTCCTTGGCCTTTATGGTGATGATGGCCCCTCTGGGATCCTCCTCCATAGCCTCTGGTGATGATGGCCCCCTCCGGCAGGGTGCCAGAGAGGGCCTAGATTGATTTATCGTGGCTACAGAGGCTTACGGAGGCGGAACTTCTGATCTAGGTTATTTTATGGAGGTTTGGGCATTTATAGGATAGGTTGGCGTCGAGACCAAGTCAAGGGGCCCCACGGGAAGTCCACGAGGCATAGGGGCGCGCCCCCACCCTCGTGGGGTCCACGAGACTCCCCTTCGGTAGATTTTTGTTCCAGTATTTTTTATATTTTCCAGAAAAATTCTCCGTTGATTTTCATTGTATTCTGAGAACTTTTATTTCTGCACAAAAACAACACCACAGTAGTTCTGCTGAAAACAGCGTCAGTCTGGGTTAGTTCTAATCAAATCATACCAAAATCATATAAAACTATTGTAAACAAGGCATGAATACTTCATAAATTATAGATACGTTGGAAACGTATCAGTAACCGTTTGCAATAGAAAACCCCAATAAGCAGGGTAATTAGCCTATTATTGATAATCCATATACTAATCAAACTGATATTTCTTATAAAGCACGCCAGATATTTCATATCCGTATAAAAGCAACCAGGATTTCATAATCGAATTACATCAGATAGCTTCGGCACTCAGTTACGCCATTACACAACAGCACCAAGTTTCACATGCAGCATCAAAAACCTTTGGAAAGTAGCATCATACACGGTAAATAGATAGATGAATCTCATGTGGGAAACTGCAGAAGCGGAAGGCAAATATTGAGCCTTCAGTGATGTTGAATGTCCTTGCAACTTTAGGCGAGTGGCTATGGATAATTGCCCGCCCAACCTTCATCCTCTTCAGCAAGACTTCAATATTGTACCATGGGTGTTGAATGAATACCTTCCTCGCCTCTTGACCATGCAGGTGGTTTGAGAGGTAATCATCGGTGAACTGCTTTGTGAAGTACTGAAAACAAAGGTATGCATAAATCGTTGTTGTAAATTTTGAAATGGGGCCAGGGGTAAAAACAAGGTAAAAGAGTTGGTACCATCCTATAGTTGACTGATGTCTTCTTCATTGTGCAAACAAAGATCTTGCTGTTATTCGTTGCAAGTTTCTTCATCCTAACAATCTTTCTGAGTTTCTTGACTTGACTGATATTCATGGACATATCATTTCCCCATATGCAAAATGGGTCGAACAGTGGGTCTACGCCTCTGACAGCAGGACCTACATGTGCAAGACCAAATTGTAAGAAACCTAAATATTAGAATGATTCCTGCAACTGCACAATAATGTGCTATTAGCCAAAGGACCCTGCTTGAACAAACCTCAATGGTAAACCGCAGTGTCTCCCATTGTTTCCTTGCAACACACAAAAGGAAGATCTTGACCATGTTAACTGAGAGTTGCCATACTATCAGTAGAATATTTATTGAGTACAGCCAAATTCGATTGGTGTCACATGCATAAAAATACAAAATTGTACCCACAACAAATGAAAATCAAATTGCAGAACTGAACCAAACCATTAAATGGAAAGCATAACAAATGAACCAAAATAGTTAACTGAGCATGACATTGCAGAATAGAAACATGTACTAGAAGATAAGACAGTTAGCAAAACAAAGAATGCTTGAGAACAGTACTATGAAATGTAGCAATTGTTGGACCAAAGTGTTAACTGAACATTACATTTCAGAGGATCAAACTATTAAATGAACATCAGATTGCATATTAACATTACAAAGGACAAATCACTAGAAGGCACTTGTGGTGGCCTCGAGAAAACATCACAAACTGTATTTTAAAGTAGACAACCACGCGATGGTGTCGACGGTGGCCTCGAAGACGAGGTGCTCCTCCAAGATCTGGCGGTCGACACGCACAGCAGCCATAGCGACCTCGTTCGCGCATGCGGCCGCATGCTACCCAGCTCCACATTATACTGCATGTAAAATGGCTGTGGGTGGCGCTTAATTGGAGGAGGGGGCAGTGATTTCGGTGGAAGGTGTCGCTCCATCAGTCGGGGCATGTGGGATGGGAAAGGAGGAGATGGTGTGGGTGGGTGTGGATTACCTGACCATATCGATGAGGCCGTGCAGCAAGAAGAAGAGTCGGTAGCAAGGAGGCCGCGTAGCAACAAGAAGGGTCGTGGGCGAGGACGCGGCGCTGCAAGAAGAAGGGTCGCTGGCGAGGAGGCGGCGCTGCAAGAAGAAGGGTAACCGACAAGGAGGCTGAGCTGCCAGTAAGCAGCAATGAATGTTTGAACTTGGAAAGCAAGGAGGAATAGTGGAAATGTGGCTTTTGGTAGGAGGGAGGAGGCGGGGAGATAGATATTTCCGTGGTGGCAAAACAATTTCGCTCGGTGCTGTAAGAAACAATCGTGCAAGTGTGGTTCAAGCGGGGGCGGTGATCTGTAGACGACGAAGCTTCCTGCGTAAGCCAGACAAGACGGTGCACCAAGATATTTTATATCGCATCCCACACGATTCTTTCTAGTAAATCGTTTAAGGTATACCCAAAATTTTCATTATGTTGAAATACAAAATGGTGTTACGGACAAAAAGGCTGGTGTTTGAATTGCTAGAACATTTACGTACAGTGAACATGCAACTAGTACATGAGTGTCGTGTTTAAATTTGGAATTATTCCGGGTTCGTTTGGCATTTTTATGAATTAATTGAGTTTCTGGGCATTTAATGTGCATAATTAAAATTTGAACTACAAGCACATGCTCCAATGCACCAAAGTTTGCTGAAAAATCACATGTGTTTCTTTGGGTGAATTTATAGGTCCCATGCAAGAAATGGGAATAAAATTCAAACATCTGGGTGTCGTGGCTTGATGACCCACAAGTGTACGGGATCTATCGTAGCCTTTTCGATAAGTAAGAGTGTCGAACCCAACGAGGAGCAGAAGGAAATGATAAGCAGTTTTCAGTAAGGTATTCTGTGCAAGCACTGAAATTGTCGGTAACATATAGGTTTGTGATAAGGTAATTTGTAAGGAGTACTAAGTAATAAAAGTAAATAAGGTGCAGCAAGATGGCCCAATCCTTTTTGTAGCAAAGGACAAGCCTGGACAAACTCTTATATGAAGGGAAGTGCTCCCGAGGACACATGGGAATTGTCGTCAAGCTAGTTTTCATCACGTTCATATGATTCGCGTTCGGTACTTTGATAATTTGATATGTGGGTGGACCGGTGCTTGGGTACTATCCTTACTTGGACAAGCATCCCACTTATGATTAACCCCCATTGCAAGCATCCACAACTACAACAGAAGTATTAAGGTAAACCTAACCATAGCATAAAACATATGGATCCAAATCAGCCCCTTACGAAGCAACGCATAAACTAGGGTTTAAGCTTCTGTCACTCTAGCAACCCATCATCTACTTATTACTTCCCAATGCCTTCCTCTAGGCCCAAACAATGGTGAAGTGTCATGTAGTCGGTGTTCACATGACACCACTAGAGGGATGACAACATACATCTCATCAAAATATCGAACGAATATCAAATTCACATGACTACTTATAGCAAGACTTCTCCCATGTCCTCAGGAACAAATGTAACTACTCACAAAGCATATTCATGTTCATAATCAGAGGGGTATTAATATGCATAATGGATCTGAACATATGATCTTCCACCAAGTAAACCAACTAGCTTCAACTACAAGGAGTAATCAACACTACTAGCAACCCACAGGTACCAATCTGAGGTTTGTATACATAGATTGGATATAAGAGATGAACTAGGGTTTGAGATGAGATGGTGCTGGTGAAGATGTTGATGGAGATTGAGCCCCTCCCGATGAGAGGATTGTTGGTGATGACGATGGTGATGATTTCCCCCTCCCGGAGGGAAGTTTCCCCGGCAGAACAGCTCTACCGGAGCCCTAGATTGGTTCCGCCTCATGGTGGCGGAGTTTCTTCCCGAAAGCTTGCTTATGATTTTTTTTCTCGACGAAAGAATCCATATAGCCAAAGATGGGCAGCAGAGGCCCACCAGGGGGCCCACGAGGCAGGGGGCGCGCCCCCCACCCTCGTGGATGGTGGGTGGCCCCACTCTGGTACTTTCTTCGCTCAATATTTTTTATATTCTGAAAATAACTCCCCTGGAGTTTCAGGACTTTTGGAGATGTGCAGAGTAGGTCTCTAATATTTGCTCCTTTTCCAGCCCAGAATTCCAGCTGTCGGCATTCCCCCTCTTCATGTAAACCTTGTAAAATAAGAGAGAAAAGGCATAAGTATTGTGACATAATGTATAATAACAGCCCATAATGCAATAAATATCGATATAAAAGCTTGATGCAAAATGGACGTATCAACTCCCCCAAGCTTAGACCTTGCTTGTCCTCAAGCGAAAGCCGAAATCGAAAAATATGTCCACATGTTTAGAGATAGAGGTGTCGATAAAATAAAATACGGACATGAGGGCATCATGGTCATCCTTAGAACAACAACATATATATGTATATATATTGTCATATGATCTCTTACGCTAAAGTAACAATTCATTCACAGTTTCAAGTATGAATTATAAACTTCATTGAAAACTAACAAACTATAATCTCAATAATTGAAGCAACTGCAATTTATCATAACATAGGAAAGAGTCAATATAAGAGCTTTTCAGCAAGTCCACATATCAACCATTGTTTTCTCCGCACTAATAAGTCATGCATATTTAAAGAGAAATTTTTATTGCTTGCACCGATGACAACTTACTTGAAGGATCTTACTCAATCCATAGGTAGATATGGTGGACTCTCATGGCAAAACTGGGTTTAAGGACATTTGGAAGCAGTAGTATATCTACTTGGTGCAAAAAATTGGCTAGCATGAGAGGGAAAGGCAAGCTCAACATGTTGGATGATCCATGACAATATAATTTATCTCAGATGCAAGAGAACATAACCCATTACGTTGTCTTCCTTGTCCAACATCAACTTTTTAGCATGTCATATTTTAATGAGTGCTCACAATCATAAAATATGTCCAAGATAGTATATTTATATGTGAACCTCTCTTTCTTTATTACGTCCTATTAATTGAAACGATGACCAAAACTATGTTTGTCAATTCTCAACAATTTTTATTCATCATACTCTTTATATGTGAGCTCATTACTCTCCACAAGATCCATATGATCCCTTTATTTCTTTTTATTTCTTCTCTTTTATTTTATTCCCTCAAGATCATAGCAAAATAATCAAGCCCTTGATTCAACACTAATCTTTATTATATATAGCTCACGGACTCGATTACATAGGAAGATCATAAAGCAAAACTCACTACTAGATCATACTAAAACTTTATTCTACTAGATATTATCAAAAGGATCAAACTAAGAAAACGTAAAGATAAAAGTGATGGTGATATGATACCGGGGCACTCCCCCAAGCTTGGCAGTTGCCAAGGGGAGTGCCCATACCCATGTGTTTATGTCTCCCTCTTCGTAGGTGGTGATGTGATATTCTTGGCGATGATGCCCTCAAGATACAATTCTCTTCTTCAAGCTTCTTGACTTGCTGCTTGAGGCCCATTATTTCTTTTCGGAGCTTTCCCGTGACGACTAAAGCTCCTTTCACCCATGGATGTTGCATAGATGCGGGAGAACAAGTAACACTCTTTTTTATATTTTCATAAGAAAGAAATCTGACTTTGGAAGGGATGACCGAGTTTGGAATGGCTGAGCAGTTCCCCCACCGTTAATCCAAATCGGAAATGAGAAGTAACTTCTTGATCCTCTTCCATGGCATCTATTCTTTTCAAGTCGGCCTCCATCTCTTCTTCCGTTGACGGCCCAAAGTGGTCAGCATCACTATTTGCTCTTGGTCCCGGTGTCGGATGAGACACCCAACTCTCCCCGACTGACTCTTGAGAAGACATCTTGCTCCGAATCTGCAGCAGAAACAGCTCGAAACAAGAACACGAGATATTTGCATGATACGGTGGTCAAAACCTACGGGAGGTTATATAATGAATTTTTACCGACTAAAAGAAGTATCATGCAAGAAAACGGAGTCCGGAGAGTGCACAAGGTGCCCACGAGGCAGGGGGCGCGCCCTCCACCCTCGTGGACGCCTCGTGTCCTTCCCGGACTACTTCTTATTTTCCTATTTTCTTAAATACTAGTTGACCCATTGCGCCAAATGGCGCAGAGACCCACTAAAGCCATGTTGTCGATGAAAATAGTTTCATTTTGCAAGAGCCTCTTCGATATTGGCAGTACAAAGCTCATGTGTTAAACCATGTTATATTGAAAATATGGTTATCACGGTGCAAAATCCGAGTTTAAAAAATTATATTTGTATAACATGTACAAACCAGCTAAGTAAACATTGTTTTAGTTGAAAATATGGTTATCATGATTAGATATCTGAGTTTGAAAAAAACATATTGAAAAGAAAATTCATGCTTTAGTTGGTTTAGTTGTGAGCAAGCACATATGGTAACAAATTTAACCCCTCTTAATAAAACAGAATGAAGGCTTGCGTCTACAATAAGATGCATAATAACTTTACCCCTTGTGCCAAATGGCACAAGGTCTCATTTCAAATAAAGAGTTATTTGACAATAAGTGCTTGACAAATTGGCAACAATAAGGATCCTTTTAATAGTGAAAATTGAGAGAAACATAGCTTCAAACTATGTAATAGAGTTTTCAAAATGATGGCATTCTCTCTATATAATTTTGCTATGTAAGTTGGAACTTAGGAATCCATGTCACGTTTTGTCCTTGATACGTTGTCCGTAACTCTCCCTCCCACTCTGGATCCATAGCATTTTGTCCTTCATAGCCCCTTTATAGGTCAGATGCAATGTAATTCCTTCATTTTTTAAAGAAGCTGAACAAACAATGCCTTGCACCACATTTGTCATCTCTTTAGTGATGGATCCACTCTATAGCCATATCTTATCTTTTGAAGGCAACTGGACAAACAATGCCCAGCGCCATGTTTATAACATGTTGTTCTACTGTAATAGAAGTGCAGACATGAAATGAGGAATCAATTGAAGAAACAAGGACATATTGGTCTGCTGCAATGGAAGGCAAACCAAGATTGACAAGTACCACACCAGGAAGAAAAGTTTATAACATAGATAGAAGTGACAATAAACAACAAGTTTTTCAAGATTTACAATGAACAACATGATTTGGCTTCTTGCTCTTAAATAGAAACAATCTGCAGCTCTAAAATACACTCTCTTATGGGAAGTAAAACTGATAATGCTCACCTAACATGTACAAAACCGAGATCAACCATGTAATTATTGCCTGCTAGATTAGTATTTTAGTTATCCTCGTCCAACGAAGAGGAGTCCATGTTTGCAAGAACTATCACTTCATTCATATTTCCCGGCAAAATAGGGTCAGATGCAACACTTATACACCACTGTCTAATGGTAAAGGAAGTAATGAACTAATGAACACATAAATTCTTAAATCAACCTCCACAACATCATCTGAAGAAAACTTTACAAAAGGAAAGGGCGATCTCTTTTATCATACCAGAGGTACATCAAGTATGTTTCATTTGCATACAATAGAAAAAGAGGCTTAACCCAACTGAAAGGTGGACAATCCAGAAAGACTGATGAACATCAACTATATTGACTTTTGTAGTCCAGGCATACCAGAAGTACCTAATTCAACATCCAGATTCTCTAAATTTGCCTAACAAGAGGATAACAGAATATATGTTAATACACTAAATGGCAGTAGGGACTATTCGAAAGGATATGTGGTCTAGATGCAACCTAGATGCCCTCGTCAGTACAAGCAGAGGTGGTCGTCATAGTGACATCCAAGGATGGTCGCTCAGAACTAATGATTCATCGCACATTAATTACTGAGCCACCATCCCTAGTTTCCTAATCGGGCTACAGAGCTCTTTCTATGTCATCAATCTCAACTACTGCATCGTCCTGACCACTGTCACTGCCAGTCAAATCAAACCAAAAATCAGAAATATTGTAGTGAGAAACGACACCTGCTAAGAATGTCCGTGAGCTCACAGTATTATTATGGTGACTGCCTTATCAAAATAACGATGTGAATTAACTGCATCTTTATCTTTATAAACATTTTTTCAGGTACCTCAATATTCACAACAACTGTCATGGTCAGGTGTTTAATTTGAGCAGGAAAAAAAAGCTGGAATATGCACGAGTAAAAATCTACAAATGCAGGCAAATCAAAATATTCTATGCATTAATAGCTTGAAACACTACATAGCTCTTTCTCTGCCATCAATCTCAACAACTGCGTCGTCCTGACCACTGTCACTGCTAGTCAAATCAAACCAAAAATCAGAAATATTGTAGTGAGAAATGACACCTGCTAAGAATGTCCGTGAGCTCACAATATTAGTTTGGTGATTGCCTTACCAAATAACGATGTCAATTAACTGCATCTTTATCTTTATCAACCATTTTTGCAGGTACCTCAATATTCACAACTGTCATGGTCAGGTCAACTTAGGTGGTTAATTTGAGCAGGAAAAAAGGTGGAATATGCACGATAAAAATCTACAAATGCAGGCAAATCAAAATCTTATCTGTATTAATAGCTTGAAACACTATAGTCCTATATTATTGCAGTCAATACCTTGCCTCAAACTGAACTATATGTAGCAATTTTAACTGCGTACCACAGCAAACATCACCAGCTATTTCATTGATTGGATTCTTAGGATTAGCAACAATGAAAGGTGTGTGCAGATGAGCGAGCCAATAACATTTTACCAGCATGAAAAAAAAGAATATACGCATAAACTGGAAGACACTGCAGACCAGTTCCAAATGCTTCTCTGGGTCTTACATCCATCGGTTAATCCGTGAGAAGGAGAACGGAGAAAAACAAAGTGCAGATCTTAGTCTCTAAGGCATTTCATCAAGCACGTAAAGATCTAAATATGAAGCGGTTCTGGATTTGGGTTAGGAAATTGGCCGAGCAATTATGACCAGGTTGCACCAATAAGTCCTTGCCAAGATGTAAATTATCCGGTTAATAGAAATGGTATACCTTCGTAAATAACCTACCCTATTTAAACAAATAAATTTGTAATATGTTATTAATCGAGGACAAAGTGAAATGGCAAGGTCTTCGGAAACATCCAGCCGACAGTCTCAAATTGGAGGCTTGAATTAAAAAAGGATCTTCAACTACTTCAACACAAGATCAAAGACAAGTATTCCACCTTGTTCAAGCAGGCTGTCAGGTAAATTTTTAAATGATTCTCATGTTGCCCAAAACTGAAATTGGATAAGGGATCTGCCCCATTAGCTTAGATATTTTTTATTTTGTTTTTGCTTTATCCTTTCCCTTTGTAACATGTTGTTTTTTAATGAAAATATACCATAGAACTATTGTTCTATGATTTGTGGTTCAAAAAAAGTGAAATTACCTAAAGGTTATGTCCATCTTCTTCAGTCCTATTCACACTTAGAGGAAATAACAGAAAACTCACAAACATGACAAAAAATAGATCTTCTTGAGTACTATTCATATGTTCATATGTACCAATGCATGGTTTTTGTATATAAATAGAAAACTTGAAGGCACATGTTCCAGTTTTCTTTATTTACCGGAACACCATAGAGATCACATGCCTATAGTTTGTCGTGCAAGATTCTGCAAATTAATACCTAGATCGACATTTCACTACAACAATCAATGGATAATGTATTTGACTAAAGTAGTACTATTATAGTGTCTATATTGCATCTTAAGAATTAATTGGATGTTTGTACAAGAAATACTACTCATGAGCGTAACTTTCGCTCTAATTCTTCACCAACTTATCGAATATTATTCTAAAAAACCAAAGCGACAAATCTTGTTATTGTACATATGAGATGGCTTAAGTCCAAAGACTACATCACGCAGTGGCGTCTTTGTCATGTCATGGTCTAATGAAAGCGAAATTTCCATCAGTTCTACTAACTCGTCACCAACTTCCTAAAGATCATTCCAAAACCCCAAAGTGAAGAGTTTTTTTACTGGAAATATGAGATAACTGAAGGAAATACAAATATAGACTATCCTAGGTGGCAAAGTGTTTGGCTTGTCATCATGTAATGTCAGATGAATGTTTTATGTACAACTATAGGTTTTCTATAGAATTTAGTAGCACCGGGCACAACATACCTTAAACACGGCAATTTCCGATCAACAGCAAGAACAAACCACACAGATACATGTTATTTCCTTGATCACAGTAGCTAACCTTCACATCACCTGCAAGAGAACCATTAAAATATGGGTCCAGAAATCAAACAGGTATACAACCCAAAGAAGGAAAAATATGCATGTAAC
This sequence comes from Triticum aestivum, assembly GCF_018294505.1. Classification (NCBI taxonomy): domain Eukaryota; kingdom Viridiplantae; phylum Streptophyta; class Magnoliopsida; order Poales; family Poaceae; genus Triticum; species Triticum aestivum. The sequence goes on along the minus strand of NC_057797.1, from coordinate 172,963,188 downwards.
TTTGCACAAGATATTGAATGAAAGATACGATAACATCAACCTACAAATACGACTATGTATGGATTAACAACACTAACCACTGTATGTCTGAGTGAAAAAAAACCTGAATCACTAATGTAATTTGTTTATATAGCTATCAGGCTACAAACTAGAATGCATGAATTGTCAAAGCTAATCTCTACGCGCATCACGTATTGAACAAGCGGGAAAATAATTAGTGACATGCATACAAAAAATTGGTCAGTATATATTAGATGAAAAATAAAAAGAAATAAAGAAAAATAGGAATCAACCTCGACACCTTGGGATTTGGATAATGTGGATATTCAATCTCAGCAGGACAGTAAACCAATTCCAACTAATTTCCTTTTTGACATAAATTTTGGTGAAGATCGTCGTGCTAATTAGAAATCAAAGTTGTTAAATGACGAGATGAAGTTCAACAATGTCCTGAAAGTTTCCATGAGCATCATCACTATTTACTACTAACTGAAACAACAGTGTATGAACCAAAAAGACATTTTCTCTCACCTAAAACAAATTTGCTAATGTAGCCATAGCATATATGCAACAACCACTAGGCATGCATTTCCCAGAGCTGGCAACACTAACAAATAAGAGGTTGACACATACATGTGCCAAGCTTCCGTCCCCTGCTGCTAGCAACATTAACGTCATTGTATGCGCTAGGGATTCCTTCCTTCATTGAAGTATGCAACTACCATCACCAAAAAAACAAGGACCTACACCATTTTCCTCCCTCGTACACGTCACCCAACCTCGTCCCATTTTCCGACCTCCTTGATCTGCACCTCTACCATGGACATAACTCCCTTTATACCTGATGATGAGCGAATGTTAGAAGACGATGGGTGCACGAAGGAGACAAGGACAAAGGTTGGCAACATATATCAAGCAGAACCAAATAAGCAAGCTCACATTGACGAAGCAAATAATTCTTTTCACCAGAGTTCTCCTATAGCTTTGTCCTACTATTTTCTTTCCGGAACATATGCAGAACATCAACACAAATCACGACATTAAAATACATGACCATCAAGCATGAATTCCTTATCAACTTGTAATCCCCACAAACCAATGCCAATACCAACCCGAAAATTTCCATCACAAACACTATTTAGCCCCAATTTGAGGGACAAATAATGAAATAGGGAAAAGGTTTGACCTTGTTAGGACTATAAACCAAATGTTGACCTCCTCTGAATTCTGAAGCGAAATGCAAACTTATTGTGTCTGCAACACCTAGCTAGCTAGTGCCTTGCTGCAGCACTAGCAGTCGTGGCAGCTTCCTCCGCTGTGAGCCATTGATGCACCCTGCTGATAACTTGATATACTCCTCTAAAGCCACATAAAATTAACATGTCCTTGGAAATTTGAAAAACAATTTACCACTCAAAAAACTTTGCAAGTAGCAACATAATATTATATTCAAAAGTACATTTTGTATGCCATGTTGAAAGACCAAGCTCATAATTCAAAAAAATATTTTCTAACAAATGAAGATGCATCTTTGAAAGTTTCTTAAAATGGAATTGGCAGGAAAAATGCACTTGAATCTCAATGTTTTTTTCTAACAAATGAAGAGGCATCTCTGAAAGCTGCTGAAAATGGAATTGGAAGGAGAAAATTGCACTTGAATCTTTAGGTTTTTCCTTGAAGTCAGGTTAGTCTGCACCCTAGCAACACAAATTCAGATCTTCTATTGTTGCCGCGGGATCATTTGGCCCCATTTCATCTCCACCCCTCCTAGTTGTGCGGACAACATCGGATTCAGACAACTCATAATTTAGCCAAGATAAACATGTTGATTGTGACCACAAGATTCACATAAGATCAAAGTACATCTAAGAAAAACTGAAAAAAAATAAAATTTCTCTCGAGATAAACATAAGAGAGTCCATCTATACAAAATACATAGAGAGAGGGGGTAGGTGAAGCTCACCTTGTCACCGGCATCCTCTCCCTCTTCCTTGGAATGGACCACCTCGGCGAGCCCCTACTGTCCAGCAGCCACCGTCGCTGCCATTCCCCCTACCGTCGAGAGCTCTTGATGAGGTGGACCAGGCTGTGTCGATGGATGAGGGAGGGGAATAGTGGCATCGGAGAGAGAGAGAGAAAGAGGAGGGACTGGCAGCGCCACTGCAGCCTTAGCCGCCAAGGCTCCGGTGGGGTGGCCGGATAAATGGCGGTCGTTCCTCGCCTGTGGACCACCTCGTCCAACCGCTGTCACCAACCCCGTGCTCTGCCGCCGCTATTTTTACTGCTCATATGGGATGTAGATCCGGGGAGGAGGAAGGAAGCAGAAGTGGCAGGAGAAGAGGGTGGGAATGGATGCGGTGGCGGACAAGGGAGGAGGCAGAGGAGTGAGGGATGTGGCTGCTGTGGATTGGGGCTAGGTCACCCACGACATCCGCGAGACGCGCGTCACACGGGGACAGGTCCATTTGCACCTGTGAATGGTTCACCCAGCCAATAGGAAGGCTGGACGAGTCCACCAGTCATGGACCTTAAGATATTATAGCGTAGTGAAAACTAGAGTAAACACCAGAGGTTTAGATCAGGTGGCTGAGACACATTGGTTGACCAAAACGACTTCGATCGAATGACCAACGAAGCTCCAAATTGGGGGAGCCTCCTGGGAGCGAGTTGGCTAGCCTCTTTATTGATTTAAATTCCAAAACGGAGAAAAATTGCCTTTAGAACTGTTTTGGAGTCGGTTTACTTACCATACCACATACCTATTCCTTTTCAGAGTTTGAAACATTCTGGAAAGTGTCTATTATGTATTCCTCCGGGGTTACGGTTTCAATAACATTGATTTCAACATTTATAGGATTACCTGAGATATAATGTTTGATTCTTTGACCATTCACCACCTTCGGATTTGTGCCTTCGAAGTTGTTGATTTTTATGGCACCGGAATGATAGACCTCCTCGATAACGTAAGGACCTTCCCATTTAGAGAGAAGTTTGCCTGCAAAGAATCTCAAACAAGAGTTGTATAGCAATACATAATCACCTACATTAAAGTCACGCTTTTGTATCCTTTTGTCATGCCATCATTTAACTTTTTCTTTAAACAGTTTGGCATTCTCATAGGCCTGGGTTCTCCATTCATCAAGTGAGCTAATGTCAAAAAGCCTCTTCTCACCGGCAAGTTTGAATTAATTGAGCTCTTTACTGGCCCAATATGCCTTATGTTCCAGCTCGAGAGGTAAGTGACATGCTTTACCATAAACCATTGTATACGGAGACATACCCATAGGATTTTTGTATGCAGTTCTATATGCCCATAGTGCATCATCAAGTTTCTTGGACCAATTCTTTCTAGATCTATTAAAAGTCTTTTGCAAAATTAATTTAAGCTCTCTATTACTAAGTTCTACTTGACCACTAGACTGTGGATGATATGGAGATGCAATTCTATGATTAACATCATACTTAGCAAGCATTTTACGAAAGGCACCATGAATAAAATGTGAACCACCATTAGAAATTAAGTATCTAGGGACTCCAAACCTCGGAAAAATAACTTCTTTAAGCATCTTGATAGAGGTGTTATGATCAGCACTACTAGTTGGAATAGCTTCTACCCACTTAGTAACATAATCAACAGCAACTAAAATATGTGTATACCCATTAGAGGAAGGAAACGGTCCCATATAATTGAAGCCTCAAACATCAAATGTTTCAATAACGAGTGAATAATTCATAGGCATTTCTTGACGTCTACTAATATTACCAATTCTTTGACATTCATCACAAGATAAGACAAACTTACGGGCATCTTTGAAGAGAGTGGGCCAATAAAAACCAGATTGCAATACCTTATGTGTAGTTCTATCTCCAGCATGGTGTCCTCCATAAGCTTCAGAGTGACACTTGCGTAGGATTTGTTCCTGTTCATGCTCAGGTATACAACGTCTAATAAGACCATCTACTCCTTCTTTATAAAGGTGTGGGTCATCCCAGAAGTAATGTCTTAAATCATAGAAAAACTTTGTGTTTTGCTGGTATGTGAAACTAGGTGGTATAAATTTAGCATCAATGTAATTAGCATAATCAACATACCATGGAGCAGTGCGAGAAGCATTTATGACAACTAATTGTTCATCAGGAAAGCTATCATCAATAGGTAGTGGGTCATGAAGAACATTCTCTAACCTAGACAAGTTGTCTGCAACGGGATTCTCAGGTCCCTTTCTATCAATAATATGCAAATCAAATTCTTGTAGCAGGAGAACCCATCTAATAAGTCTAGGTTTAGCATCTTTCTTTTCCATAAGATATTTAATAGCAGCATGATCAGTGTGGATAGTTACTTTAGAATCAACAATATAAGGTCTGAACTTATCACAAGCAAATACAACTACTAAGAATTCCTTTTCAGTAGTAGCATAATTTCTCTGGGCATTGTCTAGAGTTTTACTAGCATATTGAATAACATTTAATTTTTTATCAACTCTTTGTCCTAGAACAGCACCTACAGCATAATCACTAGCATCACACATAATTTCAAATGGTAAATTCCAATCAGGTGGCTGAACAATAGGTGCAAAAATCAAGGCTTTCTTAAGTATTTCAAATGCTTCTACACAATCATCATCAAAGACAAAAGGAATATCTTTTTGTAAGAGATTAGTCAGGGGACGAGAAATTTTATAGAATTCCTTAATGAACCTCCTATAAAAACCGGCATGACCAAGGAAACTTCTTATACTTTAATGTCCTTGGGACATGGCATCTTTTCAATAGCATCAACCTTAGCTTTATCAACTTCAATACCTCTTTCAGAAATTTTATGCCCCAAGACAATACCTTCATTAACCATAAAGTGGCACTTCTCCCAATTCAAGACAAGGTTAGTTTCTTCACATCTCTACAAAACTCGATCAAGGTTGCTCAAGCAATCATCAAAAGAGGATCCATAAACAGAGAAATCATCCATGAAAACTTCACAAATCTTTTCACAAAAGTCAGAGAATATAGCCATCATGCATCTTTGAAAGGTAGCAGGTGCATTACATAAACCAAAATGCATACGTCTATAAGCAAAGGTACCAAAAGGGCAATTAAAAGTAGTCTTTTCTTGATCATCAGCTGGCACAGGTATTTGAGAGAAACCAGAATAACCATCTAGAAAGCAAAAATGTGTATGCTTGGATAATCTTTCTAGCATTTGATTAATAAAAGGCAAAGGGTAATGATCTTTTTTAGTGGCTCTATTTAATTTGCGGAAATCAATCACCATCCTATAATCTATAATAATTCTTTGCGGAATCAATTCACCTTTACCATTAGGAACGACAGTAATACCTCCCTTCTTAGGGACACAATGGACAGGGCTTACCCACTGACTATCAGCAACGGGATAAATTATACCTGCTTCAAGGAGCTTTAATATTTCCTTTCTTACCACTTCTTTCATCTTAGGATTTAGCCGTCATTGGTGATCAATAACTGGTTTGGCGACTTTCTCCAAATTTATTTTGTGTTGACATACAGTGGGACTAATGCCCTTAAGATCATCAAGAGTATATCCAATGGCAGCATAGTGCTTCTTCAGAGTTTTCAATAATTTCTCTTCTTCATGCTCTGAAAGGTTAGCACTAATAATAACATGATATATCTTCTTTTCATCAAGATAAGCATATTTAAGAGTATCAGGCAATGGTTTAAGCTCAAACATGAGATCACCCTTGGGTGGAGGAGGATCCCCTAGGATTTTGACAGGCAAGTTGTGTTTCAGAATAGGTCCCTGTTTAAAGAATACTTCATCTATTTCCCTTCTTTCATTCATAAACATATCATTTTCATGGTCTAGCAAATATTGTTCTAAAGGATCACTAGGAGGCACGACAATAGAAGCAAGACCAATAATTTCATCTTTACTAGGAAATTCCTCATCACGGGGTTGTCTACTAAATTTAGCAAAATTAAACTCATGAGACATATCCCCTACACCATCAGAAACAATATCCTTGTTGTAGTCTATCTTAGCATTAACAGTATTCAAGAAGGATCTACCAAATATAATGGGACAAAAGTCATCTTGTGGGGAACCAAGAACAAGAAAATCAGCAGGATATTTAATTTTCCCACACAAGACTTCAACGTCTCTAACAATCCCAACTGGTGAAATAGTATCTCTATTGGCAAGCTTAATTGTAACATCTATCTCTTCTATCCCAGCAGGTGCAATATCATGCATAATTTCTTTGTATAAGGAATGAGGTATTGCACTTGCACTAGCACCCATATCACTTAAGCCATGATATCAATGATCTCCTATTTAAACAGAAATAACAGACATGCCTACGACATGTCTATGTTTATTTTTAGCATCACGTCTAGCAATTCTAGCAGCTTCATTGCAGGAGTAAATAACATGCCCATCAATATTATCGGCCAAGAGTTCTTTAACCATAGCAATTTTAGGTTCAAGTTTAACTTGCACAGGGGTTTTGTGTGTCCTAATATTACTTTTCTTGACTACAGTTGAAGCTTTAGCATGATCCTTTATTCTAACAGGGAAAGGAGGTTTCTCAATATAAGCAGTAGGAACAATAGGATCATTATAAGTGATAGTCTTTTCTTCAACTTTAATAGGTGCAACTAATTTTACCTCAGTGGGAGGATTATTTAAACCACTTCTCCTTTGGGAGATCAACATGATGTAGCGACCCGACCCGAATGGATCAAGTCTCTGTGCTTAAGTGTCATCCCTGGATCGTTATGCTGACACACACAGTACTCGAGGATTTATAACATAGGTAAATCACATGTATAAGTAACGTAAAATACTATTACCTCAATCCAAAATAGCGGAAGTAACAACAAGGTTGGGGATTCCCGTCAACACCAACGGCAAAGTTGAGTGTAGAAATCGTAACCCTAACGTATCACTTACTCGTCGTAAGATTCCTGCAACATGAGACGTTGCAGCCACAAAGGGTCAGTACATTGAATGTACTGGCAAATTCACACCAGAGGATAATGATGAATAATGGCTATCACTACATGCATATTTGGCTGGTGGAAAAGCTCTATGGTTATAGTTTTTGCGAAAAGCCAATTTTTCCCTACTACAAAGGAATACATTTTGCTCAACTACAAAGTTGGTTGAAAATATTGAGAAGGTTCCTCCAACTCAATCCCAAAATAATAATCATTAACCCAACAAATTATTTAAGTAACGTGATGAGATCAATATGATAATCCAAGTACCAGAGACTCAAGATTGTCCATAACTGGGGACACGACTAACCATGATTAGATTGTACACTCTGCAGAGGTTTGCGCACTTTTCCCCACAAGACTCGATCGCCTCCATTGGATTTCTCGCACTACATGATGTTTGAGAAACGGATGACCGAGACACAGTCTTTCAGAAACATTAACTCTCTAGTCTGGGTAGACCATACCAAACCTACAAAACCCACTACCTGTTGATCCACCTCTTCAAGAGCTTCACGTAAATTACTCAACTATGCTAGAGCCCATAATAGCTTGTGGCTGCACACGGAAGTTTCTAGCATGAATAATCTTATGATCCCTTTGAGCCTGGGTGGCGAACCATAGGATGATCACACGGTAACCCTGGGATCTCCTAGGACAACACTGGTATATCCCCAGGTGTCCGGGCAAGTCCACTGGTATATCCCCAGGGTGCCCCAAGCAATCCACCCAGTGGTGTATTAAAGTAGCCACCTTAAGTTAAACCTTAGTTAACAATAATCTCTCACATCTTTCATGAATTCTCTCAAACCAATCCACGTCTATGTGCATAGCATAGCGATATAAGCATAACGTATAAGTAACTCCCAGGGTTTGATAATAAAATGGCAATAGGTTCTACCTCATCATCTACTTCCCAACCCACATGTTAATGACATCCTAACCATGCAATGTTTGAGGATTGGAACTAATGCATAAAAACTGGGTGATAAAGGGTATGATCAAAGTGTGAACTTGCCTGTACTATTGATGAAGATGATTCGCACTCAAAACTCTTGATAGTTCTACTTGTCATACTCCGTTCAATCTATCGTGAGCACGCAGTAGTAACCACACATAAGAAATCACTCAAAAGATTAGAAAGATCGAAGAAGACGATTCGGAAAGCTTCAAAACCAAGAAAATAACTCTTGCAACATAAAACAATTTCTAACAGTACCAAAATTATATGAATTTGGCTTTATCAGAAAGTTTAGGTGAAGAGCTTCGACTTGCAAAAAGAATCAACTCAAACGGAGCTACGGAACTCAAGTTATGATCAAACGAAGTTTGAATTCAAATCTGATCTAATTCAAATTTTAAAGTTTCAAAAACATGTTTGAGTTGGATTACTGGATAGAGGAGATCATAACGAAGACGTGGGCGTTGGTTTCGTTGAATTTGGATAAACGGGTAAAAAGATGTGGTCGTTTGAAGATTAGGGACTAGTTTGTAAAACTTTAATCACAGACGGGTCCCTGCCAGAAATAAAATAAAACGAAAAGGCTACTAAACGAACGTTCCCTAACAAACGCTAACGAACGAAAAATCGTTCGATGCAACCCTAACTAACGAACGTTCGTCAAATAGTTAGACTAAAAGAAAATCGCGTTTTAAAGAAAAACCGAGAAACCCAAAAATAACTGATCTAGGGTTCGGTTTTATACCGGTCCTTGGCGGTTCGGCGGTCTTCAGCGGAAAACCGGCAGCTCTCCGGCAAGGCTGCGGACTCCGGGGAGTTCGGCGAGCTCCGGCATTCGCGGCGGGATGCGGCGGTGGGCGGCAGCAGCGGCGAGGCGAGGCGGAACGGCGGCGTGCGTGCAGCGGTGGTTGCGGCGGCAACAGCAGCAGTAGTATGCGGCGACGGCGGTGAACTAGAGTTGTGGCGATGGCGGAAAGCGAGGAGCCGCGCGGCGGAGCAGAGAGAGGCGGGGTCGGGCGGCGGCTTAAATAGGCGGGGGGGCATCGGGTGGCGTGGAGGAGGGGTCAAGAGGAGAGGCGGCGAGGAGGAGTCCGCGGCGGGGACGGCTCGGACGCCGAGGTGGCGGCGGTGGCATGCGGGATCCGGCCTCCTGCGTGAGGTCGGGGATGGCGCGGCCGGGCTGGGCTTGGCCTGGCCCGATTGGGTGTTCGGCCGGCCCAGTCGGCGAGCAAGAAAATATTTTTTTTTTAAAAAAAACTTTTTTTACTGACTGCAAAATACGAATAACCACAAATAAGATAAAATAAACTATAGGCATATAATATATCAAAATTTTCAGAAAAAGATTTCCTACGAGCTGAACATTTTCCTAGCCTTAAATAAAATCCACACAAATTCAGATAATTCAAACAGTGCTCCTGCTCTAATAAAATCCACCAAAATCATTTTAAAAATACCATAATGATTTCAAATTAATTTTTCTCCAATTTTCTATTGTAGGGAATCATGTTACCCTATTTTCCATGTATTTTATTTTTGGAGAAAAATAATTTGAATAGAACTCAAATAACTCCAAATTGAAAATAAATTCAAAAGAACTTTGAATTTAATTCTTTTAAAACTTCCAACTCATATTTCATATATTTTGAAGAAGTCATTTTATCTTCTCTCATGAAAATCATTGAGTTGCTTAAAGTTTATGAATTGAAATATTTCCAAATGAAATTCAATTATTTTCAAATACCCTTTCATTTAATTTAAATGGAAGAAGTCATATCATCTTTGCTCAAGGGTTTTGTATTTGAAAAGAATTTGAATTCATGGAGATCAGAAAGCAAATATGAAAGTTTGGGAAAGTCCTTTTATTCCCTCTCATTTAACTTTCAAAAAGTTTCGAATTCACTCACTTTTAGACAATCAATCAAACAATCAATCAAATCTATCTATTTATTATAACATTCTGAAATTTAGAATTTTGGGATGTTACAAACCTACCACCCTTAAAATGAATCTCATCCTCAAGATTCGGAGAGGCTAGGAAGAAATAGGTTAGGTTCGGGGTCTCTTCAAAATTTCATCAATCATCTCCGGGGTCTGGGGTGCTACCACCCTTAGAAGCATTGTTACGGTTCCATCAATACTCATATACTCCATCCTTATTCTTGACAGGGCCGGTCTTCTCAGATCTTTAGTATAATTCCTTTCTCTGGGCTCTTCCGGTAACGGCATAACCTTTTCCTCAATTCTTTTGTCCTTTCATCTTGGTAAGGTTCTTCTGTGACTGGGTCTTCTTAGCTGACGGATCTGGCGCCAATACTAAACAATTATCGATATCTCATGGTGGTCAACCATTTATGGTTTCTCCTGCAGGAAATGGGTCTGGGTTGATCCTCACCGTATAACCTATGGTTGGCAAAAACTGCCTTGTACAAGGGAAAAATACCTATACCATTCTAAGGCTTAAACAAGGTTTCGATCGTCGTCTCTCTACTATAGGTAAGTCACTCAGATTTACCATCCCATATAGCAAGGCGAACAATAAGAGTAAGTCGGTATGGTGATCAATCCATCCCGCACCCAAATCATTACCATGTATGCAGTTTAGCGAATCTCGCATACTAACACTCGGTCATCCTCACAAGCATTGCAGAATTTCTCTTGTCGATGAATCAAGGTTCGGATAAATCCATTGATTCTGCAAGCCAAACAAATATCTATCGTTCCTTCACAATCTCTCAGGTTTTGTGTAACTCCTATAAGATCGTCTGCCGATAAAATCGCAACTTCTTTCAGGGTTTTTCCTTCAGCAAGAATGTGCTTTCTTCTTGGTAGGTCCTGGGGCATGTGGGTTATGGCCCATCTCATCACTTGTAGTCCTTGAACTTATCATCGGGCAACTGATCATTATTCCAACTTCCTAGTATTCTTAAATCCATCCAATTGTACTGTCTTCCTTCCTTCTATTGGCACCAAACTAGGACATGATTACTCAGACTCATCATGATCCATATTTCCGACATCATACCTGCTTTATATCCAATAGTAATTTATTTCTTCATCCTCGTGGGGTATCCCTCATATCGAGATAAAAACTTATACTTATGAAGTCCATATTCCACTTCGTGGAATATGATTATACTTTCTAGGGTCAAGCGTCCTTACAGGGGAATACTGGCCATCTCTACATGGCACTTCTTCAACTGGGAAATGTGAAACACGTCATGAACTCCTGACAGTCCTTTGGGTGACTCCAACTTGTTGGCCACTTCTCCCATACGCTCCAAAACTCGGTATGGTCCTACAAATCTCGGGACTAACTTTCCCTTAACTCCAATTCGTTTAACTCCTCGCAGAGGGGACACACGAAGACATGCTCTGTCTCCAATTTCATATACTACCTCCTTGCATTTTTTAGTCTGCATAACTCTTCTGCCTGGACTGAGATACCTTCAGTCTATCTCGAATCAACTTAACATTCTCTTCTGACTCCTTGATCACATTTGGTCCAAACAACTGACTGTCTCCAACTTCATCCCACATTGTCTTGGGGTATCACACATATCAAGACAAAACTCGTATTCATTTTGTCCGAAATCCACTCAGTGGAGTATCCTTATCTTTTCCAGGGGTCAAGGGTTCTTACAGGGTACTACCACCCTTAAAATTCATAAATCTTCATTAGACCATATTTCTCATATCCTCGGAAATGGTCAAAATCCTTCTTCATAGAGTAACGACTCATAAAATCCATATCAGTACCAATGATGCTAACTTTATTCGCTCTCAATTGATTACAATCTCTCGCTTTTCCATTACATGTCTCAACTCAACACCTCAATATAAAATAAAATGTTCTCACTTCTACTACTCCATTTCTTTTGTTGCAAACTCAACTATCTAGCACAAGTTTCCTTCTCCTTGGGGCATTCTCTGGCAAAGTGCCCTGCTCTATTACAACGAAAACATATTACTTCTGACAAGTCTCGAGGTTTCCTTTTTGGGAAACTGCTGAGGTAGTGCCCTGACTCCTTGCACCTGTAATAGGTGATATGACTCAGGTCCTTTCTGGTATCCAATCTACTTCTCTTCCTGGAATTTTCCGTTCCAATCATGGATTCTATTTCTTGTGGCTCATACTCTACTTCCTCCGTCGGGAATTCTACTAGATCCCCATTCAAACAATTTTGGGAGATGTGTCCTTCTTCTCCACATGAATAGCAAGACTTAGTGCAGGGTTTACTTGGGTCCTCTTTAGGTGTGTGCTCCACATCTTCCTTCATCACGGGTTCTTCTAAAATTTCCATAAGGGCTCCTTTCTTTACTTCTTTCTTCTGTTGTACGGTTCTTCGTACCATGGGGTAAATGTGACACTGAGTAGGATAGTGGGTAATCCCTTCACACAAGAAACAAGTAATCTGCCTAGTTGGGCATTCTTCAACTGGGTGACTTCCTTCACAATTAGGGCATTCATCCTTGTGTTCTTTATGGGTGTGTCCTATTTCTCCACAAATCTTGCATGCACAAGGTTTCCTCATATACTTTCCATAAGGCTTCAACTTCTGGGACACAAGGTGAGATCTTTGCAGAGTCAACTTTAATTCTCTCCAAGTGGTTACTCCTTGCCATCCATTCATGGTTTGGTATATCCTCCACCAAGTAGCAGCACCTCCTTCAAAGCATTGAAGAGCATGCTGGGTCATATCATTTCCAACTATAGAGTTATTCTCCATGTGATCCCCCATGTTCTGAATCCATCGGCCTGTCTCCAATTGACTCATCGGTCTAGAAAATACAAGCTCATCTCCATTCATCCTCTATTGGGTCCAAGGGTTTTGGGGTGAGATGAGAGAGAGGGAGAGGGATGCACAATACAAACAATGGTTTTGAAAAGACAGATTTTATCTGTGGCTATTGGAAAAACATCAAACAAATGACAGCTCACAAACGTCGCATCTAACGTAGGTATATAACAGGGGTTTGGTCTTCTAAAGGTCAATAAATCTTCAACGTCTCCAACTCTTCAAGCCTTGTTCATGCCTCCAATGGCTTCTTCCGATCATGCTTGTCTTTCTCAAGTTCTTTTGCCAGATCAACTCTATTGACGTGAAGTCTCTCGTGACGTCCTTCAATATTCTGGAGTTGCATTCCAAACTTCTGGTTTCAGCATCCTTCACATGAACCATGGTCCTACTGTCCTTCAGTTCCTGACGAATCTCCGATATCTCGAGGTTTTGCTCCTCCAGCTTGGCCACTTTAGCTTCTTGGACCTAAGTTCTCCACGAAATGCTCCTTGTCAAAATACGGCTTCCTGAAGGTCCATATTAAACTTCTTGATGTACTACTCCAGATCCTGGTGATACACCGGCTAAGGTTAAAACTTCATCTTACTGTTAGGTACTCCATCAGCCTTCTACCATCCAATCCTTAGCTCAGCTCGGTGACCATAGTATCAGTGGCGATGACATCACGGATAACCGTGTTTCTGCCCTTGTCATTGCCATGAACTATCTTCCATAGTTGATATCTCTTGCCTTAGGGTTTTCTTGACAAAACTTTGAGTTCTCAACTCTCCATGTTCCGGTCTTTCTCCAATACACCTTGATCTCGGGTATTGACAGCTTCCATAGTTTGCCAAGTTCCATAAGGGGTGCCTTCCTAGGTCATACAAATCTAGAAATTGTACAGGGCCTTCAAATTCTCCTAGTCTTCGGAGTCTTCAACCATTGCAGTTTCCATTATTATAATGCATGATAAAATCCTCTTCATTCCGAAATGATCTTGGTTGTCCGATATCTTGTACTTCTTGGAGTGGTCTCATTAGTTGAATCTTCATGTGGTCAAAAAAGGGGGAAAGGTATTTAGTCTCACTAAAAGGGAATATTTGAATAAGCTCAGAAGAGAAGAGAGGTAAAAGATCCTTTTGAAAAGAAAGTTGTACAGAAAATGTTTCCTATGGGCTTGCCAGCTTCTAGGGGTCACGCCCTACAGTCAACATGTGCTCTGATACCATCTTGCAGCGACCCGACCCGAATGGATCAAGTCTCTGTGCTTAAGTTTCATCCCTGGATCGGTATGCTGACACACACAGTACTCGAGGATTTATAACAGAGGTAAATCACATGTATAAGTAACGTAAAATACTATTACCTCAATCCAAAATAGCGGAAGTAACAACAAGGTTGTGGATTCCCATCAACACCAACGGCAAAGTTGAGTGTAGAAATCGTAACCCTAACGTATCACTTACTCGTCGTAAGATTCCTACAACATGAGACGTTGCAGCCACAACGGGTCAGTACATTGAATGTACTAGCAAATTCACACCAGAAGATAATGATGAATAATGGCTATCACTACATGCATATTTGGCTGGTGGAAAAGCTCTATGGTTATAGTTTTTGCAAAAAGCCAATTTTTCCCTACTGCAAAGGAATACATTTTATTTAACTACAAAGTTGGTTGAAAATATTGAGAAGGTTCCTCCAACTCAATCCCAAAATAATAATCATTAACCCAACAAATTATTTAAGTAACATGATGAGATCAATATGATAATCCAAGTACCAGAAACTCAAGATTGTCCATAACCGGGGACACGGCTAACCATGATTAGATTGTACACTCTGCAGAGGTTTGCGCACTTTTCCCCACAAGACTCGATCGCCTCCGTTGGATTTCTCGCACTACATGATGTTTGAGAAACAGATGACCGAGACACAGTCTTTCAGAAACATTAACTCTCTACTCCGGGTAGACCATACCAAACCTACAAAACCCACTACCTGCTGATCCACCTCTTCAAGAGCTTCACGTAAATTACTCAACTATGCTAGAGCCCATAATAGCTTGTGGCTGCACACGGAAGTTTCTAGCATGAATAATCTTATGATCCCTTTGAGCCTGGGTGGCGAACCATAGGATGATCACACGGTAAACCCGGGATCTCCTAGGACAACACTGGTATATCCCTAGGTGTCCGGGCAAGTCCACTGGTATATCCCCAGGGTGCCCCAACCAATCCACCCAGATGTGTATTAAAGTAGCCACCTTAAGTTAAACCTTAGTTAACAATAATCTCTCACATCTTTCATGAATTCTCTCAAACCAATCCACGTCTACGTGCATAGCATAGCGATATAAGCATAACGTATAAGTAACTCCCAGGGTTTGATAATAAAATGGCAATAGGTTCTACCTCATCATCTACTTCCCAACCCACATGTTAATGACATCCTAACCATGCAATGTTTGAGGATTGGAACTAATGCATAAAAACTGGGTGCTAAAGGGTATGATCAAAGTGTGAACTTGCCTGTACTGTTGATGAAGATGATTCGCACTCAAAACTCTTGATAGTTCTACTCATCATACTCCGTTCAATCTATCGTGAGCAAGCAGTAGTAACCACACATAAGAAATCACTCAAAAGATCAGAAAGATCGAAGAAGACGATTCGGAAAACTTCAAAACCAAGAAAATAACTCTTGCAACATAAAACAATTTCTAACAGTACCAAAATTATATGAATTTGGCTTTATCAGAAAGTTTAGGTCAAGAGCTTCAATTTGCAAAAAGAATCAACTCAAACGGAGCTACGGAACTCAAGTTATCATCAAACGAAGTTTGAATTCAAATCTGATATAATTCAAATTTTAAAGTTTCAAAAACATGTTTGAGTTGGATTACTGGATAGAGGAGATCATAACGAAGACGCGGGCGTTGGTTTCGTTGAATTTTGATAAAGGGGTAAAAAGATGTTGTCGTTTGAAGATTAGGGACTAGTCTATAAAACTTTAATCACAGACGGGTTCCTGGCAGAAATAAAATAAAATGAAAAGGCTACTAAACGAACGTTCCCTAACGAACGCTAATGAACAAAAAATCGTTCGGTGCAACCCTAACTAACGAATGTTCGTCAAATAGTTAGACTAAAAGAAAACCGCGTTTTAAAGAAAAACCGAGAAGCCGTGCGGTGGAGCAGAGAGAGGCGGGGTCGGGCGGCGGCTTAAATAGGCGGGGGGCATCGGGTGGCTTGGAGGAGGGGTCAAGAGGAGAGGCGGCGAGGAGGAGTCCGCGGCGGGGACGGCTCGGACGCCGAGGCGGCGGCGGTGGCGTGCGGGATCCGGCCTCCTGCGTGAGGTCGGGGACGGCGCGGCTGGGCTGGGCTTGGCCTGGCCTGATTGGGTGTTGGGCCGGCCCAGTCGGCGAGCAAGAAAAGTTTTTTTTTAAAAAAAAAACTTTTTTTACTGACTGCAAAATATGAATAACCACAAACAAGATAAAATAAACTATAGGCATATAATATATCAAAATTTTCAGAAAAAGATTTCCTACGAACTGAACATTTTCCTAGCCTTAAATAAAATTCACACAAATTCAAATAATTCAAAAGTGCTCCTGCTCTAATAAAATCCACCAAAATCATTTTAAAAATACCATAATGATTTCAAATTAATTTTTCTCCAATTTTCTATTGTAGGGAATCATGTTACCCTATTTTCCATGTATTTTATTTTTGGATAAAAATAATTTGAATAAAACTCAAATAACTCCAAATTGAAAATAAATTCAAAAGAACTTTGAATTTAATTCTTTTAAAACTTCCAACTCATATTTCATATATTTTGAAGTCATTTTATCTTCTCTCATGAAAATCATTGAGTTGCTTAAAGTTTATGAATTGAAATATTTCCAAATGAAATTCAATTATTTTCAAATACCCTTTCATTTAATTTAAATGGAAGAAGTCATATCATCTTTACTCAAGGGTTTTGTATTTGAAAAGAATTTGAATTCATGGAGATCAGAAAGCAAATATGAAAGTTTGGGAAAGTCCTTTTATTCCCTCTCATTTAACTTTCAAAAAGTTTCGAATTCACTCACTTTCAGACAACCAATCAAACAATCAATCAAATCTATCTATTTATTATAACATTCCGAAATTTAGAATTTTGGGATGTTACACATGAGTAGCAAAGGATTCAAAGAAAGAAGCTACTATCTCAGAGTCAAGTCCATATTTAGTGCTAAATTCACGAAAAACATCGGTATCCATAAAAGATTTAACACAATCAAACTTAGGTGTTATACCTGACTCCTTACCTTCATCGAGGTCCCAATCTTCAGAGTTGCGTTTAATTCTTTCCAATAAATCCCATTTGAATTCAATAGTCTTCATCATAAAAGATCCAGTACAAGAAGTATCGAGCATGGAGCGATTATTGAGAGAAAGCCGAGCATAAAATTTTGAATAATCATTTCTCTTGAGAGCTCATGATTGGGGCATGAATATAACATTGACTTAAGCCTCCCCCAAGCTTGAGCGATGCTTTCTCCTTCGCGAGGTCAAAAATTATATATATAATTACGATCACGATGAAGAAGATGCATAGGATAAAACTTCTGATGAATGTCCAATTTCAATCGTTTGTAGTTCCATGATCCCATATCATCACATAGCCTATACCATGTCAATGCCTCTCCCTTCAAATATAAAGGGAAGACCTTCTTCTTGATAACATCATTGGGCATACCTGCTAGCTTAAATAATCCACAAACTTCATCCACATAGATTAAGTCTAAATCAGGATGCAATGTTCCATCTCCTGTAAAAGGATTAGCTAGCAGTTTTTCTATCATACACGAAGGAATTTAAAAGTAAACATTTTCAGTAGGTTCAGTAGGTTCAGGAGCAACTCTTTGCTCTACTGGTCGGGGTGAAGATACCCCAAACAAGCCCCTCAAAGGATTATGTTCCATAGTAACAAGTGAGAGTAAATTTCAGCACACAATATAAATTTTTCCTTACCAAATTCCACCTACCAAAGGCGCTTCACTCCCCGGCAATGGCGCCAGAAAAGAGTCTTGATGACCCAAAAGTGTAGGGGATCTATCATATCCTTTTCGATAAGTAAGAGTGTCGAACCCAACGAGGAGCAGAAGGAAATGATAAGAAGTTTTCAGTAAGGTATTCTTTGCAAGCATTGAAATTGTCGGTAACAGATAGTTTTGTGATAAGGTAATTTGTAACGAGTAGCAAGTAATAAAAGTAAATAAGGTGCAGCAAGATGTACCAACCCTTTTTGTAGCAAAGGACAAGCCTGGACAAACTCTTACATGAAGGAAAGCGCTCCCGAGGACACATGGGAATTATCATCAAGCTAGTTTTCATCATGTTCATATGATTCGCGTTCGGTACTTTGATAATTTGATATGTGGGTGGACCGGTGCTTGGGTACTATCCTTACTTGGACAAGAATCCCACTTATTATTAACCCCCATTGCAAGCATCCGCAACTACAACAGAAGTATTAAGGTAAACCTAACCATAGCGTGAAACATATGGATTCAAATCAGCCCCTTACGAAGCAACACATAAACTAGAGTTTAAGCTTCTATCACTCTAGCAACCCATCATCTAATTATTACTTCCCAATGCCTCCCTCTGGGTCCAAACAATGGTGAAGTGTCATGTAGTCGACGTTCACATGACACCACTAGAGGGATGACAACATACATCTCATCAGAATATCGAACGAATACCAACTTCACATGACTACTTATAGCAAGACTTCTCCCTTGTCCTCAGGAACAAACGTAACTACTCACAAAGCATATTCATGTTAATAATTAGAGGGATATTAATATGCATAATGGATCTGAACATATGATCTTCCACCAAGTAAACCAACTAGCATCAACTACAAGGAGTAATCAACACTACTAGCAACCCACAGGTACCAATCTGAGGTTTGGATACAAAGATTGGATACAAGAGATGAACTAGGGTATAGATGAGATGGTGCTGGTGAAGATGTTGATGGAGATTGACCCCGTCCCGATGAGAGGATCGTTGGTGATGACGATGGTGATGATTTCCCCCTCCCGGAGGGAAGTTTCCCCGGCAAAACAGCTCTGCTGGAGCCCTAGATTGGTTCCGCCAAGGTTCCACCTCGTGGCAGCGGAGTTTCTTCCCGAAATCGTGCTTATGATTTTTTTTCTCGACGAAAGACTCCATATAGCCAAAGATGGGCATCAGAGGGCCACCAGGGGGCCTACGAGGCAGGGGGCGCACCTAGGGAGGTAGGGCATGCCCCCCTCTGGTACTTTCTTGGCTCAGTATTTTTTATATATTCTGAAAATAACTCCCGTGGAGTTTCAGGACTTTTGGAGATGTGCAAAGTAGGTCTCTAATATTTGCTCCTTTTCCAACCCAGAATTCCATCTGCCGGCATTCCCCCTCTTCATGTAAACCTTGTAAAATAAGAGAGAAATAAAAGGCATAAGTATTGTGACATAATGTATAATAACATCCCATAATGCAATAAATATCGATATAAAAGCATGATGCAAAATGGACGTATCATGGCTCGGCTGGAATGATTGAGAAACTTGGTTTTTTAATTCCTGTAAATCCAAAACACGGCTAAAAATCATGAAACTTGGCATGGTGTCATGACATGGCACCAACATGGTGCAGTATTTTTTTTGGACGAATTGGGACAAGCTTTGGTGTAAGCTTCTTGCAAACCGAAGCTTCCCTCAAGAAGGCTCCTGGTTCCGAGAGGGAACGTGTCACCTCCGTGTGCGAAACAACATATGTACACTTCCTTCTTCCGCCTTAAATTTTGTACACTGGAAGATTAGACCAAATAGAAGTATCGTGCTAAATTTTGGAATTATTCTGTGTTCGCTTGGCCTTTTTTTATACATTAATTGAGTTTCTGGGCATTTAATGTGCATAATTCAAATTTGAACTACAAGCCCAGGCTCCAGTGCACCAAAGTTGTTTTAAAAATCACATGTGTGTCCTTGGGTGAATTTCTAGGTCCCATGCAAGAGATGGGAGTGAAATTCAAACATCTGGGCGTCATGGCTTGGCCGGAAAGATTGAGAAACTTGGTTTTTTAATTCCTGTAATTCCAAAACACGCCTGAAAATCATGAAACTTGGCATGGTCTCATGACATGGCACCAACATGCTGTGGTAATTTTTTTGGCCGAATTGGGACAAGCTTTGGTGTAAGCTGCTTGCAAACTGGAGCTTCCCTCAAGAAGGCTCGTGGTTCCGAGAGGGAACGTGTCACCTCCGTGTGCGAAACGACATACGAACACTGCCTTCTCCCGCCTTAATTTTTTTACACAGCCAGATTAGACCTAATAGAAGTACCTTGCTAAATTTTGGAATTATTTCGGGTTTGTTTCACCTTTTTTAAACATTAATTGATTTTTTGGGCATAGAATGTGCATAATTAAAAAGTGAACTACAAGCACAGGCTCCACTGCACCAAAGTTGTTTGAAAAATCACATGTGTGTCCTTGGGTGAATTTCTACGTCCCATGCAAGAGATATGAGTGAAATTCAAATATCTGGGCGTCGTGGCTCGGCCGGAAACATTGAGGAACTTGGTTTTTTAATTCCTGTAATTCCAAAACACGCCTGAAAATCATGAAACTTGGCATGGTGTCATGACATGGCACCAACATGCTGCGGTAATTTTTTTGGCCGAATTGGGACAAACTTTGGTGTAAGCTTCTTGCAAACCGGAGCTTCCCTCAAGAAGGCTCGTGGTTCCGAGAGGGAACATGTCACCTCCGTGTGCGAAACAACATACGTACACTGCCTTCTCCCGCTTTAATTTTTTTACACAGTTAGATTAGACCAAATAGAAGTAACGTGCTAAATTTTGGAATTATTGTAGGTTCATTTGGCATTTTTATACATTAATTGAGTTTCTGGGCATTTAATGTGCATAATTCAAATTTGAACTACAAGCACATGCTCCAGTGCAATTCAAACATCTGGGCGTCGTGGCTCGACCGGAAAGATTGAGAAACTTGGTTTTTCAATTCCTGTAATTCCAAAACACACTTGAAAATCATGAAACTTGGCATGGTCTCATGACATGGCACTAACATGCTGTGGTAATTTTTCTGCCGATTTGCAAAGGAGCACACATTAACAATCAACAAAGTCATTTTGGAACAAGTGTTGTCATGTTACAAATCGGAAACACAAGTATTTTTGAAACCATGGGTGTTCGACTTACCAATTACGTGCGGCCACACGTCCCCTTTTTTTATTTGCTAGGAGGTGTCGTGCGGGGTAGCTATTTGAGTACGGGAGGCGTGCGGTCATACCCCTGCGCGTGCTCATCGGGAGGAGAGCCCTTTTGACTGCTACCCGCCGCACACCTCCCTCCCAACGTATCCATTAATGGCACCCGAGTACATGTTCTACAACGTGGTTATATGTCTCACTGGATTGAGATTTAAGAGAGAAAAATGAAAATCCGAAAAGAAAGTTTTGCATGGATCTTGATGTAAGATCCGACGGACCTATATAGCATCGACTGCGACTTATAGCAAGCATGATGAATATAAGGACGATGACATTGGATAATAATTGTCTTACATATTTATAAACACAATTAAAAAAGCCACATGCGGCAATGTCCGATATACACAAGGGAAAAAGAAGAAGGAAGACAATGATCTGGCTCGCTGATCTCTACTTTCTTGATGCGTTGCTGCAGGCCGCGGGAACTAGTCTCCGCGGCGGGCGGCGACGAGCTCTTTCTTGTCCTCGAGATGCTGGTTGAGAGCATCCAGGGATTCCTCCACCAGCCTTCTGTGCTCGATGCGCAGCATGGCATTCTCGTCCATAAGTTTCTCGACGATGACGCCGGTCCTCTTCAATAAGGCAGTGGTCTGCTCCTGCTGCTCCGCACTTCCGATGATCTTCGCCCTTAGCAGGTCGCGCTCGGCCCGGAGCTTTGCATTGCTCTCATTTAGTTGCCGGATGACGTCGGTAGTCTATTCAAATGAGGCTTTCAGGTCATCCTGCAACCTCACCCACCTAGAGATCTGATCCATCTACCTAAGGACGAGGGCACACATGCGCCTATAAGAGTCCTCGCGTGCCCGCGAGGCATTTTCCCAGGCCACCGCGGCACGAGAGGACATCTCTACTGCATTCACAGCATGGAGGGACATCTCTTCTGCTTGCGCGGCGTGGCCGGAGCAGTCTGTTGCATCGACGGTGCGGCGGGTCCTCCGTGCTGCTTCGGCGGTGTGGCGGGACCTCTCTGCAGCTATGACCGTGCGACGGGACATGTTGGCTGCTTACGCGGCAAGGCAGTACATCTCTCATGCTCCCGCTTCCAGGCTCGCCTCTCCCTGGTGGCAATCTCTCGACCCAGAACTCACGCTG
The DNA here is from genome assembly GCF_018294505.1 of Triticum aestivum. NCBI lineage: Eukaryota > Viridiplantae > Streptophyta > Magnoliopsida > Poales > Poaceae > Triticum > Triticum aestivum. The sequence continues at coordinate 172,941,038 of NC_057797.1, read as the reverse complement.
GCCATGGCAGACGCAAGGGAATGATGATGGGTGACTTGTTTGTTTTTAAATTTTTGTGGATGAGGAGTTGAGGAGGAATGTGCAGTCATCTTGGAGTAGTAGTATTTATAACTGCATAGTAATATGCTCCTAAGTGGGAAATCGTTTAGGTTTTGATCAGCGTGAACAGGTTTGCAATTTGGAATGTGACGGGACGCATGCTGAAAATTTACTGGCGGTTATAAGTGTGGCACTATTACCAGAAGGTGTAACGTGGGCACGTACGCCTTCTCGGCCGCGTACGTGGCGTTTGCACCATAAGGTGCACCGCAATAGGAAAAGTTAGCACACGTCTTGTTCCAACAACCGTGCGAGCTCGCTATTACCATCGTGCATGCTTATTTTAATTAGAATGGGTGTGCCCGTCTAGTGCACACACGTTGATCAATTTAACTATTTCAGTTTATTGTGGCTAATCGCAAACAGTTCATCCGTGTGAAGTTTATGCCATCAATCACAGACACTTTGATCTGGCTTACCCGTTTCTGTTCTGTTGCCTAATCACAAATAGTTAATCCTTCTGAAGTGCATGCCCTCAATCACACACACCTTGATCTGGCTCACCATTTCTTTTGTATTGCCTAATCACAAATAGTTCATCTGAGTGAACCGTATGCTGTATATCGCACACACCTTCATCTGGCTGCCCGTTTCTTTTGTGTTTCCTAATCACAAATAGTTCATCCGAGTGAACCGTATGCTCTATATCGCACACGCCTTCATCAGGCTGCCCATTTATTTTGTTCCGCCTCATCTTAAATAGTTCATTGGACTGAACCGTATTCCCTGGATCACACACGCACCTAAAATCTGAACCGTGTTCAATGAATCCTCCATTGCAAACATTTTGCACCTTTTTTGATGGGTTTTTTACATCCCTGTTTGTGATTAATGCATCACACACAGTTTCATGAAAGGGTCTTTGATCGTAGTGTCACGTTAGCAGCATCCTGCAGTAGTGTCAAGAAGGATCATCTATGTGGTGCCTGGAAAGATGGAATGGTGACTAGGGCCAATCATCCCTCGAAGACAATCATGACGACTTCCCGTCCCTTTGAGCTGCTACACATGGACTTATTTGGCCCTACTCACTACTCTACCCTTACTACCACTGCTTGCCTCTATGGCTTCGTCATTGTTGATGATTACTCAAGATATACATGGGTACACATAATCCTCTATAAGAATGAAGTGCGGGATGTCTTCAGAAGATTCGCCAATCATGCCATGACAAACTATGGCATCAAGATCAAGCACATCAGGAGTGACAACGGCACAGAATTCAAGAACATTGGCCCCGACACTTATCTTGATACATTGGGCATCACACATGAGTTCTCAGCTCCATACACACCTCAGCAGAATGGCATCATGGAGCGCAAGAACAGAACCCTCATTGAGATGGCACGAACGATGCTTGATGAGTACAAGACTCCAAGAAAATTCTGGCATGAAGCCATTGACACTGCATGCCACGTCATCAACCGTGTTTATCTTCACAAGCTTCTAAAGAAGACATCATATGAGCTACTAATTGGTAAGAAGCCAAATGTCAGCTACTTTAGAGTATTTGGTGCTAGGTGCTGGATCGTGGATCTGCATCACACTTCAAAATTTGCACCGAAAGCACATGAAGGTTTTATGCTTGGCTACAGAAAGGATTCACACTCCTGTAGTGTCTTCAACCTCTTTCACTATAAAGTGGTTGAAACTGTGGATGTGCGGTTCGATGAAACTAATGGCTCGCAAAGAGAGCACCTGCGAAATGTGCTAGATGAAGTCTCACCAAGTGAATCCATCAAGCTTATGGGTACTGGAGAAATCATACCTTCAGAGGCTCAGGCTGAAGAAGAACTCATCATTTCTGCACCTAATCAACCCGAAGACACTGCTCAGCCTGAAGTCAATGCTGATGATGAAGACAATGATTAGCAAGAGCAAAAAATTTGTCCAATTCATCCTCGTGTTGAAAATGAAGTGCAAATTGAGAAGATAATCGATAGCATCAATGCATCTTGGTCCACTCACTCGTTCAGAGCAACACAACTAGCAAATTTCTGTGGGCACTTTGCATTTGTCTCTATATCTAAACCCAAGAAAGTTGATGAAGCATTCATGGAACCTGAATGGATTCAAGAGATGCAAGAAGAGCTTCAACAGTTCGAGCTGAACAATGTGTGGGAACTGGTTAAGCATCCAGATCCTCGCAAGCACAATATCATTGGCACCAAATGGATCTACCGCAACAAACAAGATGAGCATGGTCAAGTTGTCAGAAACAAGGCTCGTCTCGTTGCTCAAGGTTACACTCAAGTAGAAGAGATTGACTTCGATGAAACATTTGCTCCCGTGGCTTGGCTTGAAGCCATTCACATCCTGCTAGCCTATGCCAACCATCACGACATCCTTCTGTACCAAATGGATGTGAAGAGTGCCTTCCTTGATGGAAAAATTGAAGAAGAAGTGTATATTGCACAACCACCTGGTTTTGAAGACCCGAAGCGTCCTGACATGGTATACAAGATCAACAAGGCACTGTATGGCCTCAAACAAGCCCCTCGTGCTTGGTATGACACACTCAAAGACTTCCTGAAGAGCAAAGGCTTCAAACCTGGGTCCCTGGATCCCACACTCTTCACAAAGACATATGATGGAGAATTGTTTGTATGCCAAATCTATGTGGATGACATTATCTTCGGTTGCACAGACAAGAAATACATTGATGAGTTTGGACACATGATGCAAGAGCAATATCAGATGTCCATGATGGGTGAGCTGAAATTCTTCCTCGGTCTTCAAATCCGTCAGCAGAGCAACGACATATTCATATCACAATAAAATTACCTCAAAGATTGTCTGAAGAAGTTTGGAATGCAAGACTGCAAAGGATACACGATGCCAAAGCCAACCAAAAGTTCATCTCGGCCCCGACGACAATGGTAAAGAAAGTTTGAATCAAAAGGTATACCACTCCAATGTTGTTTCTTACTCTATTATGTGCATCCAGGCCAGTATAAAATGCTTAGCGTTTCATGTGTGCCCGATCCAAGGGGCACCAAAGGAATCGCATCACTTAGCTGTGAAGCGAATTCTTCGATATTTCACTTACACCCCAACACTAGGATTATGATATCCAAAGGGCTCAGAGTTTGATCTAGTTGGATTCTCAGATGCTGATTATGCTGGTGACCAGGTTGATCGCAAGTCTACATCAGGCACACGTCATTTTCTTGGACGATCTCTTGTCTGTTGGTCTTCAAAGAAGCAGAACTATGTATCCCTCTTCACTACTAAATCTGAATACATTGTTGCTAGATCTTGCTGCGCTCAGATTTTATGGATGAAGCAAACTCTCAAGGACTATGGCATCCATTTGAAGCATGTGCCACTCTACTGCGACAATGAAAGCGCCATTACTCAGGTTTGTACGTCCACTCCTGGGTACATGCCCGTCTCGTAGTTCCAGTCCCACGTGTTCTTCATAGATGGAACGATCCATAACTGTGGGCAACGGGAGTCCATATCATAGCAGTTAGTGTGGCTCCCCATGATGGAGACTCATCCAAACTATGGCCAGCCTCGACGAGGAGTAGTCACGTGCACCGGGAAGTGGCGCTCTCTCGGCCGTCGTGCTGCTTCAAAGCCAGCGCCAGTGAGAGGTCGCCTCTACTCTGGTCAGGCATTAATGCGGCACTGACGTTCCAGGGCGATGCTGACCGTTTCACGCGAGAAGCGCGCGCCGGCAAGGGAGGGGGGTTGGGTCGGCCAGGGCGGTCAGATGCGGGCATGGTGGTGGTACTGGTAGTTTGCAAAACTACTCAAATATTGCACTCAGTTTCCTAAGAAAGTGTGGTAAAAAACGTTACTCCACAACCCGCTTCCCTTCTCCTTCCTCTTCCACCGCCATGCACGTCTGCGGGAAGCGACCGGTCAACCCTTATATAGGAGTGCTAGCACAAAAAGATGCATGCATGACCACTAAAATTTCCAGATTAAGGTGCCTGTCCGGCGGGAGTATGGCGTATGTCGTTACCTTCGGCCGGGCCATGGCTACCAGGCTACGCGACCAGAGAAGAGGCGGCGGGAGGGGAATGAATGCGGCTACTGTTTGGGTTCCCCGTCCAGCTTAAATAAATGCGCACCATCATGTGTACCCGCGGGTGCACAAATTGTAACATACGTGTCTGCTTAAGTGGGCATCACGTAACTGGTGTGTAAGAGATTCTGAGAGACAGAGTGCGTCTGTGCGACTCTACTCTTTGGACATGTACCCAACCTTTTGCATCAGGGTATAAGTATAATGGTATTACACTTTAGCTAGTGATTTACGTGGCCATGTGTAACACCCCGGATGTAACTTTCCCAATTTGTACTCCAACTCTTGCCGTTCCGGCGTTAAGTTATTTATTTTCTTGGGTTCGGCTTTTTGTCTCCGTGTGTTGTTGTCGTTGTCATGCATCTCATATCATGTCATCATGTGCATTGCATTTGCATACGTGTTCGTCTCATGCATTCGAGCATTTTCCCCATTGTCCGTTTTGCATTCCGGCGTTTCGTTCTCCTCCGGTGGTCATTTCTAGCTTTATTTCATGTGTGGGGATTGAACATTTCGGGATTGAAACGAGACTTGCCAAGCGGCCTTGATTTACTACCGGTAGACCTCTTGTCAAGTTTCGTATCATTTGGACTTAGTTTGATACTCCAACGGTTAACTGAGGGACCGAAAAGGCCTCGTGTGTGTTGCAGCCCAACACCCCTCCAATTTGGCCCAAAACCCACTTAAGCCTTCTCCATCATCTAGAGCGTTCGATCATGATCGCTTGGCCGAAAACCGCACCTCATTTGGACTCTCCTAGCTCCCTCCACCTCTATTTAAGACCACTCTCCGAAATTTTCGGGCAAACCCTAGATCTCTCCTCACCTCGCGCGCCGGACAAAAACTGCCGGGCCGGACTTGTCCGACCGAGCGCCGCCGCACGTGTCGCTCTTCATTGCCGCCGCCCTCGCGCCCACATCACCGCGCCACCACCCGCGGAGGCCCGCGAGGCCCAAGCCGGCCCGCGGCCCATGGCCGCCAGCCGCCGCCTACCGCGCTCCGTCGCCGCTGCCGCTCCTCCTCGGGCCGCGCTCCCGCCGCTCCGCCCGCCTCCGCTGCCGCGCCAGCGCTCTGCCGTCCGGCGCTCCGCACTCCGCCGCCGCCACCACCGCTCCGGCCGCGCCGCCCCAAGGCCGGCTACGGCCACCCCGCTCCTCCTCGGCCGCCCTGGTCCTCTTCCTCTCCGGCGACGCTCCGTGAAGCTCCCCGGCCTTCTAGCAGTAAATCCGGCCATCGCTAGTAATCCGTGCCAGATCCAGATCTGGAGATTCGGGTTGACTTTTGCCCGAAACCTTAATCCATGTGGCCTTTCTTCATGCTATAACTTTGCATCCGTAGCTTCGTTTTTGGCATATAGCATATCAAAATGTTCACCTCAGAGAGTACATCATTTCATTCCATTGCATCATTTTCATTTGAGTTCATCTTGATGCCCGAAATGCTGTTAGAAGAGGGCTACTTGAGATAATTGTCAGATCTGCTACTCCATTTAGCTTTTGTCATTTTGCCATGATTAATGTGTGCATGATATGCCCTGATGCTCTACATATGTTTTGTTAAGGGTTTTGTCATCTTTCCAGAGGTGCAACCCATGTATTTTTGTGATGTGTGTGGTGACTAGTACAAGCTTGCAAAGTGGTGCACTTGTTAATTCTGTTTTCAGGGACTTAGCAATTTCACTAAGTCCTTGATCTGTTTATCTCATATTGCCATATGTTCATGTTGTTTCCTAGTGATCCGTGCCTCTTTTGAGGATGATCAGTAAGGATGTTTTGTTAATCTTGTAGTGCTCTATCCATCCATGTCTTTGTTTGCAATTATGGAGCACCCTAGCTTGAGTCAATCGAGCTCTACTTTTGCTACTTTGTGAATCTGGGCAAATTGTCAACTTGTTTGCAATTTTGCTGATGATGTTGTAGTTGATCCGTGCATGCTATGCTATTGTTCTTGCCATGTCTAGCTTGCATTTTGTGTATTCTTGATGGATGTATGCTTAGCTTATCATGACTTGCTCTGTAGTGAGTGCATCGAGCTCGTGAACATGCCTACTTGATATCTGTTTCAGCATGTGCCAGTTTTCACTAAGTCTGAAAACTGATTATGTTTTTGCTATGTTCACATGCTTGCAATTGTATTTTCTGATCCCTTTTGGCTCAAGGTCTCTAAGGGACTTTTGTTAAGATCTTTGAGTAGATCCATGCCATGCTTTACCTTGCCATGTGCAGGTCCTGTAGCGTATAGTTTTGTTGCTCCGAAGTGTGCTACCTGATCTGAAATTCCAGACAAGTGTTAATTTCACTAAGTCTGAGATCTGTTTGCCATATGCATTTTTGCCATGCTTGTTTGAACCTGTTAATGGAAGATTTGGCTGTAGCTCAGTGCTAGACTTTTGTTAAGCATCTTGAATGCAACCCTGCCATGTATTTTGTTGTCACGTTTGGGTCGTGGAGCATGTTCTTTTCGTGGCATTTAGATGGCTACTTGCTGTAAATCGCAGACTGGTGTCATATTTGAATCGCTTGCCATTTCCAAACCGTAACTCCGATTCCGATGATCTTTATATCGTTTTCAAGCGATTTCATCTCATCTTTCTAGTGGCACACTTGGATGTCCAAGTTGAGTCCAGGTTCATGCATTTCCTGTCATATCTTGCATATGCATCCCGCATCACATCCCGCATAGCATATCATCTTTGCATCATCTTGTTTGATCCTTGCACGTGGTTGATTGTGTCCTTGTTGCTTGTTTGTCTTGTTTGGGTAGAGCCGGAAGACAAGTTCTCTAACAAGGAGCCCGTTGAGTTTGCTTTCGAGGATCCAGGCAACTCTGACAACTGTGCAGGCAAGATGATCATACCCTCGAAATCTCTACTATCTTTGATATGCTAGTTTGCTCGCTCTTTTGCTATGCCTATGCTACGATGCCTACCACTTGCTTTCAAGCCTCCCAAATTGCCATGTAAAACCTTTGACCCACCATGTCCTAGCAAACCATTGATTGGCTATGTTACCGCTTTGCTCAGCCCCTCTTATAGCATTGCTAGTTGCAGGTGAAAATTGAAGGCCGTTCCTTGTTGGAACATTATTTACTTGTTGGGATATCATTATATTGCTATGTTATCTTAATGCATCTATATACTTGGTAAAGGGTGGAAGGCTCGGCCTCTCGCCTAGTGTTTTGTTCCACTCTTGTCGCCCTAGTTTCCGTCATATCGGTGTTACGTTCCCGGATTTTGCGTTCCTTACGCGGTTGGGTTATAATGGGAACCCCTTGATGTTTCGCCTTGATTAAAGCTTTTCCAGCAATGCCCAACCTTGGTTTTACCATTTGCCACCTAGCCTTTTCTTTCCCTTGGGTTCTACAGACTCATGGGTCATCATTATTTTAGCCCCCCCGGGCCAGTGCTCCTCTGAGTGTTGGTCCAACCGAGCGATGTCCGGGGCTACCAGGGGCAACTCTGGGCTGGCCTACCCGACGTCTTGCTCATCTGAGTGTGCCCTGAGAACGAGATATGTGCAGCTCCTATCGGGATTTGTCGGCACATTCGGGCGGTGTTGCTGGTCTTGTTTTAACCTGTCGAAGTGTCTTGAAGAACCGAGATACCGAGTCTGATCGGAACGTCTTGGGAGGAGGTCTATTCCTTCGTTGACCGTGAGAGCTTGTCATGGGCTAAGTTGGGACTCCCCTACAGGGATTTGATCTTTCGAAAGCCGTGCCCGCGGTTATGGGCAGATGGGAATTTGTTAATGTCCGGTTGTAGATAACTTGAACCTTAACTTAATTAAAATGAATCAACTGAGTGTGTTACCGTGATGGCCTCTTCTCGGCGGAGTCCGGGAAGCGGACACGGTGTTGGAGTAATGTTTGCGCAGGTTGTTCTCTAGTTTCTCGCTCGCGCTTTGCCTCCTCTTCTCGCTCTCTTTTGCGAATAAGTTAGCCACCATATTTGCTAGTCGCTTGCTGCAGCTCCACATATTTTACCTTGCCTTACCTATAAGCTTAAATAGTCTTGATCGCGAGGGTGCGAGATTGCTGAGTCCCTGTGGCTCACAGATTACTATTACACCAGATGCAGGGCCTGATGATTCCGCTCCAGGAGACGCGTTTGAGCTCAAGTGGGAGTTCGACGAAGACTCTCAACGTTACTATGTTTCCTTTCCTGATGATCAGTAGTGGTGCCCAGTTGGGGGTGATCGGGACCGTGTCGCTTGTTGGGTTATCTTTTATTTTGGCGCCGTAGTCGGGCCATGAGTGTTTGGATGATGTAATGTTATTTATGTACTTGATTGACGTGGCGAGTGTAAGCCAACTATGTTATCTCCCCTTTTATTATCATATTACATGGGATGTTGTGAAGATTGCCTAACTTGCGACATATGCCTTCAATGCGATTATGTCTCTAAGTCGTGCATCGACACGTGGGAGCTATAGTCGCATCGAGGGTGTTACAAGTTGGTAATCAGAGCCTTCCCCGACCTTAGGAGCCCCATTGCTTGATCGTTATTAGCGGCCCAGTTGTGTCTAGAAAAATGTTTTGAGTCATTTAGGAATTATATATCAGAGAGTTTAGGAATTCTTTTTACTTCCCAGTATCCTCATCGCTCTGGTAAGGCATCCTGACGTAGAGTTTTGACTCTTCTCTTCTCAAATTTCACTAAAAAAATTTTAGGATCACGCGGGTATCTTGGAATCGTTCCGATGGTTTTATGATGAGAACATTGTCTTGGTGCCTCCTGTCAGGGGTTTAGTGGAAGTGTCCCGGGGAGTTGAGCTTTGAGGTGTTGTTATCATAATTTTATCGTTGCAATTCTGGAATACCTGAGTTTAGTACGCCGACATCGAAAATCTCTTTTATGCAGTTCGTTGGTGAGATAACCTCGACGCCACCCAGTACTGGGGCGGGAGTTCGGGAGTATCGCCATAACTTGTATAACGGATGCTTTTCGAAGGTTGAGGTAGATGGTTTCCGAAGGTTTCTTGGTTATGTGTTGAAGGATGGATACAGCTGGATGTAGGATTTGCTAGAATTGGGTGAGATATTATGCTTCCCCTGTATCCCCAACACCTGATTGCATAACCGGAAAGGTTTGGGAGTTTCATAGGTGGGAATGCTAGTAGCTCTAGTTCTTCTTCCACGGATATTGGTTTGAGATTGGGATTTCTTACCGATTATTCGTTCTTGATCCGTACCTTGTTGATTTATTTCTCTATCTTAATTCTACGTGGCTTCTCAATTTATGGATATGTGACCATTTCAAGAGGAATGCATTCGTTCATTTTGTTCGGATGTGAAGACTATATGTTGCAATTTTCATTCCGTTGGATTCAGCTTCAATATTGTCTATCAATGTGCTAATGGATGTCAACCTCTTCAGGATGGCTCCTCCAACACGCACGACTCCGAATCCTGATCCGCCACCACCTCCCCTCCTCCGGAGGCATGGCAAGCTGTGATGGCCGCAACTAATGCAAAATCATGCAAATTCTTCAAGAGCGCAATCAAGGCAACCAAGGGAATCAAGGAAACACTCAGAATCACTTTGCTACACTCAACCATTTCCTTGCTAATGGGCCAAAGACTTTCAGCAATTGTGTTGAGGCAGCCGATGATGATGATTGGCTTGTGGATCTGTGCAAGCATTTCTAGTGCAGTAACGTCAGGCCTGAGGACTTTGTCAACTTCGCTTCCTTCCAACTCAAAGATCAAGCTGCAGAATGGTTCCAGCAGTACAAGGATTCCAGAGGTGGACGTGTTATCACTTGGGATGATTTCCGTCGAGATTTTCGAGCTCATAATATTCCCCAGAGCGTGGTTGAAAGCAAGCGTGAGGAATTCCGCAACCTGAAGCAAGGCTCTTTGTCTGTCTATGACTACAACAAGTTGTTCCAGAAGCTCACCCGCTTTGCCAAGCAGGACGTCCCTGATGAGAAGAGCATGATATACCAGTTCAGGGGTGGTCTCAGAGAAGAAATTCAGCTAGCTCTTGTTCTCTTTGAGCCCTTGAGATACGATGAGTTCTACAACATGGCATTGAAGCAAGAGGCTGCTCAGTTGAGGTGTGATGTTTCCAAGAAGCAAGTCAGAGATGTTACTCCTTCTTCCTCTACTCAAGTGGCCAAGCAGCAGAAGTATTGGCTTCCTCCTCCTCCGTTCCGTCAGCCGTATCAGCAGAAGAGCAAAGGTGGCAGTGGATCTTCCCACCCACCCAACCCTGGCTTTCAGAACAAGACTTCGTCTCAAGCTCCAAGATCGAGTGCTCCGTATCACCGTCCGCTTTCAGAGGTCACGTGCAACAAGTGCCAACAGAAGGGTCACTATGCCAACAAGTGTTTCAACCAGAGGTGTCTTCCCCCTCCTCCTCCTGTGAGATCGGCAAGTACAGCTGTGGTCAAGCATAACCCCAAGTCCGCCAAGGTCAACTTGCTGAATGCAGATCAGGCAGAGGACTCACCAGATGTGATCATGGGTAACCTTCCTGTTAATGACATTCCCGCAAGAGTTCTTTTTGACACTGGTGCATCGTTATCATTTTTATTGAAGCCTTTTGCATCTATGCATGATGTGCATACTATTGATTTGCCTAAGCCGATAGCGGTTTCTTCTCCGGGTTTGTTCATGAACACCAAAATGATGGCTCCGGATGTTACTATCACGTTGGGCGATTACAAGTTTCTTTCTTCTCCTATGGTTCTTGGTAACTCGAATATTGATCTTATTCTCGGAATGGATTGGCTTATTAAGCACAAGGCGCAACTTGATTGTGCAGCCAGGCAGATTCAATTGACTCATTCGTCTGAGGATGTAATTGTCTTTGCTGCTCGTGATGATACCATCCGTCTGTTTTCTCTCAATGAGAAGGGTGAATTGGATGCTATCTCTCAAATTCCAGTCGTTTGCGAATATCAAGACGTCTTTCCAGAAGAGCTTCCAGGAATGCCTCCGCACCGGCCAGTTGAATTCGTTATTGATCTTGAGCCTGGCACGGAACCTGTGTGCAAACTTCCTTACAACCTCGGACCTGAAGAGTTGAAGGAGCTGAAGAAGCAACTCGATATTCAAGAGAAAATGGGTCTCATCCGGCCTAGTTCTTCTCCGTGGGGTTGTGGTGTTCTTTTTGTGAAGAAGAAGGATGGAACGGACCGACTTTGTGTTGATTACCGTCCAGTGAACAAGAAGACCATCAAGAACAAATACCCACTTCCCAACATCAACGAGCTATTCGAACAACTCAAAGGTGCCCAAGTATTCTCCAAGCTTGATCTCCGTATGGGTTATCATCAGATTCGAATCCGTGAGCAAGATATTCCTAAGATGGCTTTCAGGACAAGCTTTGGTTCATATGAATACACTGTCATGTCTTTTGGTCTCGTCAACGCTCCTCCGATGTTCTCTCGCATGATGAACTTCATCTTCAACGCCTACACCAATGACTTCGTTTTGGTCTATCTTGACGACATTCTGGTTTTCTCGAAGAACAAGGAAGATCATGCCAAACACTTGCGTTTGGTACTCGATAAGCTCAGGGAACATCAGTTCTACGCCAAGTTCTCCAAATGTGAATTTTGGCTCGATGAGGTTCTTTATCTTGGTCATATCATCTCTGCCAAGGGCATTGCCGTGAATCCTGAGAAGGTGTCTGCAATTGTGAATTGGGAACCTCCTCAGAACGTGAAGCAACTCCGTAGCTTCCTCGGTCTCGCAAGCTATTGCCGAAGATTCGTTGAAAACTTTTCTAAGATCGCGAAGCCTCTCTCTAATCTTCTCCAGAAGCACGTCAAGTACGTTTGGTCTCCGGAGTGTGACATTGCTTTCAACACTTTGAAAGAGAAATTGATCACTGCTCCAGTTCTGACTCCGCCTGATGAATCCAAGCCGTACGAGGTCTTTTGTGATGCCTCTCTCCAAGGTCTTGGCGCAGTATTGATGCAAGAGAAGAAAGTTGTTGCTTATACCTCTCGCCAGTTGAAGCCTAATGAGAAGAACTACCCCACTCATGATCTCGAGTTGGCGGCAGTTGTGCATGCTCTTTTGACTTGGAGACATCTTCTATTGGGAAGAAAAGTGGACATTTTCACTGATCACAAGAGTCTCAAGTACATCTTCACTCAGCCTAATCTCAACCTCAGGCAAACTCGATGGGTCGAAATGATTCAAGAGTATAATCCGAGTATCGAGTATACTCCAGGCAAGGCCAATGTGATTGCTGACGCATTGAGCAGAAAGGCTTACTGCAACAGTCTGATTCTCAAGCCTTATCAACCTGAGCTTTGTGAAGCTTTCCGCAAACTTAATCTGCAAGTTGTTCCTCAAGGTTTCCTCGCCAACCTTCAAGTCTCTCCTACCTTGGAAGACCAGATTCGCCAAGCCCAGCTTCTTGATGCTATGGTGAAAAAGGTGAAGATTGGGATTGCCAAGAGTCGGCCCAAGTACAAGTGCTACCGCCTTGATGACAAGGATACTCTTTTCTTCGAGGATCGTATTGTTGTACCCAAAGGTGACCTTCATAATGAGATCATGAACGAGGCTCACAATTCTCTCCTCTCCATCCACCCTGGGAGCACGAAGATGCATCAGGACCTTAAGCAAGCTTATTGGTGGACTCGAATGAAGCGCGAGATTGCTCAATTCGTGAATGAATGTGATGTCTACAGAAGAGTGAAGGCAGAACACCAAAGGCCAGCTGGTCTCCTCCAACCTCTTGCCATTCCAGAATGGAAGTTTGACCACATTTAAATGGACTTCGCCACTGTGTTTCCAAAGTCCAAGCGTGGCAATGATGCTATATTCATTGTCATCGACAAGCTCACCAAAGTGGCTCACTTTCTACCTATCAAAGAGTCGATCACTGCAGCTCAATTGGCGGAACTCTATACCTCTCGTATTGTCTCTCTGCACGGTATCCCACAAGTGATCTCTTTAGACCATGGCAGCATCTTTACCTCCAGGTTTTGGGATTCTTTTCAGAAGGCCATGGGCACCAACATCCGCTTCAGCACAGCTTTCCATCCTCAAACTAGCGGTCAAGTCGAGCGTGTCAACCAAATTCTTGAAGATATGCTCAGGGCTTGTGTGATCTCCTTCGGCATGAAGTGGGAGGATTGTCTTCCTTATGCTGAATTCTCCTACAACAACAGTTTCCAAGCAAGTTTGGGCAAGGCCCCATTTGAAATTTTGTATGGCAGGAAGTGCCGTACCCCTCTCAACTGGTCTGAAACCGGTGAATGTCAGCTTTTGGGTAATGACTTAATCACAGAGGCAGAGGAAATGTGCAAAGTCATTCGTGATAACCTCAAAGCAGCCCAATCCCGCCAGAAGAGCTACTATGATAGTAAGCACCGTGATTTGGCTTTCGAGATCGGAGATCATGTTTACCTCCGCGTCTCTCCTATGAAAGGTACTCGTCGCTTCGGTATCAAAGGGAAGCTTGCCCCCAGATACGTGGGACCTTTCAAGATTGTCAGCAAGAGAGGCGACCTCGCCTATCAACTCGAGCTTCCTTCAAACTTTGCAAATGTTCATGACGTGTTCCATGTCTCTCAGCTCCGAAAGTGCTTCAAGACTCCTGACCGCACCGTCAACTTCGAGGACATTGAGCTCCAAGAAGATCTCTCTTATCGTGAGCACCCAGTTGCTATTCTCGAAGAGACTGAACGCAAGACTCGCAACAAGTCAATCAAATTTCTCAAAGTCAAGTGGTCACACCATTCCGACCGTGAAGCTACCTGGGAACGCAAGGATCACCTCCGTTCTGAGTACCTGGCGTTCTTTCAGTCCTAGATCTCGGGACGAGATCCTTTCATAGTGGTGGAGTGTTGTAACACCCCGGATGTAACTTTCCCAATTTGTACTCCAACTCTTGCCGTTCCGGCGTTAAGTTATTTATTTTCTCGGGTTCGGGTTTTTGTCTCCATGTGTTGTTGTCTTTGTCATGCATCTCATATCATGTCATCATGTGCATTGCATTTGCATACGTGTTCGTCTCATGCATTCGAGCATTTTCCCCGTTGTCCGTTTTGCATTCCGGCGTTTCGTTCTCCTCCGGTGGTAATTTCTAGCTTTCTTTCGTGTGTGGGGATTAAACATTTCCGGATTGGACCGAGACTTGCCAAGCGGCCTTGGTTTACTACCGGTAGACCGCCTGTCAAGTTTCGTATCCTTTGGACTTCGTTTGATACTCCAACGGTTAATCGAGGGACCGAAAAGGCCTCGTGTGTGTTGCATCCCAACACCCCTCCAATTTGGCCCAAAACCCACCTAAGCCTTCTCCATCATCTAGAGCGTTCGATCACGATCGCGTGGCCGAAAACCGCACCTCATTTGGACTATCATAGCTCCCTCCACCTCTATTTAAAGACCACTCCCCGAAATTTTCGGGCAAACCCTAGATCTCTCCCTCACCTCGCGCGCCGGACAAAAACTGCCGGGCCGGACGTGTCCGACCCGAGCGCCACCGCCACGTGTCGCTCCTCCATTGGCCGCCGCCCTCGCGCCCACATCACCGCGCCACCACCCGCGGCCCGCAGCCGCCCGCCGCCGCCTACCGCGCCCCGCCGCTGCTGCCGCTCCTCCTCGCGCCGCGCTCCGCCGCCTCCGCCGCCCTCCGCCACCGGCGCCGCGCTCCGCTGCCTCCGCCGCGCTTCGCCACTCCGGCCGCCGCCACCACCGCTCCGGCCGCGCCGCCCCAAGGCCGGCTCCGGCCACCCCGCTCCTCCTCGGCCGCCCCGGTCTTCTTCCTCTCCGGCGACGCTCCGTGAAGCTCCGGCCGTCTACAGTAAAGCCGGCCATCCTCGTAATCCGTGCCAGATCCAGATCTGAGATTCGGGTTGACTTTTGCCCGAAACCCTAATCCATGTGCCCTTCTTCTTCATGCTATAACTTTGCATCCGTAGCTCCGATTCATGCATATAGCATATCAAAATGTTCATCTCAGAGAGTACATCATTTCATTCCATTGCATCATTTTCATTTGAGTTCATCTTGATGCCCGATATGCTATTAGAATAGGGCTACTTGAGATAATTGTCAGATCTGCTACTCTATTTAGCCTTTTGTCATTTTTGCCATGATTAATGTGTGCATGATATGCCCTGATGCTCTACATATGTTTTGTTAAGGGTTTTGTCATCTTTCCAGAGGTGCAACCCATGTATTTTTGTGATGTGTGTGGTGACTAGTAAAAGCTTGCAAAGTGGTGCACTTGTTAATTCTGATTTCAGGGACTTAGCAATTCCACTAAGTCCTTGATCTGTTTATCTCATATTGCCATATGTTCATGTTGTTTCCTAGCGATCCATGCCTCTTTTGAGGATGATCAATAAGGACGTTTTGTTAATCTTGTAGTGCTCTATCCATCCATGTCTTTGTTTGCAATTATGGAGCACCCTAGCTTGAGTCAATCGAGCTCTACTTTTGCTACTTTGTGAACCTGGGCAGATTGTCAACTTGTTTGCAATTTTGCCGATGATGTTCTAGTTGATCCGTGCATGCTATGCTATTGTTCTTGCCATGTATAGCTTGCATTTTGTGTATTCTTGATGGATGTATGCTTAGCTTATCATGACTTGCTCTGTAGTGAGTGCATCGAGCTCGTCAACATGCCTACTTGATATCTGTTTCAGCATGTGCCAGTTTTCACTAAGTCTGAAAACTGATTATGTTTTTGCTATGTTCACATGCTTGCAATTGTATTTTCTGATCCCTTTTGGCTCAAGGTCACTAAGGGACTTTTGTTAAGCTCTTTGAGTAGATCCATTCCATGCTTTACCTTGCCATGTTCAGGTCCTGTAGCGTATAGTTTTGTTGCTCCGAAGTGTGCTACCTGATCTGAAATTCCAGACAAGTGTTAATTTCACTAAGTCTGAGATCTGTTTGCCATATGCATTTTTGCCATGCTTGTTTGAACCTGTTAATGGAAGATTTGGTTGTAGCTCAGTGCTAGACTTTTGTTAAGCATCTTGAATGCAACCCTGCCATGTATTTTGTTGTCATGTTTGGGTCCTGTAGCATGTTCTTTTCGTGGCATTTAGATGACTACTTGCTGTAAATCGCAGACCGGTGTCATATTTGAATCGCTTGCCATTTCCAAACCGTAACACCGATTCTGATGATCTTTATATCGTTTTCAAGCGATTTCATCTCATCTTTACAGTGGCACACTTGGATGTCCAAGTTGAGTCTAGGTTCATGCATTTCCTGTCATATCTTGCATATGCATCCCGCATCACATCCCGCATAGCATATCATCTTTGCATCATCTTGTTTGATCCTTGCACGTGGTTGATTGTGTCCTTGTTGCTTGTTTGTCTTGTTTGGGTAGAGCCGGGAGACGAGTTCGCTGACGAGGAGCCCATTGAGTTTGCTTTTGAGGATCCAGGGAACTCTGACAACTGTGCAGGCAAGATGATCATACCCTCGAAATCTCTACTATCTTTGCTATGCTAGTTTGCTCGCTCTTTTGCTATGCCTATGCTACGATGCCTACCACTTGCGTTCAAGCCTCCCAAATTGCCATGTCAAACCTTTGACCCACCATGTCCTAGCAAACCGTTGATTGGCTATGTTACCGCTTTGCTCAGCCCCTCTTATAGCGTTGCTAGTTGCAGGTGAAGATTGAAGGTCGTTCCTTGTTGGAACATTATTTACTTGTTGGGATATCATTATATTGCTATGTTACCTTAGTGCATCTATATACTTGGTAAAGGGTGGAAGGCTCGGCCTCTCGCCTAGTGTTTTGTTCCACTCTTGCCGCCCTAGTTTCTGTCATATCGGTGTTATGTTCCCAGATTTTGCGTTCCTTACGCGGTTGGGTTATAATGGGAACCCCTTGATGTTTCACCTTGATTAAAGCTTTCCCAGCAATGCCCAACCTTGGTTTTACCATTTGCCACCTAGCCTTTTCTTTCCCTTGGGTTCTACAGACTCATGGGTCATCATTATTTTAGCCCCCCCCGGGCCAGTGCTCCTCTGAGTGTTGGTCCAACCGAGCGATGTCCGGGGCTACCAGGGGCAACTTTGGGCTGGCCTACCCGACGTCTTGCTCATCTGAGTGTGCCCTGAGAACGAGATATGTGCAGCTCCTATCGGGATTTGTCGGCACATTCGGGCGGTGTTGCTGGTCTTGTTTTAACCTGTCGAAGTGTCTTGAAGAACCGAGATACCGAGTCTGATCGGAACGTCTTGGGAGGAGGTCTATTCCTTCGTTGACTGTGAGAGCTTGTCATGGGCTAAGTTGGGACTCCCCTGCAGGGATTTGAACTTTCGAAAGCCGTTCCCGCGGTTATGGGCAGATGGGAATTTGTTAATGTCCGGTTCTAGATAATTTGAACCTTAACTTAATTAAAATGGATCAACTAAGTGTGTTACCGTGATGGCCTCTTCTCGGCGGAGTCCGGGAAGCGAACACGGTGTTGGAGTAATGTTTGCGCAGGTTGTTCTCTAGTTTCTCGCTCGCGCTTTGCCTCCTCTTCTCGCTCTCTTTTGCGAATTAAGTTAGCCACCATATTTTGCTAGTCGCTTGCTGCAGCTCCACATATATTTGTATCTTGCCTTACCTATAAGCTTAAATAGTCTTGATCGCGAGGGTGCGAGATTGCTGAGTCCCTGTGGCTCACAAATTACTATTACACCAGATGCAGGGCCTGATGATTCCACTCCAGGAGACGCGTTTGAGCTCAAGTGGGAGTTCGACGAAGACTCTCAACGTTACTATGTTTCCTTTCCTGATGATCAGTAGTGGTGCCCAGTTGGGGGTGATCGGGACCGTGTCGCATGTTGGGTTATCTTTTATTTTGGCGCCATAGTCGGGCCATGAGTGTTTGGATGATGTAATGTTATTTATGTACTTGATTGACGTGGCGAGTGTAAGCCAACTATGTTATCTCCCCTTTTATTATCATATTACATGGGATGTTGTGAAGATTGCCTAACTTGCGACATATGCCTTCAATGCGATTATGTCTCTAAGTCATGCCTCGACACGTGGGACTATAGTCGCATCGAGGGTGTTACACCATGTTAACGTGGTTGTGTAAAAAAATGTCTCTTCCTGCTCGTGATTTGCGTTATATAATTACTAGCAAGATGCTCGTGCATTGCACGTAACATCAATATGCATTTTTTTTACAAAACACCTGTTGTGATTGACCCATCCAGGAGAAATCCCATGTGTAAAAACTAATGATATCTCGGGAATTTTATCGGGAAACTGGTATCTCGACAATTTCATCGAAAAAATGAAAGATGAGAGATAAGGTGAGGAGGAGTGGAGCGTGGTGGTGACTGGTGGTCGGACTGGGCGGAGGCATGGGGATGGACCGCACCGGCAGGCGGCAGTGGCCACCATGCTAGATTGTTCCAGAGACTTCCTTTTTTAATTGCTCAGCAATGAGGTTGTGGGAGATAAGGACGATGAATGAGGCAAGGCCTTGTCTGTAAATGTGGAGAGAGGTGCGAGTATCTTTTGTAAAATTGTCATAGTTTGCTTTATATCCGTCCGATATAGATGGGACGGTCTATATTACAAAATGGTAGGCACACCATCATCACCAACTCGATTTTTATAAGAGTAGAAATGATAAGTTTGCTAACTACTAAAGTAAAGTGGAATTTGTCCATGTTATACAAGTAAATTAAGGTGATTGCTTATCATACGGGTAAGGTTGGACGAAGGGTGGTAGGAACAAATGCTCTGCCTACAGCATGTGTGTGTGAGATGGAGTCTTAGTGTTTGTGGGGTGGGGGGTGCATGTGTGTGTGATGCGGGGTCCTTGGTGGCGGATGTAATTTAAGTGTGTGTGGCTTCATCATAGTGTATGATAGAGGCCATCAACGAGGGGCTGCGAGAGAGAAAAGGCACGTAGAGAGGGAAGAGAAGGCATGTGCGTGTGAGAGGAGTCGACATCGAGAGAACGTGTTTGTTTGAGAGACACCGAGGAGGACTACTATATATCAATGGTGCATGTGGGCAGAAATTGAACGAAGGGATGGTCTTATTGGTTTCGGGGATATTGGGGAAGAGTGAGAGAGGGGGATAGCTAGAAGGAGATTGTTAAGTGCGAGTGTGTGTTTTACCCATCCAGGTGAAAGTTATGTGCACACAAGAACATAACGATTCGGTGTGGCATTAGGATTGAGGGTAATTAAATTTGTATGGAGACATAGGAGACCTTGAATGTGCATGTGCGAGAGGTATACATGTATATGTTGGATGTGTGTGTGTGTGCGCGCGTGAGCATGATCGAGATAAAAGAAAGAAGACATAAGTTATAAGATAGACGATATGGGAGAGATCGATAATGACAATATGCATGCATGTGAGAGTGTAGGGAAGAAGGCTCGATAATTGAGCATGTGTTTTTGTCTTTAAGAGATAGTGGTCTGGGCTGGAGCATGCGTCTATGGCGAGTAGAGGGAGCGAGACACAATGATTGTGCAAAAGAGATCAACCTATAAATGCATGTATGGAGAGACATATATAGTGTGGGTGATAGGAAGCAAGAGTGCGTGCGAGAAAGAAATGTTGACGGTGTAACTACAAATAGATACAGAGAGAGAGAGAGAGAGAGAGAGAGAGAGAGATGCTAGCTAGAGGGACATCGGCTAGTTTGAGTGTTGGAGATGACCGCCAGGTGGTTCAGAGGATGAAGTTATGTGTGTGAGAGAGAAACATAAAATGAGGGCACTTGACTGCATGTAGAGAGAAACATATATAATGTGCATGATAGGAAGCAAGAGTGAGGGTGAGAAAGAAGGTTGATGGAGAAACAGATAAATAGAAAGATAAAGATGCTAGCTAGTGTGTGTTAGAGATAGGAGTCGAGTGGATCAGAAGGCTGAGTTATGTGTGTGTGGGTGTGAGAGAGATAGAGAGAGTGTGCATGTGATTCACATACAAACAAATATCATAGATATATTAGATGCCGAGAGACGGATTTTTGTGTCTGTGAGAGAAAGATATTTCACAACGAGAGTGATAGCTAGAGATACATATGAGGGAATGCAAGATATCTCTAGGGAGAGAGTGTGTGTGAGCGACATACAAGAGAATGGTGGAGAGATATGAGACCCTGGGAGACAGAGTTTGTGTTTGTGTGTGAGAAAGAGATATTTAAGAGGAGGAGTCGTAGCTTCTCATATGTAAGGAGCGAAAGACATCTCTGCGTGAGAGTGGGTGTGCGAGTGGCACACAGGGGAATGGTAGAGAGAAATGAGACCCCGGGAGACGAAGTTTGTGTTTGTGTGAGAGAAAGAGATTTCACATGGAGAATCATAGTTAGAGCCACATAGCAGGGAGCGAGATATACTTAGAGAGAGATAGAGTGATGAAGGTCGAGGGGGAGAGTACCATCAGTGTGTTGTGAAGATAAAAGATCATTGTCGACATACAGGTAGCACAAGAGATACCCGAGAGACGATGAACGCGTATAGGTCTAGACAGATACTCCTATATAAGCATGAGTAATAGCTATATGAGACGAATATATGGATTAAAGGGGATTCAAATATTTAAACTGGAGATCACGACATCGATAATATCATGACGCAAATTGGTGAATCAAACATGCATATTCATTTGAATTTGGGGAAACGTGTAATGTTATATAGTTTATCAATATTAGTGATCCATAGATTCTTTAATTAGAGACCATGCATGATTTATACGCAAATAATGTCTAAACAGGATTACACTATATGTTGCGTGTGTGAAACACATTATACATGTTTGAGAAGTAAAAAAATCACATGAAACACACATTAATTGGAGACAGTTAGCAAGGAATGCATACATTGTATTTCAACATAAAGTGGTTTCAAATATTTGGAAATCCAAGTTAAGATGAATACAACCTTATGAATCTGAGATCATGCCATATGTAAACCATATTCATGTATAAAGGGTGTTGTGCTTTCAAAAGTATATATAAAAATGATGTATATAGAATTTTATTCGAATGGCAAATGGATCCTAGCCGAACAAAAATAGAATACAAACTGGATTCGAATTGAGTTGGCATGGTAAACGTGCACTCTGCTCTGCAAAAATTTGAACGAAGCGGGGAAAGTCACAGTAACTGCCCGAAACCAAAATCTGCGAGATGGAAATTACTGCCTGTCCCTGACACGCAAAGCCTATCAACTTGATTTCTATAGGTTTCGATAGGGGTAGGTTTGTAATTTCACTCAAATGTGACATAACCGCCTCTCACCCGGATTCATACATGGTGGGCGCCAAAACACAGTGTCTCCTCAGCCGAAATTGACTCCCTCCCCGATTCATACACGGTGGGCGCCAAAAAGAAACTCTTGTCGGCAAATATTCGGTGTATGCGAGATTACCGTCCTATCCCCAACCGACTAACATTGCTCTGATGTAGGAAATTTTAAACAGGGGCTAAGTTTGTAAATTTCCTCGCATTTGGGACAAGCGCGCCCTGAAGACATGGTTCCCCCCTTCCTCTCTCCCTCCATTTCCCCATTCGTACTCCGTGGGCGCCAAAACAGCCTCTCCAACCCAGCCTGCTCCGTCCGCCACCCCATACACCGCCGTCCTCCTCCACCATTCCAGAGCTAATAGCCCGACGCTGTCGTCCATTACAAGAGATCAACCTCTCTCATCCGCGGCTTCGGATCGGGATCTTTGCATCTCGTCCTCTCGCTTCATCCCCGCCGCCGTCCACCTTGCCGGCGCCGCTCCTACGACCATCTCGTCCACCATGCCCCGCCACCACCGTCTACCCTCCTAGATCTTCTTCAACGCTGCCGACGGCCATCGCTACCGCAGCACCGACAAATTCTCAGCAAATGCATAAACGGCACCGCACCAGAGGCGTTACTCTTCCGTATCTGCTCAACTTATTTATTGCAGCAAGAAAATAGATCGCCACTACTTTACTCTGATTTTCTTGTCCATCACTTACTTGTTAGTTGAAAGCAAACATTGGTTGCGAAGTTGCCTTTGTCTGGTTTGCACCTTCATATCCACCATGGCACGCTCAACACTATACTCGCAATGCTTATGGTTTTCCCCTTTTATATTCCACACTAGTTAAATGACAGCAGACTAAATTTCAAAATTGGGTCAGTCGATTTTTCAGAGCTCGCCGGAGTTCGCCGGTGCAAATGAAGGGGCTCGTGTGGGGACGGTGGTCGTGGGGGGCGGTGGTGCGGCCTCGCCGAATGAAGAAAACTCGATGCGGGTGGGGGCGGGGGTGGGGTGGGGGTGGCGGAGGAACGCAGACAGTGGGGGCGGTTCAGGGGAGGGCGGGGGGTCGGGGCTGGTGGTTCGGCTGGCGGCCCGTGGGGTGTTCTGTATGGGAAGAATCAGAGACGGGGAAGAAAGGGTTAGGAGACGTAGGATCTTCATCCAACCGCCTGAAATGGTCGACTGACGCAAATGACAAAAGTCACGCGACTTGCATGCAGACATGCAGAATATGCTTCATCTTCTGTTCTTTAACATGTTCCTCTTATGTTCTTCTTTATTAAGCATAGTATGTTCCTTGTCAGGAAGGGGAGCAGGGACATCTGAAGTTGACACCTCTACTGGGCCGGTTCTGGTAAATGATTTTGCACTTCGAGTTGGTCTGCCATAATACCCGAGAAATGGTGGGAGCCACATAGTCTTTGATAGAATAAACTGATAGTAATAGTTGTGCGCCTTCAGATGAATAGAGCTGGCCTATAGGTGATCGATAGGCTGCATAACAGTAGCGGCAAAACCCTATGCTTTTTCCCAGTTCCGCTTTCCTGATTTATTTATGGTGGTTATGTTTTACCCCTATTATCTACACTACGACCTGCCTACTGGCTCTACGCTCTCGTTATCATGGTTTGGCAATAAACTTTATATACGATATATTATGAACCTATCATCTGCCAACTGTCCTTACATCTGGGGCCCCCAACAGGGAGCTTATTTTTTGTGTAGTTGTGCCAGATTATATTAATCTACTCACCATATTACAACACACATGGTCTCTCTCATCAGAATCTAGTGATAGCACACAAGGGTTTACAGGGAGCCTCTATTATATTACAATATCCTCTGAATTACAAAGATAATCTCACTACTATTTGTGTTTTCATGCTTTACAGATATTGTATGTAATCTCAATGAATATAAGAATGCGCACATCAGAAGAATATTGCGGAACAGTTCATTGGGTAACAAACTTGGCATCAAGAGATTGAGGTCCATTGTGCAAGCAATGAAACCCACATGCTCCCGGCCTATAGATTCGTATTCAGAATATAATCCTAATGACTATTCTGAGCTCAAGGAGTCAATGGCAGATGGCCTATCCTGTTCACCCAATAAGGTGCATGTTCTAATTTGGCAAGGTTTTATTGGTTGTACATATCTTGCATAAGGTGTCTTGCATTTCTTTTGCTTCGTTGCACCGCCATCTGCTTAGTTTACTCATGATATATGTGAAGATGCCATGCCCATCCATTATCAACACCTATTCCATTTGTCGTCATACCATGTTTTTCCATTCAAATGTTGTTCTTGTGTTTCAAACATCCAAAAGGAAGAGGGCGATTGCAGAACCTGAAGGAGTACAAGAAAAGTCCTTGAAAAAGGTGGTGCTACCGGAGAAATCACATAGCACCCGACGTATATTGGCGATAGAACCAGCATCGCAAAACCTAGGATATCGCAACTATGCTGGTCGCTGCTTTGCTCTTATGAGTACGTATTGTCCTATCGTTGTCCTTACATTCGTACCTGGTGGATTATGCGACATCATTGTGCATTATAGCTTGCTTATCCACTGTTTGCTCCAAATTATCAGATCTATATTAATGCTTAAATTAATGTAGAATAAACCCAATGCCTATAAAGAAATTTAGTTCTGCATTGTTCTTGTAAGTATCGGTTGTCCTTCATCACTATACTTATATTTGTCAGCTAGTTCTTCATGTACACTTTGCAGCTTATTTTCCCCTGTCCTCCATTTTTCTACACATCAGATCTACATTTACTCTTGCCAAAATATTGAATAAAACCAATGTTACTGAAGAAGTTCAGCTCTGCATTGCTCTTGTTAGTGCCTTCTGCCTGTATGTTGTATTTACATTTGTACTCCGCATCTTAAGTTAAATAATTGCCGTTTGTTTCTATATTTTTCACATCTATATTTACTCTTAACAAAATGTAGTATAAAGGCAATACTCTTGAAGAAGAGTGTGCGGTAAACTTCTTGAATTGCCCCCCCCATCAATATGGACAAGGCCTTTATAGAGCCTGTCTTCACTACTAATGTAAGTTTGTCCTCCTCCAGCCTTCGAACTTCGTTGTTTATATTTGGATAGCTATGAGGGAAAATGTTGTTTATTTTTGTCGTCTACATCAAGTTGCTTGTTCAAAGTTTATAAAGTAGAAGTACATAAACATAAGTTTGTCCTTCTCAATTTCAGTCTTTAGTTGTACAATCTAGTTCCTTATTCATACCATGTAAATTAAACTAAACATAGCAAGTTATCTTCTTTAGCACTATGTGTATGCTTGTGTTCTTGATCTGTAATCCAGTGGTGTGGTGAGACTACCAACGATAGCACAATGTCATATCCTGCTATGTCTCAACTATGAACAATGCCATATTATATTAATGTTATTTAAATCGTGTCTCTTTATTTACCAATCTGAAATGGTATAAATTGACAGTGCACTCACCATTCATGCTTATACGTTGTTTAGAACTACATCTATGCTTGTGTTCTTGATCTGTAATCCAGTGGGCTGGTGAAGCTGGCCGCTCCTGCACAATGCCATTTCCTGTCGTCTTAACTATGAACAATGCCTATTATGTTAATGCTATTTTAAACCGTGTCTCTTTATTTTTGACAAAGAAATGAGATGAATTGATAGTGTTGATGCTTATATGTGCAAAACCTATTATCTACCTACTTGTTTCTCTTTCTGGGTGACAACACTATTGCTAGGAAGAACTGTCACAATGATAGTGAGACGAACCCATTGTTTGTCCATCTAACACATATTCCAGAGGAGAAGGCAACACATATTGAGGGTAGGGATACAACCATGAAGCAACATCTTGATGTAGTGTCAAACTTACTCAGTGGCACAAGCTCGATGAAGTCGCCGACTGAATCTGTTCGACTTCTTCAGTCTCAAATTCAAGCAGAAATACATACTTCCGCTCAAATACGACTGGAACTCCAATTTATATGTAGGATTAAGCATAAGTACAGGACGTTTATTGATGCTATGCAGCTTAAGTTGGTGGATATGAGTGCCAAAGAAGCGCAGTCTCATCAGGTTGCTAAGTTGCTTGCGCTGCAGCTCCTGGGTCGGGCTAACCTTTCTTGAACTGTGTTGAAGTGCTGTCGGTTCTGTCTATTATTTTGTCCGCCTGTTAACTTCCACTAGTGGTGACATGCCTGGTTTATGTAATCTGATGTCTGGTTGCCCTTTGTTATCACTGGCGGCAAACTTTGATGCCGAGGGGATGTAATATGTTGTAATTTCTTTGTTGTATAGTACATGTTTATTCTTGGTCGGTATGCTGTAATTTAGGCTGGAAGGTTCAGTGGATCTCAGTGTTGTCGGTCTCCAGGCCGGCCCATTACTCATATGTGCCAAAACATGGGCCTATAATCATCTTGGGCCATTAGCAGGACTAAACCTATAGTTGTTTTCCGCCTTTAACAGGCCGAGTAAAGTTCTGTCCAGCTGGGCTAGAGAATACCATGGGCTTTTAACAAGCTAAAACCTAGATTGGGCTAGCGTTGAGCCGAAAAAATCATGGGCCAATATAGGCCGAAACTGCCTAAGGCTCATGTTGGGCCCAAATAGGACGAGCAGTTACATGCCAAAATATATCTCGGGCCTGTTTGGCCCAATAAAATTATGGGCTTTAAGCAGGACGATATATACACGGGCCATAGGCCTAAAAGTGTCATGGGCCATTATCATATGGGCTGTAAGCAGGCCGGATTCAACGCGGGCTGTAATTTGGCCCAACTATTACACGGGCCATTAACAGGCCGATAGGCCAGTTGGGCTGATATTTATCCATGAAGTCTACGGGCTGTTAAGAGGCCTAAAGTTACTTCGGACAAGAAATAGCCCAGTTTCTGCATGGGCCGTTAAATGGCCTAAAGTTAAACCAGGCCGACAATGTCCCAGATGCACCATGGGCTGCTAACAGGCCGAAACTATTATCGGGCCGAACTAGTAAACGGGCATTTAACAGGCTGAAATATAAACATGTATTAGTATGGGCCCAAAAGAACAGTGGCCTGTTAACGGGCCTGATCCGATATGGGCCGTAATTTGGCCCAAAACACAGCAGGCTGCGAACGTGCCTGATCCAATATGGGCCGTAATTTGGCCCAAAACACGGCAGGCTGTGAACGGGCCTGATCTGGTATGGGCCTCAATTTGGCCCAAAACATGGCAGGCTGTTAATGGGCCAGCCCACTAGTGTATGAAAAAACATTGTGGGCCTTTAGCTGGGCCGGCTTTTCACCGGAATGGGCCTCTATTGGGCCGTGCCACGTGTCGATGTATCATAGGCGCCTCCTATCCAATGAGTGCATGACATCTGTCCGAATGTTAAACCCACGTGACGACACGTGTTTACTCCGACCAATGAGAATTTTACACGTGGAAAATTCCCATTGTTCCGGACTGTTAACGGGTTATCGGATCCAAAACCGGACCCGATAGCTTAACGGCGTCCCATTACGGTGGATGCCACGTGTTGGTCACCCTTGATGAAAGCACTTCTATGACGCACAGTTTATTGTCATGGAAGTGGATTACTCCCGTGATGATAATTTTGGTAATGTCATGGAACACTTCTACGACAGCACATGTATGACTATCTTAATTCTGTTATAAATTTGTCATGGATATACATATATGACAAAAAACGTGACCTACTGTGACAAACACGTATCATCACGGAAGTGTATTTTTTTGTAGTGATCCAAGAAAAAATTGAAGACAAAGTCTTCAAAGAAAGAGCGTGCTGCGGCCTCTGAGCCCCTTGTTGTTGAGCCCATTTTTATTCCTCGTCCAGCCTCCACCAACCAAGAACATCACCTCGTGATCCACGAGCCTGCTTCCACAGAGGCTCCTGAAGATGAAGAAGTTCCAGCTGTTGACCCCATCACAACTGAAGACATTGGTTATGATGACAATGTTGAAGATGATGCAGTCCTTCCTCAACTCGAGCACCAATCGGTTTCATCGCCTGTTCTTATGAACAATGAACTTATCAACATTGGTCTTCCCTTAACGCCAATTGCTCAGGATGATTCATGGGCCAAGCGCCCTCAGCAAGACACCCCAGTACGTGATGAGACACCCAGAACTCCACCACCTCAAGTCACCACTCCGGTGCTTGACGACGATAACTACATGGTATAGACCACTCCATCACCACAGGCTTCGCCCGCTTTCCGCAGGCTTCGCAAAGGCCCCAGGCCATAGGTCACCATGTCGAGCATTCTGGAAGGGGAAGTGCACCGAAGCTCATAGCACATGAAGTGTTTCCTGAAGCAACCCCTATCGCGAATGTCTCCGAGTATCAAGCTAAGGCTGCTGAAGACATGTCGGCTGCATCAGCCGATGAAGATCAAGGAGAAAGGGAAGAAGAAAGAGTTGCCACACCCCCTGGTGTTGACCCAGTCATTCTCGAGGAGAATGTTACTGTGCCCAGCCCTCCTGTTATTGAAGAAATGGAGGTTGAAAACATTGAGGATGTCACAAACAACAATGCTGAAGCCAATGACACTGTCATGGCTGAAGACAATGTGGTGCCTGAAGCTCACGAGGAGCCCGAAGTGAATGTGGAAGCTGAAGCCACTGTTCCTCCAAGGCCTCACACCATTGAACAGGCCTATGATCATGGTCAGCTTGTCACAGTTAGATGGCCTGTCATGGTTCCACCCTCTGCTCCCAGACCGCAATATGACTATCATGTGGAGTAGAGTGATGTCTACTACATAACCTTCTTCTTGTAGACGTTGTTGGGCCTCTAAGTGCAGAGGTTTGTAGGACAGTAGAAAATTTCCCTCAAGTGGATGACCTAAGGTTTATCAATCCGTCAGAGGCGTAGGATGAAGATGGTCTCTCTCAAACAACCCTGCAACCAAATAACAAAGAGTCTCTTGTGTCCCCAACACACCCAATACAATGGTAAATTGTATAGGTGCACTAGTTCGGTGAAGAGATGGTGATACAAATGCAATATGGATGGTAGATATAGGTTTTTGTAATCTGAAAATATAAAAACAGCAATGTAACTAATGATAAAAGTGAGCACAAACAGTATTGCAATGTGTTGAAACAAGGCCTAGGGTTCATACTTTCATTAGTGCAAGTTCTCTCAACAATAATAATATAATTGGATCATATAACTATCCCTCAACATGCAACAAAGAGTCACTCCAAAGTCACTAATAGCGTAGAACAAACGAAGAGATTATGGTAGGGTACGAAACCACCTCAAAGTTATTCTTTCCGATCAATCCGTCGGGCTATTCCTATAAGTGTCACAAACAGCCCTAGAGTTCATAGTAGAATAACACCTTAAGACACAAATCAACCAAAACCCTAATGTCACCTAGATACTCCAATGTCACCTCAAGTATCCGTGGGTATGATTATACGATATGCATCACACAATCTCAGATTCATCTATTCAACCAACACAAAAAACTTCAAAAAGTGCCCCAAAGTTTCTACCGGAGAGTCGAGACGAAAACGCGTGCCAACCCCTATGCATAAGTTCATGAGGTCACGGAACTCGCAAGTTGATTTTTGGTGGCTACGGAGGCTTCTGGCGGCAGAACTCTCGATCTATTCTGCTCACTGATGTTTTTAGGGTATATTGATATATATAGCCGAAAGAAGTCGGTCAGGGGAGCCACGAGGGGCCCACGAGGGTGGGGGCGCGCCTCCCTGCCTCGTGGCTACCTCGAAGCTTCCTTAACTTCAACTCCAAGTCTCCTGGATCATATTCGTTCCAAAAATCACGCTCCCGAAGGTTTCATTCCGTTTGGACTCCGTTTGATATTCCTTTTCTGGGAAACACTGAAACAAGGGAAAAAACATAAACTGGCACTGGGCTCTAGGTTAATAGGTTAGTCCCAAAAATAATATAAATGTGTTTAATAAAGCCCATAAACACCCAAAATAGATAATATAATAGCATGGAACAATCAAAAAATATAGATACGTTGGAGACGTATCAAGCATCCCCAAGCTTAATTCATGCTCGTCCTCGAGTAGGTAAATGATAAAAACAGAATTTTTGATGTGGAATGCTACCTAACATATTTATCAATGTAATCTTCTTTATTGTGGCAAGAATATTCAGATCCATAAGATTCAAGACAAAAGTTTAATATTGACATAAAAATAATAATACTTCAAGCATACTAACTAAGCAATCATGTCTTCTCAAAATAACATGGCCAAAGAAAGTTCATCCCTACAAAATCATATAGTTTGGTCATGCTCCATTTTCATCACACAAGAATGCTCTCGTCTTGCACAACCCCGATGACAAGCCAAGCAATTGTTTCGTACTTTAGTAATCTCAAACTTTTTTCAACTTTTACGCAATACATGAGCGTGAGCCATGAATATAGCACTATGGATGGAATAGAATATAATGAGGGGGTTATGTGGAGAAGACAAAAAGGACAAAGTCTCACATCGACGCGGCTAATCAATGGGCTAGGGAGATGCCCATCAATTGATGTCAATGCAAGGAGTAGGGATTGCCATACAACGGAAGCACGAGAGCTATAAATGTATGAAAGCTCAACAAAAGAAACTAAGTGGCTGTGCATCCAACTTGCTTGCTCATGAAGGCCTAGGGCACTTGAGGAGGCCCATTGTTGGAATACACAAGCCAAGTTCTATGAAAAATTCCCGCTAGTATATGAAAGTGACAAAATAAGAAACTCTCTATCATAAAGATCATGGTGCTACTTTGAAGCACAAGTGTGGAAAAAGGATAGTAGCATTGCCCCTTTTTATTTTCTTTTTTCTTTTTTTCTTTTTTTGGGCCTTCCCTTTTTATATTTGGCCTTTCTTTTTTTATTTTTTTTAGTTTTTTTGGGACAATGCTCTATTAATGGTGATCATCCCACTTCTATTTATTTACAACTCAATGATTACAACTCGATACTAGAACAAGATATGACTCTATATGAATGCCTCCGGCAGTGTACCGGGATATGAAATGAATAAAGAGTGACATGTATAAAAATTATGAACGGTGGCTTTGCCACAAATACGATGTCAACTACATGATCATGCAAGCAATATGACAATGATGAAGTGTGTCATAATAAACAGAACGGTGGAAAGTTGCATGGCAATATATCTCAGAATGGCTATGGAAATGCCATAATCGGTAGGTATGGTGGCTGTTTTGAGGAAGATATAAGGAGGTTTATGTGTGATAGAGCGTATCATATCACGGGGTTTGGATGCACCGGCACCAACTCTCAAGGTGAGAAAGGGCAATGCACGGTACCGAAGAGGCTAGCAATGATGGAAGGGCGAGAGTGCGTATAATCCATGGACTCAACATTAGTCATAAAGAACTCACATAGTTATTGCAAAAATTTACAAGTCATTGAAAACCAAGCATTACGCGCATGCTCTTAGGGGGATAGATTGGTAGGAAAAGACCATTGCTCGTCCCCGACCGCCACTCATAAGGAAGACAATCAAATAACACCTCATGTTTTAAATTTGTAACATAATGGTCACAATATGTGCATGCTACGGGACTTGCAAACTTCAACACAAGTATTTCTCAAATTCACAATCACTCAACTAGCACAACTCTAATATCACTATCTTCATATCTCAAAACAATTATCAAGCATCAAACTTCTCTTCGTATTCAATGCACTTATATGAATGATTTTATTATATCAAAAGCAAAGTACCATGCTGTTCTAAAGGACTCTCAAAATAATATAAGTGAAGCATGAGAGATCAATTATTTCTATAGAATAAAACCACCACCGTGCAAAGATATAAGTAAAGCACTAGAGCAAATGACAAACTACTCCAAAAGATATAAGTGAAGATCAATGAGTAGTTGAATAATTATGCAACTATTGTGAAGACTCTCCCATTTAATAGTTTCAGATCTTGGGATATTATTCAAACAACAATCAAAACAAAATAAAATGAAATGACGCTCCAAGCAAAACACATATCATGTGGTGAATAAAAATATAGCTCCAAGTAAAGTTACTGATGAACGAAGACGAAAGAAGGGATGCCTTCCGGGGCATCCCCAAGCTTAGGCTTTTGGTTGTCCTTGAATATTGCCTTGGGGTGCCTTGGGCATCCCCAATCTTAGGCTCTTGCCACTCCTTATTCCTTAGTCCATCGAATCTTCCCCCAAAACTTGAAAACTTCACAACACAAAACTTAATAGAAAACTCGTAAGCTCCGTCAGTATAAGAAAATAAATCACCACTTAAGTACTGTTGTGCACTCATTCTAAATTCATATTGGTGTAATATCTACTTTATTCCAACTTCTCTATAGTTCATACCCTCCGATACTACTCATAGATTCATCAAAATAAGCAAACAACACATAGAGAACAGAATCTGTCAAAAACAGAACAATATGTAGTAATCTGTAGGTTTCAAATACTTCTGTAACTCCAAAAATCCTGAGAAATTAGGAAGTCCTAGGCAATTTGTTTATTAATATACTGCAAGTGGAATTGGTATTTTATCGCTCTCTGGTAAAAAAATTAAAATTATTCTCGTGAGCGCATACTTTGTTTTTTACAGCAAGATCAAATAACAATCACCCAAGAAGATCCTAAAGGCTTTACTTGGCACAAACACTAATTAAAACATAAAAACACAATAATAAAAGAGGATAGATGATTAATTTATTACTAAATAGGAAAAAAAAGCAAGGAGCAACAATAAAATTGGGTTGCCTCCCAACAAGCGCTATCGTTTAACGCCCCTAGCTAGGCATGATGATTTCAACGATGCTCACATAAAAGATAAGAATTGTGACATAAAGAGAGCATCACGAAGAATATGACTAGCACATTTAAGTCTAACCCACTTCCTATGCATAGGGATTTTGTGAGCAAACAACTTGTGGGAACAAGAATCAACTTGCATAGGAAAGCAAAACAAGCATAACTTAAAAACTTTAAGCACATGGAGAGGAAACTTGATATCGTTGCAATTCCTACAAGCATATATTCCTCCCTCATAATAATTTTCAGTAGCATCATGAATGAATTCAACAATATAACCATCACATAAAGCATTTCTTTCATGATCTACAAGCATAGAAAATTTACTACTCTCCACATAAGCAAAATTCTTCTCATTCGGAATAGTGGGAGTATCATAAGAAACTTGAATACTACAAATTACTTCCACATTCAAAGATTAATATTCAAGAAAAGGGTAATCATAATCATGACAAGTTTTATAAATATAATCATCACTACTTTTTAGAGCATAAGTGTAATCACAATAATCATCATAAGTAGGAGGCATGCTATCATCATAACAAATTTGCATATCAAAACTTGGGAGACTACAGATATCATCTTCATCAAACGTAGCATCACCAAGCTTGGGACAGACAATAATTGCAGCAAATATATTCTCAAACATGTCATTCTCTTCAAACATAGCATCCCCAAGCTTGCGCCTTTTCGTATTATAAGCATAATCACTCTCATCATTAATAGTATGGATAGCACCAATAGTATAGCAATTATCATCATCACAATGAAAAATAGGAGCAACATCATTTGGGAGAGATACCTTTCTACCTTTGATTCTCCGTCTTTTCTTTTTCTTCTTCACCTCACGTGTGGGTTTAACCCTCTTTTTTGGGCTCCTTATTGATGAGATTGGTTGAATAGAAGGCTCCTCCTCGTTACCTGATTCATCATAAGAAATAATAGGAGGATATTGGAAAGTCTCTTCCCTTTCATTAGTATTATCTTAATCTTCTATTTGTTTCCTTTTCTTTATGTAATTGGCAATATAAGGATTTTCAATGCAATTCACCGCACAATACATATAAATTTCCTCTAGATCAAAATCAAGAACTCTTTCAAGGGAAAATTCTGGAATAACCTTAGTTATACGTTTCATTTCTTCATAACCCAAGAGCAAACTAAGTTCATTATGATGTGCAAGGGAAATATACGATCATGAAACAATTTGCATTGGATATTTAAATGACCACGTTCATTGCAAAGCTCACAAGGATGACTAAGAAAATTTAATTTTTCAGCACAAGCATCTAGCCTTTCTTGCAACCATTTGGTTTCTAAATACTTATGCCTCTTACAAAATCTATCTTCCCTTTTTGGTATGTATTTGCAAACTCTATGCACTCCACAGAAATCGACATGCTTATAGGAAACATTTTCATCATAATTAGTGCAATCATCATTAGTACTATGGATATTCAAAGAGTTCATACTAATAACATTGCAATTATGCTCCTCATTCAAAGATTTAGTGCCAAACATTCTATAGACTTCTTCTTCTAGCACTTGAGCACAATTTCCCTTTCCATCATTCTCACGGAAGATATTAAAAAGATGAAGCGTATGAGGCAAACTCAATTCCATTTTTTTGTAATTTTATTATATAAACTAAACTAGTGATAAAACAAGAAACTAAAAGATTCGATTGCAAGATCTAAAGATATACCTTCAAGCACAAACCTCCCCGGCAATGGCGCCAGAAAAGAGTTTGATGTCTACTACACAACCTTCTTCTTGTAGACGTTGTTGGGCCTCGAAGTGTAGAGGTTTGTAGGATAGTAGCAAATTTCCCTCAAGTGGATGACATAAGGTTTATCAATCCGCGGGAGGCGTAGGATGAAGTTGGTCTCTCTCAAACAACCCTGCAACCAAATAACCAAGAGTCTCTTATGTCCCCAATGCACCCAATACAATGGTAAATTGTATAGGTGCACTAGTTCGGCGAAGAGATGCTGATACAAGTGCAATATGGATGGTAGATATAGATTTTTGTAATCTGAAAAATATAAAAATAGCAAGGTAACTAATGATAAAAGTGAGCACAAACGGTATTGCAATGTGTTGAAACAAGGCCTAGGGTTCATACTTTCACTAGTTCAAGTTCTCTCAACAATAATAACATAATTGGATCATATAACTATCCCTCAACATGCAACAAAGAGTCACTCCAAAGTCACTAATAGCGGAGAACAAACGAAGAGATTATGGTAGGGTACGAAACCACCTCAAAGTTATTCTTTCCGATCAATCCGTTGGGCTATTCCTATAAGTGTTACAAACAACCCTAGAGTTCGTAGTAGAATAACACCTTAAGACGCAAATCAACCAAAACCCTAATGTCACCTAGATACTCCAATGTCACCTCAAGTATCCGTGGGTATGATAATACAATATGCATCACACAATCTCAGATTCATCTATTTAACCAACACAAATAACTTCAAAGAGTGCCCCAAAGTTTCTACCGGAGAGTCGAGACGAAAACATACATCAAGTGGATCAAATGATATCCCATTGTCACCACAGATAAGCACGTGCAAGACATACATCAAGTGTTCTCAAATCCTTAAAGACTCAATCCGATGAGACAACTTCAAAGGGAAAACTCAATTAATCACAAGAGAGTAGAGGGGGAGAAACATCATAAGGTCCAAATATAATAGCAAAGCTCGCGATACATCAAGATCGTGCCGACTCAAGAACACAAGAGAGAGAGGGAGAGATCAAACACATAGCTACTAGTACATACCCTCAGCCCCGAGGGTGGACTACTCCCTCCTCGTCATGGAGAGCGCTGGGATGATGAAGATGGCCATCGGAGAGGGATTCCCCCCTCTGGCAGGGTGCCAGAACGGGTCTGGATTGGTTTTCGGTGGCTACGGAGGCATCTGGCGGCGGAACTCCCGATCTATTATGTTCGCCGATGTTTTTAGGGTATATTGATATATATATAGGTGAAAGAAGTCGGTCAGGGGAGCCACGAGGGGCCCACGAGGGTGGGGGGCATGCCCAGGGGGGGCAGGCGCGCCTCCCTGCCTCATGGCCACCTTGAAGCTTCCTTGACTTCAACTCCAAGTCTCCTGGATCACGTTCGTTCCAAAAATCAGGCTCCCGAAGGTTTCATTCCGTTTGGACTCCGTTTGATATTCATTTTCTGCGAAACACTAAAACAAGGGAAAAACATAAACTAGCACTGGCAATGGGCTCTGGGTTAATAGGTTATTCCCAAAAATAATATAAAAGTGTTTAATAAAGCCCATAAACATCAAAAACAGATAATATAATAGCATGGAACAATCAAAAATTATAGATACGTTGGAGACGTATCACAGAGACCACAAGTTCAGAAGCCCAAGCCATGGCTGCCAAGGCTTCCAGGTGCTGCCACTACAATGGGTTCTTTCAATGTGCATAGCTTCAGAGCCCACAACACCTTCTTTGACAGTGCCAAGAATCCATACTCGAAGCCAAAGATCTCTTCCGATCGCTTCTGGAGTCATCAGTAGCGCAGCTATTACTCCTGCATTCTATATAATCAAGATCGGATCTTTCCACACATGCGTCTTGACTGTGAAGCTATTGCCGGTCTGCCCTATCTTGAAGAAGCACTTGACTGCTTTAGTGATGCTGGTCTTCTACCTTTTGTGACAGACAAAGAGCACTAGAATGAAGAGCTTCTGCTGCAGTTCTATGCTACACTTCATATTCACTGCTACATAGGGATCCGAAGACATGGATTCTTGAGTGGATGTCAGGTGATGTGTATCATGAAGCCAAAGCTCAAGACATCATCGAGCTTACTTCCCTGCCCACTCCAAGTGAGTTCTACGAGCCTGGTTGTCGGCGTCATCGCGATGAACTATAGAGTATCTTCCAGAGGCCCGAGCCAAATATGAGCAAGATGCTTAGTATGATGAAGCCATTGCCTCCGGATGCTGAATACCCCAAAGAGTTCTTCATAAAGGACCTTGAGTACTTTCCCCGCACTGTTTATCATATTCTGAGGCATACTCTCTGGCCAATCAAGGGACACTCTTCTGAAGCCAAACTAGAAGGAGCCATGAAGACTTTGGTATTCTATATCATCCATGGCATCCGATTCAATACCCAGGACTTCTTCATCAGACAACTTGCTGCATCAAGGATTGATCTGTTTGGCCTCAAGTTTTATGCTCCATGGGTGATGCGCCTGATTAAGCTCCATTCTACTATTGACTATCAGCCCTCAGCGCGCAACCATCTTGTCGTTCTGCCTGAGGTTGATTTGTCCATTGAAGACATCTACCCTGAGCCTACCAAGCAGCCTATACATCTTCAGAATGCTAAACACCATAGCTTCTCGCAACCAATGGAGGGAATTCTTGTTCCCAATGTTGCAACTCCTACTTATCCTCTTGCTGGGAATATGAGAGTGCCACATCGTGCCAACGCTGAAGCCACATCAAGTACGGCTTCCCAAAGGCCTCAGAAGCGTTCCCGTGTCCTCAATGACCGAGAGCTTCTTGTGGCCTTGCACCAGAAACAGGATAAGCATCATGACTAGCTAAAGCATTAGATGCAGAGTATCTTGGTGGATGTCAATCTCATTCGAAACTTGGCCATCGAGAAATCGTTCATTGCCCATGAAGCCTGTCGGTGGTCCTAGAAGAGTCTCACACTACTATGTAATGAAGACGATCTTCGCGAATATGGCTTCGTTAAGGGCTTCAAGTTTGATTCCAGGCCTCCATGAAATCCAAGATGGCACCGCACTCCCTCAATTGAAGATTCTAAGCATTCATCTTTGGTTGAACTATTGTTGCGACAGTCATCAATGAAGAAGACAACGCCACTTCACCGACCATGACTACACTACATCGTGACACTGCATCACGCCCATCTGCACCATCGAACTCCAACATCGACCTTGCTCCTTCATCTACTCCTGATGGGAACAAGTAGATACTCTATGTCTTCAAACCTTTTTGGTCCTTACTGACAAAAGGGGGAGAAGCTTATGAGTTGATAGTCTTCAAGCGGGTCCTTATGGGTGGTTGCTTTATTTTGCTAAGTCTTTACAACTCTCATTTTTTAAACATTTGGTTCTTTGAGTTGTAACACTTAAAGTCGATGGTCGTCTGCTACTTGTTTTGCTACCTTGTGATGCGATGATAACTTCCGCATGAAGCCATTCCACAGACGTCCATTTTTCATTATGCATGTCATTATCTTTGTTATATCTTTATATGCATGATGAATTGTCTTCATAAGCCGAAGAGGATCTCCGCAAAGTAAAACCTTCCATGTGCATTTGCATTCAAAAGAAAACTACTTATATGCACATCTTCAAGGGGAGCCTTTTGCTACTTATGAAGACAATGCCTTAATCCTTAACTTTCACATACTTTTATCCTCGTTGAAAACTTCAACCTGTTTGTAATCAATCACCAAAAAGGGGGAGATTGTAAGTGCATATAGTGCCACCCCTAGTTGCTTTTGGAGTATTGACGACAAACTTGGTTGAGGGACTAATATGTTTGTGAGAATTGCAGGATAACACAGGTAGTAGTCCCATATTGATTCGGTTTACCTACCAGAGATGACCCCTAAAAATGTGCGAAGACATTGAAGACAATGGTGGTCTATGAAGATATTCACAGTGAAGATTATGACATGAGAAGACCTTCAAATGAAGACTATGGAGTGCGAAGACGTAGTTGTTTGATAGTTTCCTTTTCTTCTTTGTTGAGTCATAGGAACCACCGTACTATTAAGTGGGTTCCAAGTGAACAAATTCAGAGTGACTGATGTGATGCTCAACCAAATCCTATGTCTTCGAGCAAAGACAATTAGAGCAAATCTTATCCAGAGCTGGATGAGTCAGCTTTACTTGTAGCCCAAGTCAAGCTGTCTCGTTTGTTTGAAATCTTACCGATGGACACATGTCAGTTCCTTAGTGACCCAGGGTCATTTTGGACAAATCAGGTCGGGTTGCCTCCTCGCTATAAATAGCCCACCCGTACACCCTAAATTGGTGGTTGCTCAGAGTTAGTGCACGACTTTTGTCATTTGAGAGCAACCCACCTCCGAAGCATTTGAGAGAGAGATCCTTGCGAGGACAAAGCCCTAAACACCTAGAGCCAAAGAGTGTTAGGCATAACTGAAGTCTTTCCGTCCGTGTGATTTGAACACTTGTTACACTTGAGGACTGTGAATCCTCCATCCGATTAGGCGTCGCATTCTGAGCATCCAAGAGTCATCGTGGATCGCCGCTGAATGAAGTCTGTGAAGGTTTGGAAGTCTACCTTGAAGACTTACCAGAGTGATTGGGCGAGGACTGTGTGTCCTTAGCTCAAGGGGAATAAGGTGAATATGCGGTCTTCTGAGTTGAATCTTAGCCTCCCTAACCAGACGCACGGTTGTCACAGCAACTAGAACTGGTCTACCAAATCCTTGTCTTCACCAAGCTACTAGTTCTATCCTTCACTTCCCTGTACTTTACAGTTTGTCTTCGTGAAGTCATTGCTTGCCTGTATGATCTGATTGATTTCATTGAGTGAAGACTGTTTACAGTTTGGCTTTATACTGTCTTCCATCCTGATCCATACTGCCTAGCTGCTGATGGTCTTCATGCTTTCACTTCATTTCTTACTTGGCTATGGCTTGCCTAGTGTAGTCTACCTTCCACTGCACATCAATAGGATCATTTCTACTGTTTGTCTTCAAAGCCCGCGTGTTTTGAAGACTTTCATAAAATTCACCTATTCACCCCCCTCTAGTCGATAACTAGCACTTTCAGTAGAGTAGTGAGTAGGGCCAAATAAGTCCATGTGAAGTAGCTCAAAGGGACGTGTCGTCGTCATGATTGTCTTCGAGGGATGCTTGTCCCTAGCCATCTTTCTAGCTTTGCAGGCACCGCACAAATGATCCGTACTGAACTTGACGCCCTCGATGCCTATGACATGCTTCATCTTCGCGAGAGTGTACAGCTTCCTCATTCTAGCATGTCCTAGCCTCTGATGCTAGAGCCAGCACTCTGAAGCTTTCCCTAGAAGACATATGGCTAGGTGTGGTCCTATGGAAAAAATCTACCATACACATATCGTCCTTTCAATATCCTTCAAAGACTAGAGATTTTTCAGATTCCATAAGCACAAGGCCATGATATTTTCCAAATATCACAATCATGTTCAGGTCACAAAGCATTGAGACAGACATTAAGTTGAAACCAAGGGATTCAACAAGCTTGACTTTCTCCATGTGTTTATCCCTTGAGATTGCAACTCTACCTAGGCCCAATACTTTGCTTTTACCAGTGTCAGCAAATGTGATGTGACTCTTGTCATATGGACATAGGGTTGAATCCATAAGAAGACTTCGATCACCAGTCATGTGGTTAGTGCATCCATTGTCTATGATCCACTCTGAAGCCTTCGGTGTCGTATCCTACAGTGCAGTTGGGGGATAGGCTTCACCAAGAGAAGTGTGAAGCATAAACATTTGACAAACAATCATATTATGAAAGTTCAGATCCTGGTTAGGGTAGATAGGATGTTTATCAATAAATCCCGGGACAAAATACATAGTAAGACCATTTTGGCATTTTATCTTGCGTCCCGCAAGATGTTTTAGGTCCCCAGCATAATCATCAGAAGGTTTTGGTTTTCGGCTGGAGACCATTCCCTGCAAAAGAGAGTTAATTCTTCTTCACCACACACATCTTAAGGGGTGGCTTAGAAGCAATGAGTCTAAGTGCAGCATCTGAGAATTTAGGCTTTGGAGCCCTAGCAAATAGCCTTGCAGGAGGTGAATAATACACATAAGAATAAGCATAATAGTTCTTGGTCTTATGAACATAGTGGTTTGATGAAACACACTCATATTCATATGTCTGAGTTTGGTTTCCCTGCAAAATATTGGCGTTAGGGTGACTTTGATGAGTCCACTTTCTGTATGAAGCCTTTGGTCTAGGGTTTGTCTTCTTCCTAGGTGGGGTCATGATGACATTCACAGGAAGCTTCTCAAGACAACTTTTGGGAACCCAGATCTTCTTCAGAGGTGGCCCATTCCTGTAGTTAGTACCAATATACCTGGAAAACACTTGAACATTCTGATTCTTAAACAGTTTATAGTTTGCATCAAAGGATTCAACAATGATTATCAGGTTAGCACAAGTGAAGCCAAATAAGGTTGATGGATCCACTAAAGGTCCCTTTGCAGCAACCCATGTGGTTGTGGGGTAGTGCTCAGGCTTCTAGAATGAACCATCAACGTTCATTTTCCTCTTGACCCCAACACCCTCTTTCCTAGGGTTTTGGTTCAGAATCTGTTTCTTGATGACATCACAAAGAGTCTGATGCCCTTTGAGGCTTTTGTACATCCCTGTTTCAAGCAATGTCTTCAACCTAGCATTCTCATCAGCAATAGTACCGGTATCCTCAGAAGAGGGGTTAGTTTCCACATCAGCAGTTGAAGACATAGCAACAGTAGTCACAGTAGAACATTCAGCAACAAAGACAACATTATCACACTCAGCACATTTCAAACATGGTGGCTCAAAGTCTTCCTGAGCGGTACTGGTCTGTTGAGCGTGAAGTGGCTCATTCTCTTTTTGAAGATCTTCATGAGACACTCTCAGGTTCTCAAGTTCTTGCTTCCTTCGAAGATAATCATAGGAAATCTTCTCATGAGTAGTTGAGAGTGTTTCATGACGACATTCAAGTTTCGTACTTAACATGAAGATTTTTAATGTCTTCAATTAAGGACTGAGTTCGAGTCATTTCCGCGTCCAACAGGTCATCGCTTTTGTCTAGCAACTTTTGAATGTGTTCCATAGCATTTTGTTGTTCTATTGCAATTTTAGTAAGTGTTTTGTAGCTAGGTTTAGATTCACATTCAGAGTCATCTTCACTGGATGTTTGAAAGTAAGCATCGTGTGAGTTTACCTTGGCACCATGTGCCATGAAGCAGTAGGTAGGAGCAGAGTCATCCTCATCATCAGCATCAGCGTTGGCGACAACATCATTATCTTCAGTGCTGAAGATGGACTTGGCAACACATGCTGATGCTAGAGCCAGGCTTGCCATGCCTGAATCTGACTCCTCCTCCGAATCCACCTCCTCAGAAGCGGACTCCTCCTCTAAATCCATTTCCTTGCCAGCAAATGCACGAGCCTTGCTTGATGAGCTCTTCTTGTATGATGAAGGCTTTTGTCGGGGATATACCCCGCGGCATAAACCAGATGGAAGTATAACCCGGCCGGACTAGGCGTTTCATTGGTAAACCGCCAGAGGATTGGCGGTTTACATGTCTGGCGGTTTACGTGTCTAGCGGTTTACGTGTCTGGCGGTTCACTGGTATGACGATTCACGAGCCTGAAGATTCATTGGTGACCCGGCGTGTATTCCAGATGGATGACAAGGCCCAAGGCCCAGTAGGCCGGTTTAGGTTAATGGTGGGCCGGTTTAAGAGGAAAGGCATGAGGAACATTTATCTTACAAGGAGTTAAGACCTGGACTTGTATCCGGTTTGTATTAAGATAGACTAGTCCTAATCCTAATAGGACTCTACAGGTAACCCGCCCCTTCAACATATATAAGGAGGGGCAGGGCACCCCAAGAGGGAGAAGATTCACAAGTTCCATGAGTTGGACAAGTTAGGTTTAGACAATAGCTCTCAAGGTAGAGCACTCTTGTAACCGTGATCATCATCATCATCATCAATATCAATGAAGCAGGACATAGGCTTTTACCTCCACCGTGAGGGGCCGAACCTGGGTAAAACATCGTGTCTCTCATCCCGCTCAACCCCTCTCAAGCTACCACATAGATGCGCTGGCCTCGCGACTAAGTCCTGACACTAAGGACATCTGCCGTGACAATTCCACGACAGTTGGTGCCCACCGTGGGGCCTGCGCACGGTGGTGTTGAGTTCTTGGAGGGATCGCTTCTAGGGTTTCAAGAAATTCGCAAAATTTCCGAATGAAGAAGAACCGGTTTGGAAGGAGCTGGATCACCTTCAAGTCATTAATCCAGTCATAGGAAAGCTATGTGTGAAGCTGCGTGTGAAGAAAATTGCAGCTACAAGCAACGGATCCGCTTTTGACTTCTAATGGGTTTGGTGATCCGAAACTTCACACAAGATAATCCGTCCACAGTTTCTACAGGTTTGACCGAGTCTAGGAAGAGGATTGGTCCAAGCAACTACGACCCGGAGAAGGACGGGACTTGAATGAATCGCAACCGTGGTCTCTGCCTCCGTGGGCAGCCGTGACTGCGCCCCGAGCCGCCCTGTTTGCCTCAGTTGTCGACCCACTGACTGATCTAAGCTGTAGCCTCGCTGGCGGAGCTTTCGATTCCTAGGCGTACAAGTGTAACATCACGCGTATACCTGACCGGCTGGCTGATGCTGCTCCTCCACTTATGATCCACTTCCATCAAACAAAAATCTGCTGGCGTGAAGACAACAGCGACTTATTATCATAAGGTGACCGTGGAGAGCCGCCTCATCCCTGTAGTGAGTCGCCACGCCTGGGGTTACGACTGCAACCTCGCCACTGCCCCGAGCCACCCTGTGGAGCCGCGTGGTGTCTCGCGTCTCCGCCGCCGTTTTCACCCTTGCAGAGAGCCGCCCTGCGCCGACCGACCTTGAGCCGCTACTAAAAACCGCCGCGGCCGTAACAATCAGTCAATTACCTCATGATTAAAGTATGATCCGATCCCCGCGCGCTGTCACTGGAGGTCGTGTCTATGTCCACACTATATCAAATGGCTTATCAGATGTGCGCAAATCGCTACCTCAACAGCCCGGTTTACATCAACTCACCGGGCCGCGCCTGTAGCCGGTTCATTCGACCATACCCGCGCCGGTTCAACCGTCAGCGCCCACGGCCGACCCGTCTGTCCGCGCGGCTTACAATGCCATGGCCGACTCACGTGTCCGCTCTGTCATTTAAATATCACGATTGACTCTGATATGTATATCAACAAATCAGAGCCTCCTCTGCGGTCTTGAGCCGCCGGGGGCATGCTCAGCCGCCTCTGTCGCGATAAACGGATCATCTGTCGTCCGAACAAATCAGGTGATATCCATCTAAGTTTATTTTTCTTAACACATTGTTTTTATCAAAGAACAATTATTTGGTCTAACCGGTTTATAAATGCCGCGGTCGACTCGCTGTCCGCGCCGGCTTACAAAACGTCGTGGCCGACTCACCCGTCCGCACCGGTTCATCCATGAGCGACTTCAATTTCACCAAGCGATCATCAATCTCATGGCAGGATCATTTCCGGCCTGGCACATTAGGTGATATCCATCTAAGATATATTCTATTGCCATATATTATTGTTGTCAAAGAGCAGTTTATCTTTGCCTTGGTCTGCACTATTGTTGATGCAGGACAATGTGGTTGACTCACCCGCGCCGGTTTACAACACCGCGGCCGACTCATCTGTCTGTGCCGCTTCTGATGTTGCGGTCATCTTTGATGTCCGTCTCTCGCGCGAATTGGAGGCAAGTTATCATCAGCCGTCGTCTGCACTGATGGTTCAATGGACATGCACAC
Source organism: Triticum aestivum (assembly GCF_018294505.1). Classification (NCBI taxonomy): domain Eukaryota; kingdom Viridiplantae; phylum Streptophyta; class Magnoliopsida; order Poales; family Poaceae; genus Triticum; species Triticum aestivum. Next base: position 172,897,305 of record NC_057797.1, on the reverse strand, counting down.
AAATCGCTGCCACTACAGTTTGGTCAACTTCAAATAGCCAGTTGGAAGGAACCATTGGCCGAGTTGCTGACATGGCTCATACGGGATCATTTATAACTCGCCGCAGTCACCTCAGCCTTCTGTGGATTTACATCGTGTTATCAACACCAATGATATATACCTTTTGCTATGGTCAAAGTACGGAGAATCTCAAGACAACTCCTTGAGTCATCTTAAGACTCGGGGGCTACGATGATATGACACAGCAAGTCTTGCCAGTTTCAGCAAATTCAAGTGCCCTAGGATGTTGAAGGGAAACCCGGTCCCGGAGGTTACTGTTATATTGATGAAAATTTAAAGGCCGTCAGAAATATTCTGGCTCACAATGATGCTTCCGGTTTATAGTCCGGTTTAAGGGGAATCCCGTCTCTCACACAAAGCTGAAGCTCTTAGTATCTGGATCAAATCCGGTTTAACAATGTCCGGTTCAAAAAAGGAATTAACTTCTCGCAAGTTCGAGTTTAAAGGCCGTCAGGAAGTTTCTGGCTGAAAAGGAAGATTCCGGTTTACAATCCGGTTCAAGGGAAAGATATCTCCCACAAAGCTTTGAAGCTCTCGATATCCGGTTCAAAATCCCGGTTCAAGAAAGATTTTATCTCTTGCCAAAAGTTAAAGGGTGCCAAAGAGGACCTGCTGCCATGATGCGCGGTTCAAACATGGGTATCATGCCTTATTGGCTTATCATATCATTGATCACTTGGGGGCTTTGGTCGTATCCGAACCATAGCTACACCTCTTGATCGACGCAAGGCCACAATATCACTTGGGGGCTTTGGTCGCGTCCGAACCATAGCAACACCTTTTGATAGGCGTAAAGCCACAACATCACTTGGGGACTTGTGGTCACGTCTGAACCATAGTCACGCCTCTTGATCGGCCTAGTGCCACAACATCACTTGGGGGCTTGGTCGAACCCGAACCATAGCTACACCTCTTGATCGGTGTAATGCCAAAGCATCACTTGGGGACTTGTGGTCACGTCTGAACCATAGTCACGCCTCTTGATCGACCTAGTGCCACAACATCACTTGGGGGCTTGGTCGAACCCGAACCATAGCTACACCTCTTGATCGGCATAATGCCAAAGCATCATTTGGGGACCTGGCTGACTCGAACCATAGCTACGCCTTTTGGGGGGCTTGGTCGTGTCCGACCATGGTAATGCCTCTTGATCATCTCAAAGCCTCATTTGCAATGGTTTTATTTTTGCCTTTGCTTGAATTCTATTCTTTTTGCTAAAGACCTTTTACTTCTGTTGCGTTTTTAAACCAACATTGTTAATCCGGTTCGACTATGAAATTACAAATTGACTGAACACGGTCAAATCTTAATCCAGAGGCTATCTGCCCGGTTTGATTTTCTGTTACCATCCTATTATGGAGTAAACCGGTGTTTATCAACCCGGCTCGGCTTTCAACTACAAGTTGTCAGTACACGATAAAGTTATAATCCGGAGACTATCAGCCCGGTCTGGTTTGACTACGAGTCGCCAGTATTATATGTGGTTAAACCGGTGTTTATCACAACCTGGTACGGTTTTATCATCAACCGACACAATATGGAAGGAGTTATCAGTACTCAAAATCTGGGTTATTACCCCTATTCCAAAAAGTTGGTAAACCAACGATGTGATTCAATGTCACAGGTATGATATATTTCATATTTGATTATTCTTAAGTGCAGCCTTGGTTATAAACCTGGGTTATATGTTGGGCATTATGACCCATCCGACGGTAAACCGCCCGGACACTTTAAACTTCTTGTATGCAGAAACAGGTGGAATAAAGCATGATTATAAATCACCGGCGTTTACTAACCCGACCTGGCCTTAATACGATAAATCGCCAGTATATGATGAGAAATTACCCGGTGTTTATTAAACCGGCATGGCTTTGGACTATAAGTCGCCAGTATATATTTGGATTGCACCATTGGAATCATGCGCTTATAAATCATTGGGTTATATTATTCAAATAGCCGAACTTGGCTGGATTTTCATTATGATATTGAATGAATAAGGTTTTCATACCAGATTATATTATCTTGAATAGCTAACATGGCTGGATTTTATGGTTATTAATAACCGGTATTATTAAGTTTTCAAAGTCGCTTTAGCGCAATGGCTATTATTTTATCAAAGGATATGATTTATTCTACAATGGAAGGAATAGTCCCGAGTCGCTGCAAGCTTACAACCCGGCACTTGGGGGCTAGATTATTCAAATTGAGATTACATGCAAGTCTCATGTCGCTGCAAGCATGCATCATGGCACTTGGGGGCTAATGCAAAGTCATTTTTACTAGTCTTATTGAAGACCCGACTCATCATATTATAATGAGCCGGCCCTCGGGGGATACCAATTGCTCCTATCAACAATTCAAGGTACACAAGTTTTCGTCCATAATATTGAAGGATCCATTGCTCAGTTAGTAAAGCACAAAGCTCTTAACCTTGTGGACGTGGGTTCAAGCCGTACGAAGCTACATTATAAGATGTTATTTTCATTGAAGTATATATCAAGTCCCGGTTCAGTATTATCTTACTAAGCCGGCCCTTGGGGGCTACGCATTACTGCTAAAATCTACATAATTATATTTACAAAGTTCTTGCTCATTATTGCATAATGACCCGGCCCTTGGGGGTTACACTAATTGAAGTTTTTATAAGCAATTACAAGTCCCAGGTTGCTGCAAGCATGAAAACCCGGCACTTGGGGGCTACATATATGGAGTATTCAGTTTTTAGATGAACAAACTGGATTTCTTCAAGGTTGAAACACTTATTGGAGCAAGTCTTAAGTTATCACTATGTTCTCCTCTTAAGACTTGGGGGCTACAGGTATTATGCATATAAAGGAGGAACATCTTCATTTTATCAGTTTCGAGCAAATCAGGAAGATCAGTTACATGACCCGGTGTCGACAACAATTATGACCCGGTGCCGTCAATATTTGTAAACCGGTAATGATAAACCGGCAAGTTCAAGTCTTATACCGGCACAGTTTAACATTCTCAAACCGGCAAGTTTTACATCTTCAAACCGGCTGAATATCAGATAAGTATTTCAAAGACCCATATTTCTTAAATCGGCGCTTTGGGAGCCGAGTCAAAGGAGTTATTCTTCACAATATTTCTCGGTGACAAACCAATGTCGGCAAACTGATTATGAAGCTGGTCTATTGACCCGGACTTCCCAGAAGGAGGAAATAACAAGGACTTAAGTGTGATCAGGTACCGGTTTACAAGAATTCTTAACCCGGAGCACAACCTGTCAAATTTGTTCTTGTGTTTATTTTGCAGCATAAGTTTACCATGGATAAATCCAAGCTAAACTTGGGGGCTAATGTCGGGGATATACCCCGCGGCGTAAACCGGACGGAACTATATAACCCGGCCGGACTAGGCGTTTCATTGGTAAACCGCTAGAGGATTGGCGGTTTACGTGTCTGGCGGTTTACGTGTCTGGCGGTTTACATGTCTGGCGGTTCACTGGTATGACGATTCACGAGCCTGAAGACTCATTGGTGACCCAGCGTGTATTCCAGATGGATGACAAGGCCCAAGGCCCAGTAGGCCGGTTTAGGTTAATGGTGGGCCGGTTTAAGAGGAAAGGCATGAGGAACATTTATCTTACAAGGAGTTAAGACCTGGTCTTGTATCCGGTTTGTATTAAGATAGACTAGTCCTAATCCTAATAGGACTCTACATGTAACCTGCCCCTTCAACATATATAAGGAGGGGCAGGGCACCCCAAGAGGGAGAAGATTCACAAGTTCCACGAGTTGGACAAGTTAGGTTTAGACAATAGCTCTCAAGGTAGAGCACTCTTGTAACCGTCATCATCATCATCATCAATATCAATGAAGCAGGACGTAGGCTTTTACCTCCACCGTGAGGGGCCGAACCTGGGTAAAACATCGCGTCTCTCATCCCGCTGAACCCCTCTCAAGCTACCACATAGATGCGTTGGCCTCGCGACTAAGTCCTGACACTAAGGACATCTGCCGTTACAATTCCACGACAGCTTTGGTGAAGACTTTGAAGAAGACTTTGAGGATTTCTTCTTCTTCTTGTCATCAGAATCATATTCTTTGCTCTTCTTCTTTTTCTTGGTCTCATTGTCCCATTGAGGACACTCGGAGATGTGGTGACCAGGTTTCTTGCATTTGTGGCATGTTCTCTTCTTGTAGTCATGAGAGGAAGCTTCATCATTTCTGGAACTGGATCTTGAAGCCTTTCTTCTTGGAGAACTTCTGGAACTTCTTCACGAGCATAGCTAGCTCCCTTCCAATGTCTTCAGGATCCCCAGAACTGCAGTCAGATTCTTCAGATGAGGACACAACCTTTGCCTTCAAAGCCCAGGTTCGGCCATAGATGTCTCTCTTCTCAGATAACTGGAACTCATGTGTGTTGAGTCTCTCAAGTATGTTAGACGGATCGAGAGTCTTGAAGTCAGGACATTCCTGAATCATCAGGGCCAGGGTGTCGAATGAGCTGTCAAGTGATATTAGAAGCTTCTTGATGATTTCATGCTTGGTGATCTCAGTGGCGCCAAGAGCGTGAAGCTCATTTGTGATATCATGGAGGCGATCAAACGTGAGATGGCCATTCTCATTGTCATTTCTCTTGAAGCGGTTGAAGAGGTTGCGAAGAACATCAATCCTTGAGTCTCTCTGAGTTGAGAAGCCTTTGTTGACCTTGGAGAGCCAGTCCTAGACTAGCTTTGCAGTTTCCAGTGCACTCACACGGCCATACTGTCCTTTGGTTAGATGACCACAGATGATGTTCTAGGCAGCCGAATCCAGCTGAATGAACCTCTTGACATCAGCAGCGGTGACACCTTCACCGACCGTGGGAACGCCATTCTTGACGACATACCAGAGGTCGAGATCAATGGCTTTGAGATCCATGCGCATCTTGTTCTTCCAGTAGGGGTAATCAGTGCCATCGAAGATAGGACACGCAACAGAGACCTTGATTATCCCTGTAGTCGACATAGTTAAAACTCCAGGTGGTTAAACCGAATCACACAGAACAAGGGAGCACCTTGCTCTGATACCAATTTAAAGTGCTAGTTATCGACTAGAGGGGGGGGTGAATAGGTGACTTTTTTGAAAGTCTTCAAAACACAGGGGCTTTGAAGAAAACAGTAGAAATAAACCTATTGATATGCAGTGGAAGGTAGATCAAGGCAAGGCGAACCTCGCGAGGTTCCAATGATGTAAGTCATGACGATCAAGACCAGGCGGGCGCTAGTGAGCACAATGTCCTCGTTTCCTCTTTGGTGTTAAGGAGGCAAGCACAGGCGAGTAGTTCTGAGGCATCATGCAAAGGTTTCCATATCAATGCAACAAGACCAAGACCAGTAGGACGGAGGTCACCGTGGAGCCCAAGACGGCGTCACCACTAGAGCCTTTTGGCAGGCGAAGACTACTTTTGTCAGGATAGCTTGTACTAGCTGTCCCCCTTCAAATTGGCCATTGTGATCCCTTCCCGCTCAATATTTGGGAAGAGGACCAGGGCCTCTATAAATAGGAGACACAACCATAGCTAGACATCGGATCTTGGGCTGGGATCTCATCTTGCATCTCATCTTGTGTAAGTGCATCTAGTGCCACCCCTAGTTGGTTTTGGAGTATTGACGACAAACCTAGTTGAGGGACTAATGTGTTTGTGAGAATTGCAGGATAACACAGGTAGAAGTCCCTCATTGATTCGGTTTTCCTACCAGAGATGACCCCTAAAAATGTATGAAGAGATTGAAGTCAAAGGTGGTATGTGAAGACATTCACATTGAAAACTATGACAAGAGAAGACATCACATGAAGACTATGGAGCGCGAAGACTTAGATCTTTCGTAGTTCTTTTTCTTCTTTGTTGAGTCATAGGAACCACCGTACTGTTAAGTGGGGTCCAAGAAAACCAGTCAGAATGACTGAAGTGATGCTTAACCAAAATCCTATGTCTTCGAGTGAAGACTATGAGAGCGAATCTTGGTCAGAGTTGGACAAGTCAGCTTTGCTTGTAGCCCAAGTAAAGTTGCCGTGTGTGTTTGAAATCTGACCGTTGGAACACGTGTCAGTTCCTTAGTGACCCAGGGTCATTTCGGACAAATCAGGTCGGGTTGCCTAGTGGCTATAAATAGCCCACCCCCTACAACCATAAACGGTTGGCTGCTCAGAGTTAAAGTACGGCTTTTGTCGTTTGAGAGCAACCCACCTCGAAGCCTTTGAGAGAGAATTCCTTGAGAGGATAAAGCCCTAACCACCCAGATCCAAAGAGTGTTAGGCATCACTTAAGTCTTCTTGTCTGTGTGATCTGAAGACTTATTACACTTGAGGACTGTGAATCCTCCAGCCGGTTAGGCATCGCGTTCTGAGCATCCAAGAGTCATTGTGGATCGCCGGTGAACGAAGTCTGTGAAGGTTTGGAAGTCTACCTTGAAGAATTACCAGAGTGATTGGGCGATGATTGGGTGTCCTTAGCTCAAGGGGAATAAGGTGAAGACGAGGTCTTCTGAGTTGAATCTCAGCCTCCCTAACCAGACGTACAGTTGTCACAGCAACTGGAACTGGTCCAACAAATCATTGGCTTCAACGAGTCACTAGTTTCATCCTTCCCTTCCCTTTACTTACTGTTGGTCCGTGTGAAGTCATTGTACGATTGCATCACCATTTGGCTTCACTAAGTGATTACTTATTTTGATTGGCTTTACAATATCTTCCTATCTGATCCTTACTGCCTAGCTGCTATTAGTCATTGCGCTTTTACTTCATTGAATACTTGACTATGGTTTTCCTAGCATAGTCTACCTTCCACCGCATGGTAATAGGTTTATTTCTATCGTTTGTCTTCGAAACTTCCATGTTTTGAAGACTTTCATAAAAATCTCCTATTCACCCCCCTCTAGTCGATCACTAGCACTTTCAATTGGTATCAGAGCAAGGTACTCCCTTGTTCTGTGTGATTCGGTTTAACCACCTGGAGTTTTAGCTATGTCGACTACAGGGATAATCAAAGTCTCCGCTGCGTGCCCCGTCTTCGATGGAACTGAATATACCTACTGGAAGAATAAGATGCGCATGCATCTTGAAGCCATTGATGTCGACCTATGGTATGTCGTCAAGAACGGCGTTCCCAAGGCTGGAGAAGGTGTCACTGCTGCTGATGTCAAGAAGATCGTTCAACTGGACTCTACTGCCAAGAATATCATATGTGGCCATCTGACCAAAGGACAATATGGCCATGTGAGTGCTTTGGAAACATCTAAGCTAGTCTGGGACTGGCTCTCCAAGGTCAACGAAGGCGTCTCAACCCAGAGAGATCAAAGAATCAGTGTCCTTCGCAACCTCTTCAACCGCTTCAAGAGAAATGACAATGAGAATGTCCAGCTCACGTTTGATCGACTCACTGACATCACAAATGAGCTTCAAGCCCTCGGCGCTACTGAGATCACCAAGCATGAAGTCGTCAAGACACTCATGAGATCACTTGACAGTTTGTTTGACACCCTAGCCCTGATGATTCAAGAACGTCCTGATTTCAAGACACTCGATCCGTCTGACATACTTCAAAGACTCAACACACACGAGTTTCAGCTTTCTGAGAAAAGAGACATCTACGGTCCCAACTATGGGCGAACTCGTGCCTTGAAGGCAAAGGCTGTCTCCTCATCTGAAGAAGAGTCTGACAGCAGTTCTGATGATCCTGAAGACATTGGAAGTGTTGGGGATATCACTACTGGGCATAAACCGGCCTATCTGGGCCGGGTTAACTTCGTCAATAGTTAACTATATTAAAGCCCAAGAAGGTAGATGAGGGCTCAAGGCCCATAGTCGGTTCAAGGCCTGTAGCCGTAAACTGGCGTTGGTATGTAACTTGTATTGTAAGTTAGGAATAAGTAGAGACCAAACCGGACACATCTATGAGCCGGTATTAGGACTCTGTGAACCGACGGGCGTCACCCGTGTATATAAGGGGACGACCCGGCGGCGGTTCAGGACAACAGACAACAACTCGAGACTTAGGCGAAGCTTGTTTGCTCCCTAGTCATCGAAACCCCATCAATTCCATCACAACTAGACGTAGGCTTTTACCTTCATCGAAGGGGCCGAACTAGTATAAACTCTCTTGCGTCCCTGTGTCCGCTTTAACCCCTTCAAGCTAAACCCGTTGCAATGGCTCCTCGACTAAGTCCTTTCACGAGGACATCTGCCGTGACAAAACCACGACAGTTGGCGCCCACCGTGGGGCTATCGCACGATGGTTTCAAGTTCTTGGAGGGCCGCTTTGAAGGACTCGAGGGCTACGTTGTGGGCCGGATGACTAAGAGTCGTCGCGGCAAGCTCTACATCGATGATGCAGGCTGGGGCCCCGAGGCCGGCTCAGTTGAGTACGGGTACCGGGTCCCCTTTGGTGGCATACACGTTTTCATCGGCAAGATCGGTGAACCGGGCCCTGAGTCGGACATCTGCACCGACCTCGTCGAAATGGCTCAGCATGCGCGATCCGCCCGGGTTAAACCGGCCGTGAAGCATGCCTTCGTGGGAGTCATCCATGGAGGAAGTTATGAGGATGGATCGGAATCTCGCGGCGAGACCGTCGTTTATTCCGGCGACGAGTCATCAACCGGAGAAACCGAATCTCTATATCAGCTACAAGATGGCCGGATTGGGGGCTGTTCCGATGGCGACAGTATTCCGGACCCCTCTGATCTACCCAACCGAGTTGGAATATTCATGGATGGCACACAAGCAGCTCTTCATTCTTCGACCGCTGCGCCAATAACCTGCGGTTCAGTAGCAGCGACAGCTGCCGGGGCAGGAAGCTCTGCACGCCCGCCGGCTCAAGTTCTATCAGATCTATTTGATGCATTGGCTGTGCTTATGGCAGAAGCTAACCCGGCGGATCAGGAAGTCCACAACGCGGAGATTGCAAAGGTGAAGGAACAGATCACCCAGGCCAAGGCGGACCTGGCAGCTGAGAATGCCAGGATGACCACAGAGCGGGCCGCTTTAGACGCACAAGCCTACAGGCTCATGTTGGACCAGAACGCGTCGCATGAAGTCATGAAGAGGAAGTACCGATCCCGTTTGCCTTCGGTTTTCGAGGCCAGAGACCTTTTCAACACCCCAGGAGCAGGAACCAGTAATCCGCTGGAGGGAAACCGGGCGGAAGCTCCGGGACCGGCGCGCCGGTTCAGCCCCGTCTGATGAATCCGCCTCGTCAAAACACTATTATACCTCAGGCTGTTTCAACACCTCCGGGTCACTACTCCAACCCAATGGACAATCTCGTTGCCGCTGCTGCACGGCTGGAGGCCATTCCAATTGAAGGTGACTCGCCGCAGGCGGTAGAGACGCGACGGGTCAAGGAGCTTCTTAGGACAGCTTTGGTCCAACAGGAAGCATACTCGTACAGCCGCGACCGGATCCACTCGACCCCTCGTCCAAGCCGGAGCTATAGCAGGCGTATGGATGAACCGGCAGTGTCAAGTAATGAACGACGTGGAGCACCCCGCGGCAACAACCCGGCGGGTGGTGCTGATAACGCTCAGGAAGTGGTGGACCGGGCCCGAGCGCGCAGGGAGGCCGAGTTAGCCGCACAGTATCAGGCTCGGCAGCTTACGCCGGTTCGTCCAACTATCTCGGTCGAACCCGGTGTTACTTCTAGTTCTTTGGGGGTGCCTTGCCTTGTCCCCGCTTTACGCAATGTGCGCCTGCCCAAGGATTTCAAGGGCCCGCGCAAGGTACCAAATTACACGGCGGATCAACCCCCAGAGACATGGGTGGAGAGCTATGAGATGGCCATGGAGATGCTTGATGTGGATGATGCGGCATGTGCGAAGTACTTCACCATGATGCTTGAAGGAACGGCCCGCACTTGGTTAAAAAGCTTACCGGCCAATTCTATCAGTTCATGGGCCCAATTACGAGCCCGGTTTATCAGTAACTTCAAGGATACATGTAAGCAGCCTATGTCGATAGTGGACTTAGCTGCCTGTGTCCAGGAGGAAGGAGAATCGACGACTCATTGGGTGCGCCGGGTCTCGCAGGTTCTGCATTCATCAGACCGCATCAACGCTGACACCGCGGTTATAACCCTAGAAGGCAATTGCCGGTTTGGGCCCCTAAAGCTGAAGTTAGGACGGATGAAGCGCCATTGCACTGACATGGGGACCCTCATGGCTGCCTTGGTAAAGTATGCTGATTCTGATAGTACCAAGGATCCCGAGTCTGATGATGACAAGACAGGGAAGGGAAAGAAGAACAGCAACTCCAAAGGTCAGCAGCATCACTCGGCAGGTAACGGTAGCGGAGGCAAGCGTAAAGCGGATGGCAACATGGACTTCGTGGCTAATACCAACGCGCAGGACAAGGGTCAGCGACGCAAGGGTAAACCGCCGAATCGCAGTGGAGCGCCTAACCCTAACCCGGACCGCTTAAATTATCTATTGAACCAGCCCTGTCCAAAGCATGGGACGAAGGAGGTGCCAGCAAACCACCTTTGGAAGGATTGCTTCATTATGCAGGAGTTCAAGAATTCTAATGCTTTCCGGTATGATCACGGCTCCGGCGGTGGCTCAGGATCCGGGCCGGGTTACGGTGGAGGAAATTCCGGTTCAGGATTTAATGGTAATCCGGGCGGACATAACAATCAAAATAATCAGAACAACCAGGGTGGTTACAACCAGCAGCAGCAACAGTCAGGTTACCAGAGCAACCCAAAGCAGTTGAATAGTGGGCAGTACCATGTCTTCACCACTAGCTTGGACAAGCGAGACCGGAAGGTTCAGAGGCGGGCAGTCAACTCTGTTGAACCGGCCGTGCCCCGTTATCTACGCTGGTCTGAACAGCCAATCATATGGAGCAGAGAGGATCACCCTCCCCAGGTTGATAATCCGGGTCAGTTGGCTCTGGTGGTGGCGCCTCAGGTGGGAGGTTACAAGTTCACCAAGGTGCTCATGGATGGAGGGAGCAGCATTAATATCTTGTACTATGAGACCTTCCGTCGTATGGGACTAACAGATAAAAATCTCAAACCGTCCAATACGGTGTTCCACGGTGTGGTACCTGGCAAGTCAGCATATCCTGTTGGTAAGATAGCTCTGGAAGTGGCCTTTGGAGATGATCATGATTCCAGGTCGGAAACATTGACGTTTGAAGTGGTGAAAATCCAAAGTCCATATCACGCCCTGTTTGGGCGACCGGCCTACGCCAAGTTTATGGCACGGCCCTGTTATGTGTATTTGCAGCTCAAGATGCCGGGTCACAAGGGGACAATAACGGTTCACGGAAGCCGTAAAATCGCTTTGGAGTGCGAGGAAGGAGATGCGGCCTACGCAGAGTCGGTTTGTGCCACCGAGGAGCTGAAGTATTATAAGGACAATGTTGATCCGGCGGACATGACTCCATTAAAGAAGCCAACTACGGAGCATGATCCGGCCCTGAAGTTCAAATCGGCAGCAGAAACTAAGCTTGTTGACTTCGTGCCTGGCGATTCGTCCAAGCAGTTCAGCATCAGTGCCAACTTGGATCCGAAATAGGAAAGCGCGCTCATCGAGTTCATCCGTGAGAATCGGGACATTTTTGCATGGAAGCCCTCTGACATGCCAGGTGTACCGAGGCAACTCGCTGAGCACACCCTTAATGTGGATCCTAAATACAAACCGGTGAAACAGTTCCTCCGCCGGTTTAACGAAGAAAGACGCAAGGCGATTGGAGAAGAGGTAGCCAGGCTCTTAGCAGCTGGCTTTATTGTTGAAGTTTTCCACCCTGAGTGGCTTGCCAATCCGGTGCTGGTCCTTAAGAAAAACGGCACCTGGCGCATGTGTGTGGATTACACAGATCTTAATAAGGCTTGTCCAGCAGATCCTTTTGCCCTCCCCCGTATTGATCAAATTATTGATGCTACGGCGGGTTGTGAGCGTTTGAGTTTTTTGGATGCATATTCTGGCTATCATCAGATCAAAATGGCAGTTAAGGACTAGGAGAAGACGGCATTCATAACTCCCTTTGGAGCCTTCTGCTATGTGTCTATGCCCTTTGGGCTCAAGAGTGCCCAGGCAACTTATCAACGGTGTGTACAAAATTGTCTTCACAAGCAGATTGGCCGTAATGTACATGCTTACGTGGATGATATCGTGGTTAAGTCAAGGGAGAAGGAGACTCTGGTTGACGACTTGAAGGAAACCTTTGATAACCTGAGGACGTACAAGATGATGCTTAATCCGGCCAAGTGTGTCTTTGGTGTACCGGCTGGCAAGTTATTGGGTTTTCTGGTGTCCAACAGGGGAATCGAGGCTAATCCGGAGAAGATCACAGCCATCACCTCCCTGGCTAAACCGAAGTGTATCAATGATGTTCAACGCCTGGCAGGCCGGATTGCCGCGTTAAGCCGGTTTATCAGCCGCCTTGGTGAGAAGGCAATCCCTTTGTATCAGATGTTGAAGAAGACGGATCAATTCGTCTGGAGTTCTGCTGCTGATGAAGCATTTGAGGACTTAAAGCGGCAATTGGCCAATCCGCCTGTGCTCGCCGCTCCCATTGACAAGGAGCCGTTACTGCTATATGTTGCTGCTAATGCTCGTGCGGTCAGTGTGGCTATTGTGGTGGAGCGAAAAGAGGCAGGCAAGGAGCATCCGGTTCAACGTCCGGTCTATTATATCAGCGAGGTACTCATTGAGTCCAAGCAAAGGTATCCGCATTGGCAGAAGCTGGTATATGGAGTTTTTATGGCAAGCCGGAAGCTTAAGCAATACTTCCAAGGGCACCCCATTACGGTGGTCAGTTCTGCTCCCTTGGGGGATATCATCCAGAACCGGGAAGCGACTGGCCGGATTGCCAAGTGGGCTATAGAGCTTGGGCCGCACGGGTTGAAGTATGTGCCTCGGACGGCGGTTAAGTCTCAAGCACTTGTTGATTTCATCAATGATTGGACGGAACTGCAAGCACCTGAAGAAAAGCCGGATCACACATATTGGACCATCCATTTTGACGGATCCAGGCAATTGGAAGGCTCGGGGGCTGGAGTCGTATTAACTTCCCCACGAGGTGATAAGTTTTGTTACGTTCTCCGCTTAATGTTCCCTTGTACTAACAATGCAGCTGAGTATGAAGCCTTGCTCCATGGTCTCCGGATGGCTAAGGAGATGAATCTAAGTCGAGTTAAGTGCTTCGGTGACTCGGACCTCGTGGCTCAACAAGTGTCTGGCACTTGGGATTCCAAGGACCCACTCATGGCAGCATATCGTCGTGAGGTGGATATTGTTGCAGGTCACTTTAAAGGCTATCAGGTGGACCACGTGGACCGACGGAAGAATGAAGCGGCGGACGCTTTAAGCCGGCTGGGCTCTCAGCGCAAACCGGTCCCGCCCAATGTTTTTCTGGATGTGCTGCACAACCCGTCGGTCAAGCTCCCTGGTGAAGCGGATTTGGCTATTCCTGATCCGGAGGCTCAATTGGTGGCAGCTCTTCATGTCATTCCGGATTGGACGCTTCCTTACCTGGCGTACATGAACCGGGGCGAGTTACCAGAGGATGAGACTCTGGCCCGACAGATAATCCGGCGGTCCAAGTCCATGACTATTGTCAATGGCGAGTTGCATCATTGCAGTGTATCAGGGGCGTTTCAACGCTGTGTGTCTCCTGAAGAAGGCTGTGAAATTTTGCGTGAGATCCACGAAGGAGATTGTGGTCACCACGCCGGTTCAAAATCTTTGGTGGCTAAAGCGTTTCCGCCATGGCTTCTATTGGTTAACTGCTCATGCTGATGCGGAGGATCTGGTCAGACGATGTGATGGTTGCCAAAAGTTTTCAAGACGTGCTCATGTGCCGGCTCAAGAATTGAGAATGATTCCAATTACTTGGCCGTTTGCGACTTGGGGGCTGGATATGGTTGGGCCTTTCAAAAGGTCCAAAGATAAGAAGACCCACCTCCTGGTGGCGGTTGACAAGTTTACAAAGTGGGTGGAGGCAGAACCTGTTAGCAAGTGTGATGCGGCCACGGCGGTTCAGTTCATCAAAAAAGTGATTTTCCGGTTTGGCTTTCCACACAGTATCATCACAGATAATGGTACCAATTTGTCCAAGGGTGCCATGAAGGAGTTCTGCGAACGGGAGCACATCCGGCTTGACGTTTCATCAGTGGCACACCCACAGTCCAATGGTCAAGCAGAAAGGGCTAATCAAGAGATCTTGAGAGGCATCAAGCCCCGGCTTATGGTTCCTTTGCAGAGAACACCGGGTTGTTGGGTAGAAGAGTTACCATCTGTGTTATGGAGCATCAATACCACACCCAACAGAGCAACAGGATACACACCGTTCTTCATGGTCTATGGAGCGGAGGCGGTTCTCCCAAGTGATATCCGTCATGACTCACCTCGTGTGGCGGCTTATGTTGAAGCGGACAACGAGACAGCACGGCAAGACTCTTTGTACCTGTTGGATGAAGAACGTGACATAGCAGCCGCCCGCTCGGCGATTTACCAACAGGATCTTCGTCGTTATCACAGTCGCCGAGTCAGAACCAGAACCTTTCAGGAAGGAGATTTGGTGCTTCGGCTCATCCAAGATCAGACTGATATGCATAAGCTATCCCCACCTTGGGAGGGACCTTTCGTGGTCAGCAAGAATCTGCACAACGGGTCATACTATCTGATCAATATTCAAGAGCATAAAGACTCACGTACATCAGAGGAGGAGACCAACAGGCCGTGGAACATAGCTCATCTTCGGCCTTACTATACCTGAGCCATTGGCTCTACTTATGTACATATTACGACGATGTATATATTATGATTAATATAATAAACCGGAACCTCAGCTAAAGCGGGGTATCTGTTCTTTTACATCATGTGTGGTTACACGGAGTTGTTCTAAAGCGGCCTCCGGTTTACCCCTTGAGTTAGCTTTTCAAAGCATCATGTAATATCACTTGGGGGCTTGGTCGTATCCGAACCAATGCAACACCTTTTGATAGGCGAAAGCCACCAGATCACTTGGGGACATGGTCAAGTCTGAACCAGTCACGCCTCTTGATCGGCCTAAGGCCACAGAATCACTTGGGGGCTTGGTCGAACCCGAACCATTGCCACGCCTCTTGATCGGCATAAATGCCACGGTTTCATTTGGGGACCTGGCTGACTTGAACCATAGCTACACCTATCGGGAGCTTGGTCGTGTCCGACCATGGTAACGCCATCTGATCGGCTCAAATAAGCCTCTTTTTGCAAACGGTTTTATCATTGCCTTTGCTTCACAATTTTCTTTGATAGATATTTCTTTCTTTTTGTTGCGTTTTTTAAACCGACAAAGTTTTAAACCGGTTCAAACTGTCAATTGACGGAACACGGTCCATTTTTAATCCGGAGACTATTTGCCCGGTTTGATTTTTATAAACATCCTATTACGGAGTAACACGGTGTTTTATTATAACCCAACATGTTTTACATGGTAAACCGGCATTATATATATACAGGAGCTGCTATCTCCTCCAACAGTGTGGGTTTATAAACCTCCGCTTCAAGATTGGCCAAGCCAACTTCATGCCCAACGATGGCAGGTATTATGTATCCCAAAGATTTGATCATATGCTTAAATTTCAGATATTTTGATTTCATATATGCAGACATCATACTCCGCCTGACGGTACAACCGCGGTGGCACTTTAAGATTTTTTGTATTGCAGAAAATACTTTGGAAAGTGCATCACCCAAAGGAAGAACAAGTTGCAGTAATTATGCACGAAGGCATATCAAAGTCAAGAGTATCGGCTAGCCTATTACAAGGCAACACGGTGCCCAAAATAAGATCATTGTTTTTTCGCAAAGGAGAAGCAGTTTAAACCGGCTTCCGGTTCAAGCTTGGTCACCAGCCTGGCCTGATGGTTGTGGGTCATCCCGCGCCGCTTCAACTTCAGCTTCTCTACCCAGCGGCTGGAAATCAACAGTTGTCCAGTCGATTCCCATTAATGCTTGAAAGACAGCTTCATCATGGATCAGCAACGACGGTTCAATATCGGGAGCGTAAGTATGCTTACGGATTGGAGGGATAAGATTTTCCGCTTCAGGAATTGGTGCAACTACTCGCTTGTTTTGGTTGTCATATTGGGCTTGATAATGAGACAAGTCTGCTTCTTCAACCAATTGACAAGCTAGCGGACGCACCTCCCGGTTTATTGCTCGCAGATCCGCTTCACTAAACTCTGACCCGTCTTCCTTCAAGCTGGGATAGCCCTGAGCCGCTTCAACAGGATCAAAATCCGGCACCCAAGCTTTTGCCCGGATTAAGGCATTGATCGCACCGGTTCGAGCAGCAGATTTCTTCAGCTCTTCAACCCGGGCAGGAAGCATTGACAGTCTCTTCAGAGTGTCCTGAATCAAGGTGGGCGCCGGATTGTTGTGGGATGCAGCAGAGATGATCCGCTGTGCACCAGTGTACAGTTGTTCGGTCAATGTGTAGGCGGCTTTCAATTTCTTCCGCACATCTGACCCCAAGTGACCAATGCGTGTCCCTGAAATATTACAAAAGGTTAACAAACCGGCAGCTCTATAAGACGGCCGAATCAATCCAGAAATCAAACCAGCTTACCAAAGATAGCAGCGGTCATGGCATGCACTTGCCGCTTTATGCTGGTCAGTTCTTCCACCACCGGTTTCAGTGCAGCCTCGGCATCTTCTGCTCGTTTGGTTAAAGCGGATTTTTCAGTGGCCCAATCCGCCCGCTTCTTCTTGAAGCCCTCCTTAAGCTGTTCCATGGCGCTTAAAGCGCTGGTTAATTCCTCTTTTGCTTTGGAGGTTTCAGCTTGTTGGGACTTCAGATTTTCTTGGAGATCGGCGACTTGGTTTTCTTTTGTCTTCAGCTCAGCCTGCATACAGACAGTTATATGATTCAGCAAGCAGTGCAAGAATTGAAGCACCAACCACATAACAAGTTATGCACTTGGCGCTTGGGGGCTAATGCCTATTTGATCTTCATATTTCACTTGATTATAAAGTCCCAAGATCAATACAAGTATTCAACTTGGCACTTGGGGGCTAATGGCTATTTGCTCGAATAAATTCTGATGTGGCAATCTCAATTACTTAAAGTCCCGGTTTAACTACACTAAGTTGAACCGGCCCTTGGGGGCTACATCAGCTAATTCCGAAGCATTGGGATTTATATTAGCAAGTCCCGGTTTGGATGAAGATTCTAAACCGGCCCTTGGGGGCTAGGAGAGTTAACAAGATTGAAATATCCAAACAGGAAAAAGTACATGAAAGTTACCTCAAATTTCTCTTTCATCATATTCACCAGACCAGCTTCATAATCACGGCTGGTATACAGCCGGTTCAGGTAGCCAGAATGAAGATCTTGGGCATTCAGAGCAGCATAGGTCGCCAAGTCAACATTCCACTTGCCTTTGCCCATGGCAGCAAATTCTTCTTTGGCGGTATGCTTGGATAGAGCAACAGGATTGCTGGGCTCTGTACGGCCAATACCAGTAATTACAACTTCATCATCCTTAGCATCACCGGTTTGCACTGGCGCAGTCGGTTTGTCAGCAGGCTGGGATGGACTGGTGGATCTCCCAAACCGGATGGGGCTTGTGGGCTGGTTGACAGGGCCTGAGGCGTCAATAGGCCTTTCTTCACGAATAAAATCGTCATCCTGCTGTGGTGGATCATTGGGTATATCTTCATGAATAGCCGCTTCAAGATCTGGTGTTTTACCCGGTTCAGGGACGGTGTCCTCCTCGGCCGCTTTATCCAGGCGAGCCTTCTTGCTCGGCCTAGGCTTGGCCCTGAAAGGAATAACAAAGTCAAATACAGCATATGTTACAAGGTGATGTACCAGAAATATTACGATAAGTACAGCTTACCCAAGCACCGTTTTGAGCGGTGGCAGCTGAGTAGCCGATGACTCGCCAGAGGATGAGTGGGAAGTAACCTGATAATCGGAGTCAGATGGATTAAGAGGTTGACGAAAACAGCCCGCTTTAGGACAAGCACTGACAAGCAAATTAGAGACCTCTGAACGGCGTTTCCGAACCGGACTGTTCGGTAAACCGGCGGAGGTAACTACCTGGCCGCTGTGCCGGGTTGTGCGGCGAGCTTCGTGCTGTTGGGTCTTCATAAGAAATTTGGGATCCAAGTAAGCAAGAGGATGAGAAAATTTAACCTTCCGGTTTGCCTGACGGATTTTTAGTGAAGGCAAAGGGTCTGAATCGGAAGAGAGAGTAATTACCTCTGCAGCATCAGCATGGCTGGCTTCGGCATCATCCTGACAAATATCATCATCAATAAGGCGCATGAAAAATAAGCCAAGTGAGTCAAGCTCTACCTCAAGGTCCGGATTACCCACATCATCATCAGGGGCCGGATCAGAAGATGCAGTGGTTTTCTTCTTATGAGCAGGCCGTTTCACGACTTTAGTCTTTGGCCGGGTTGGTCGTTCCGGTTTGTCTGTTTTTTCTGGCTTCTCCTGTGGAAGTTTCTTGCTCCAAAACGGATCATTACCCTGTTTAAACAGACATTGATATTAAACAATGACCAGATATATCAATAACAGGTTCAGTAAAAAGAAAAATCAAACTCTTACAGCTGGCGGTTTGTTGGTGGCACAGAAGGGAAGCAGGCCGGTTCGAGCACAGACGTGTTCCGGTTCATTCAGCATTTTATTCACAGCCTCTGTGATTTCTTCGTCGGTGAGCTGGATGTTAGCATGTCGCAGTGGGTCATCAACACTGCCAGTATACTCGCACATCAAACCGGAGCGCTGACTAAGGGGCAGTATGCTCCACGATATCCAACAGCGAGCGAGATCAACCCCTGTTAAACCGTTGGCCATGAAGGCTCTGAGCTTGGACAGTTGAGGAGCGTATTTGCTTCTCTCCTTGGCAGTCAACCTTTGCGGAAAGGGGTGTGTATTGCTAAGCCGCTCCGGACGAAAGCCAGGCAAAGGATTTTCACCAGCAGGGGAGGTGTCTTTGCAATAGAACCATGTTTGATTCCACTCTTTGGGATGGCTGTGCAGTTTGGCGTGAGGGTATGTGACCTCTTTCCTTTTCTGAATCGCCACACCACCCAATTCCGTATTGGAACCGTCAGTAAACTCAGTGCGGCGGTTTAGATGGAAGCAGTCTCTGAACAACTCAACTGTGGGCTCCTCTTGAAAGAACACCTCACAGAGCACTTGGAAGTGACACATGTTTGTAACAGAGTTGGGGCCAGTGTCTTGTGGGCGGAGTTGAAAATCGGCCAAAACATCCCGGTAAAATTTAGAACCGGGCGGCTTAAAGCCCCGGGCTAAGTGATCTACGAAAACGACAACCTCTCCTTCTTGAGGTGTGGGAGGGCATTCTTTGCCAGGGACCCTCCAATGGATGGTGTTTTTGCTGCCTAAAGCGCCGATCAGGACTAAATTGTTCAGTTGAGTCTCTGTGACGCGAGAAGGAACCCAGTTGCACTCATATACTTGCTTGGCCATGATGAAATCTACAAGATAGGTGATTCCGGTTCAAGAATGCATTGATTAAAGTACACTGGTATGTACAATGTTAAACCGGAGACAGCTCTATCTAAACCGGAGTTTTATGAAGCAACAACATCTGGCGGTTCAACAAGGGGACTAATGGTATATACCGGTTTGTTAATTTTTTCTACACCAAGTTAAACCGCCGGATCTAAGCATTGAAACAGTTGAGATTGCGGATGGGTAAGTGTACAGAAACAGATTTCACAAGATTTCTCTACAGCGACGGATCTGCAGCAAGTTCAGAAAAGAAGGAAAATATTCAAGGTTCAAAAAAGAACAGTACCGAATCAATGGGCAGAGATACAGGTAGATCTATGGTCTTGAGGCATGTAAGTGAAGGCGGATGCTAAAAACTACCGCTACACAGAGCAAAGGTTCACAGGTTCATCTAAGATCTATCATATGGGTACGAAGCAGACGATGAACACTGAAGAACTTGGAAACCCTAGAACGGATCTACGGAGGAAAACGTGAAGAACTCACCGGAGCCGAGGAAGAAGCAGAAGGTCGCCGAGATGCTCTGGTACAATCAGGGTGATGCAGCAGCCAAAGTTGGAGCAGAGGTCGTCGACGGCGGCGGAACTCCGAAGCTGGACGATGCGGGGAAGACGAAGCAGAAGGGCACGAAGGGGAAAAAGAAATGACCCTTCGGTCCTATTTAGAAGGCAAGGGACATGTGTCAGGCGCAAAAATCAAGGGACCGTGGGTTTGGAAACGAAGTTGTCGCCTCAATTGTCGCAGACCTATTAAACAAAAAAGGTATCATGGATAAGTTTCTTTATAACAGGTGACGTCACGCCGGTTTACAACGACCAGAGAAGATGACATCATGGCGGTTCAACAAACTACAAGAAGATGTTGAAGATGAAGATTTTTGCTAAGGATTGACATGAACCTGTTCAAATCAATCTAGGGCCTAATGTTGGGGATATCACTACTGGGTGTAAACCAGCCTATCTGGGCCGGGTTAACTTCGTCAGTAGTTAACTATATTAAATCCCAAGAAGGTAGATGAGGGCTCAAGGCCCATAGTCGGTTCAAGGCCTGTAGCCGTAAACCGGCGTTGGTATGTAACTTGTATTGTAAGTAAGGAATAAGTAGAGACCAAACTGGACACATCTATGAGCTGGTATTGGGACTCTGTGAACCGACGGGCATCACCCGTGTATATAAGGGGACGACCCGGCGGCGGTTCAGGACAATAGATAACAACTCGAGACTTAGGCGAAGCTTGTTTGCTCCCTAGTCATCGAAACCCCATCAATTCCATCACAACTAGACGTAGGCTTTTACCTTCATCGAAGGGGCCGAACTAGTATAAACTCTCTTGCGTCCCTGTGTCCGCTTTAACCCCTTCAAGCTAAACCCATTGCGATGGCTCCACGACTAAGTCCTTTCACAAGGACATCTTCCATGACAAAACCACGACAGGAAGGGAGCTTGCTATGCTTGTGAAGAAGTTTCAAAAATTCACCAAGAAGAAAGGCTTCAAAAAGTCTCCGCGATCAAGCTCAAGGAATGATGAAGCTTCTGCTCATGACTACAAGAAGAGAACATGTCACAAGTGCAAGAAACCTGGTCATTACATCTCTGAGTGTCCACAGTGGGACAATGAGAACAACAAGAAGAAGAAGAGCAAGGAGTATGACTCTGATGACAAGAAGAACAAGAAATACTCAAAATCTTCTTCCAAGTCTTCCTCCAAGTCTTCATCACACAAGAAGAGCTCATCTGGCAAGGCATGCGCGTTTGTTGGCAAGGAAATGGACTCTGAGGATGAGTCCGCTTCTGAGGAGGCAAAGGTGGAGTCTGAGGATGAGTCCGATTCTGGCATTGCAAGTCTGGCTACAGCATACGTTGCCAGGTCCATCTTCAACACTGAAGACAATGACTTCATCACCGACACCGATGCAAATGACAAGGACTACTCCGCTCCTTCCTACTGCTTCATGGCACGTGGTGCCAAGGTAAACACACGCACTACTCACTATCAAACATCTAGTGACGATGACTCTGATTGTGGTTCCAAACCCAGCTACAAAACACTTGCTAAAATTGCAACTGAACAATAGAAAACCATGGAACATATTCAAAAACTACTAGACAAAAGCGATGATCTGTTAGACGCTGAAATGACTCGATCTCAGTCCTTAATTGAAGACATAAAAAATCTTCACGCTAATTATGAGGAACTTGAAAGTCGTCATGAAACGCTCTCAACAGCTCATGAAAGGCTTTCCTATGATTATCTTCAAAGGAAGCAAGATCTTGAGAAATTGAGAGCGGCTCATGAAGATCTTCAAAAGGAAAACGATTCACTTCGTGTCGAACAGATCAATTCAGCTCAGGAAGGATTTGAACCACCATGTCTTAAATGCATTGAGTGTGATAACACTACTTCTGTTGCCGAATGCTCTACTGCTGCTACTGTTGCAATTTCTTCAACTATTGATGTGGAAACTAACCCCTCTGCTGAGGACACCACTGCTATTGCTGATGAGAATGCTAGGTTGAAGACACTGCTTGAAACAGGGATGTACCAAAGTCTTAAAGGGCATCAGACACTTTGTGATGTCCTCAAAAGGCAGATCCTGAACCGAAACCCTAGGAAAGAGGGTGTTGGGTTCATAAGGAAAATGAATGCTGACCGCTCTTACTGGAAACCTGAGCAGTACCCCAAAACCACATGGGTTGCTGCAAAGGAACCTTCAGCAGATCCATCCACTCTATCTGGCTTCACTTGTGCTAACCCCATTGTTATTGATGAATCCTTTGATGCAAACTATAAACTGTTTAAGAATCAGAATGGTGAAGTGTTTGCCAGGTACATTGGTACTAACTGCAGGAATGGACCGCCTATGAAGAAGATCTGGGTGCCCAAAAGGTGTTTGGAGAATCTTCCTGTGAATGTCATCATGATACCACAGGTGAAGAAGACAAACCCCAGACCACAGGCTTCATACGGTCCAAAGGCTTCATACAGACAGAGGACTCACCGAAGTCAAACTAACGCAAATGTTTTGCAGGGAAGCCACACTCAGGCCTATAAATATGAGCGCGGTCCTTTAAACCTCCATGTTCATAAGACCAAGAACTATTCTGCTTATTCTTATGAGTACTACTGTCCACCTGCAAGACTTTTTGCTAGGGCTCCAAAGCCAAAGTTCTCAGATGCTGCACTTAGACTCATTGCTTTGAAGCCACCCCTGAAGATGTGGGTGGCTAAGAAAGCTTAACTCTCTTTTGCAAGGAAAGGTCTCCAGCCGAAAACCAAAATCGTCTGACACTATTGCTGGGGACCTTAAACATCTTGTAGGGCGCAAGATCAAATGCCCAAATGGTCTTACTATGTACATTGTTTCTAAATCGCTTGCAACTTGCCCTATCAGTCCTAATCTCGACCTAAGCTTTAATAATCCACTGGTTCGTCAAATGTTTTTGCTTCACAATTCTCTTCGTGATGCCTATCCCCCTAACTGCACTGTAGGGTATGACACCGGCTGCTTCAGAATGGATTATTGATAGTGGGTGTACAAATCACATGACTGGCAAGCGAAGCCTTCTCATGGACTCAACTTTATGTCCGTCAGACAAAAGTCACATCACATTTGCTGACACTGGTAAAAGCAAGGTATTGGGTCTAGGTAGAGTTGCAATCTCAAAGGATCAACACATGGATAAAGTCATGCTTGTTGAATCCCTTGGTTTCAACTTAATGTCTGTATCAATGCTTTGCGATTTAAACATGATTGTGATGTTTGGAAAATATCGTTGCCTTGTACTAATGGAATCTGACAAGTCTCTAGTGTTTGAAGGGTATCGAAAAGATGATTTGTATGTGGTAGATTTCTCAGCAGGACCACAACTTGCAGTATGTCTTCTAGCAAAAGCTTCTGAATGCTGGCTCTGGCATCGAAGGCTAGGGCATGCTGGCATGAGGAACCTCCACATCCTTGCAAGGAAGAAGCATGTCATAGGCATCGAGGGCGTCAAGTTCAAGAAGGATCACTTATGCGGTGCCTGTGAAGCAGGAAAGATGACGAGGGCCAAGCATCCCTCGAAGACAATCATGACAATGACTCAACCCTTCGAAGTGCTACACATGGATCTTTTCGGCCCCACTCATTACTCAACTCTTACTACTACTGCTTGTCTCTATGGCTTTGTCATTGTTGATGATTATTCAAGATATACTTGGGTGCATATAATCCTTTACAAGACTGAAGTGCAGGATGTCTTCAGACGCTTCGCCAATCGAGCAATGAACAACTATGACGCCAAGATAAAGCACATCAGAAGTGACAATGGCACTGAATTCAAGAACACTAGCCTTGATACATATCTTGATACTTTGGGCATCACACATGAATTCTCAGCTCCATACACGCCACAACAGAATGGCGTCGTCGAACGCAAGAACATAACACTTATTGAGATGGCTCAAATGATGCTTGATGAATACAAGACTCCAAGAAAATTCTGGCCTGAAGCCATTGACACTGCATGCCATATCATCAACCGTGTTTATCTTCACAACCTTCTGAACAAGACATCCTATGAGCTCCTTACTGGCAAGAAGCCAAATGTCAGCTACTTCAGAGTATTTGGCGCCAAGTGCTGGATCAAGGATCCACATCACACGTCAAAATTTGCACCAAAAGCACATGAGGGTTTTATGCTTGGATATGGAAAGGATTCGCACTCCTACAGAGTCTTCAATCTCTTTCATTACAAAGTGGTTGAAATAGTTGATGTGCGGTTCGATGAAACTAACGGCTCACAAAGAGAGCAGCTGCCAAATGTGCTAGATGAAGTTCCATCCAGTGAATCAATTAAACTTATGGGAACTGGAGAAATCATACCTTCTGAAGCTCAACCCGAAGAAGAACTCATCTTCTCCACACCTGATCAATCTGAAGATAATGCTCAGCCTGAAGACAATCCCTCTAACAATGACAATGATCAGCAAGAGAAAAATCTTCGTCCTGTACATCCTCGTGTTGCAAATGAAGTGCAGATTGAGAGAATAATCGATAGCATCAATGCACCATGTCCACTCACTCGTTCAAGGGCAACTCAGCTAGCAAATTTCTGTGGGCACTTCGCATTCGTCTCAATAACAGAACCCAAGAAAGCTGAAGAAGCCTTCATGGAACCTAAATGGATTCAAGCTATGCAAGAAGAGCTTCAACAGTTTGAGCTGAATAATGTATGGGAACTGGTTAAGCGTCCTGATCCTCGGAAGCACAATATAATAGGCACCAAATGGATATATCGCAACAAGCAAGATGAGCATGGTCAAGTTGTCAGAAACAAAGCTTGTCTCGTTGCTCAAGGATACACTCAAGTTGAAGGGATTGACTTCGATGAAACATTTGTTCCTGTGGCTAGACTTGAAGCCATACACATACTGTTGGCCTATGCAAATCATCATAACATACTTCTGTATCAAATGGATGTGAAGAGCGCTTTTCTCAATGGCAAGATTGAAAAAGAAGTATATGTCGCACAACCACCTGGCTTTGAAGATCCAAAACATCTTGACATGGTATACAAGCTCAACAAGGCACTGTATGGCCTCAAACAAGCCCCTCGGGCTTGGTATGACACACTCAAAGACTTCCTGAAGAGCAAAGGCTTCAAATCTGGTTCCCTCGACCCCACTCTATTCACGAAGACATATGATGGTGAACTGTTTGTGTGCCAAATATATGTGGATGACATTATCTTCGGCTGCACCAATCAGAAATACAGTGAAGAGTTTGGATATATGATGCAAGAGCAATATCAGATGTCCATGATGGGTGAGCTGAAGTTCTTCCTTGGTCTTCAAATACGTTAGCAACGCAACGGCATCTTTATATCTCAAGAGAAGTATCTCAAAGATTGCCTAAAGAAGTTTGGTATGCAAGACTGCAAAGGTTTCACGACGCCAATGCCAGCCAAACATCATCTGGGTCCTGATGATAATGGTAAAGTGTTCGATCAAAGGTATACTGCTCCATGATTGGTTCTTTACTTTATCCATGTGCATCTAGGCCAGATATTATGCTTAGTGTTTGCATGTGTGCTCGATTCCAAGCGGCACCAAAGGAATCGCATCACTTAGCTGTGAAGCGAATTCTTTGATATTTGGCTTACACCCCAACTCTAGGATTATGGTATCCAAAGGGCTCAGAGTTTGATCTGGTTGGATTCTCGGATGCTGATTATGCTGGTGACAAGGTGGATCGCAAGTCTACATCAGGCACATGTCATTTTCTGGGACGATCACTTTTATGTTGGTCTTCAAAGAAGCAGAACTGTGTAAATAAAACTTCCTTTTTACGGCCTCTTTGATCCTATAGATTCGTCACTTTCTACCACAAGTAGTTTCTGTTCACACAAGTTGGATCCACTTCATACTGCATCTCATATTATGCCTAGTATGTTCACTTATGCTTCACAAAGTAGTTAGATTCCTCACTTGTACTGATCTGTGGATTCATACAAATCTGGAACCAACTCCTTATCTATGAGTGAATGTCTTCGCACGATGAGGTCAATGTCTTCTAAGCTGTTTTATCTTCAAAATCTTCTGAGAATGCATATGACCTATTCCCCTTCCCTCGCACCTTAATGCTGTCACAGGTATATGTCCGTGGGAGAATCCCTTGGTTCTCATAGTCTGCATTCATTTGCAGAATTCTTACAGCAACACATAAATTCTCCCGAAGCCAGTTCCTGTTTGTCCAGCAAGCGAAAGCCCTTGAAGCCTTTGAACATATTGAAGCCATTCAGTTTAAAGTTCATGGCTGCAGAGAAATCATCAAGGAAGTGTGGCAGAAAGCGTCGAGGTGAGACATCAAGAGATCTGCCCGATGACCTCTCAAAACTGTACAAGACATATCCAGAAGAGGATTACAATCAGTGCAAGACACGAATCCAATGGATTCGACGATATTGGGCAGAACAGTGGTTCAAGTACAGATTTGTGACAAAGGAATATGCTGAAAAGAATGCCATCAAGCGACCATGGGGAGACATCCTATACAAAAATCTTCAACCCAGGTCCAGAGATGAAGCCATTGAACAAGGCTTCTATCCCTGCATGGTCCGTGGACCACAGCCTGCGGATGCTGACCCATCGTCATTGCTCTGGTGTCGTAATGACAATCTGTTCAAGCGCAACTTCCAGTTTGCCCAGAATTCGGCGAAGCAGAATAAGAAGTTATTGGGACTAGACTTCAACCCTGGCCCCTCTGCTCCCCGTGCAGATGGCACCCGTGATGCCGAACCCAATGTCGTCGGTCCGTTCTACAACCTGGATGGCCTCATCACTCACATCTCTGTTCAAGGTGCCAAAGTGGACCATTCTGGTGATGATGCTGACACTGATGAAGCCCCAGCTCCTACTCCAAAGCCGCAGAAGTCAAAGCTGCCTAAAGCTTCAAAGTCTGCCTCAACACCAAGAATCTCACGGGCGAAGCCACTGGCTACTGCACCTCCTGAAGACAGTGTGCAGTCTGAAGATCTGTCACGCATCTCCAAGCCCCCGAGAGTCAAGATGCCTCTGCCACATACCAGCCAAGAACTGACTGCTGCTGCTATTCTGCGCAATGATACCATTGATCTATCCAGTGATGAAGATCTTGTAGACGACGCTCTTGAGCAACTGATCAAGAGCAAAGAAGAAGCAGAAATCTTCAACAATTTGCCTCTCTTTGACGTGGCAATCATTCACGACTTCATCGATGAGTGGTTTGACACGCCCAACCTTAGCTTTGAAGATCTGCAACTTCCCATTGGCCTCAGTGTCGCTTTCCATGGCGCCATTGCTTCAGAGTTAGCTATAGCCTAGCGCATCGTTGAACTAAAGCAGAAGATTGACTTTGAGAAAGCTAAGTTCAAGAAGCATATGGCCAAGCTCAGTGTGCAAGAGGTCAAGAACTTCAAGATCAGGTTGCGCGAGCTCAAAGAAGCCTTTCTCAAGAAGCGTGAAGAAGCTCAAGGTTCTCGTGAGCGCATGAAGAACCTGGCTGACAAGTGTGTGCAAGCCTACAATGAGGCTGAGAAGCACAAGGCTCTTGGGCGTCCTGGCATTGACCCCAGGATGGCTGCAAAGCAAAAGAAGAAGAAGCCCGCTATGGCCGAACCAGAAGCACCAAGGCAGGAAGCACATCCCATTGTCTTCCCAACCAGCATGACTGGCTCGAAGCCAAAGGCCAGGTCTACCACTTCAGACCTAAAGAAGACGAGGACAGCTGAGGCTGAAGCCAGAAAGAGGAAACATCCTGAAGCCTCTGCTGCTGCTCCCTCCAAAAAGAAGCGCAAGACCAAGAAGGAACGGGTTGCTCCCACAGAGCCCTTAATTGTTGAACCTATCTCCTTGGTTCGCCCTGCCGCTGAACATCAAGAGCGCCAACTGACTGTCCATGAGCGTGCTTTTACAGAGGCTCATGAAGCTGAAGACATACCAGCAGCTGATCCCACCGCTGCTAAAGACATTGGTCATCATGACCATGTTGAAGATGATGTAGTTCTTCCTCAGATCGAGCACCAACAGGTATCATCGCCTGTGCTTACGCACAGCGAACTCATCAGCATTGGTCGTCCTCTGACGCTAATTGCTCAGGATGCAACATGGGCTGATCACCCACAACAACAACAAGTCACACCGCCCTGGCAAGAAGAAGAAGATGACTTTGAGGCCTGGCCAACTCCATCTCCAAAGGCGTTGCCTGCGTTACGCAGGCTTCGCAAAGGACCAAGGTCTCAAGTCTTCGAGTCTGAAGCTCATCAGCCGATGACACCAAAGAAGAAGAACATGTTCCTACTCCCCCAACTACTGAAGAAGCTGTTCTCGAGGAGAACGTGTTTGTGCCCGACCCTCCAGCTCATCAAGTGGAGGTAGACAATCTTGTGGCTGCCACCACCAACACCAATGAAGCCACTGACGTTGTCATGGCTGAAGCAAATGTGGAGCCTGCACCAACCCAAGAACCAGAAGTCAGCAAAGCCAATGATACTACTGCTTCTGTTCCTGCGCCTGCTGCTGGTCCTCAGTTTGACTATCATATTGATCATAGGCCTCAGGTACAGAAGCCAATGCCAAGGTTGCCCAGGTTTCTAGGTCCCGCAACAGCACCTGGATCCTTCAATGTCAACGGCTTCAAAGCAGATAACACCTTCTTCAATAGCTCCAAGACCCCCTACTCAAGGGAACGAATATCTTCTGATCGATTCTGGAGCTATCCGCAGCGAAGCTATTACTCCTGCATTCTGTACAATCAAGGTCGCATCTTCCCACATATGTGTCTTGACACCGAAGCAATAGCTGGTCTGCCCTGTCTGGAAGAAGCTCTGGATTGCTTCAAATAGGTTGGATTGTTTCCCTTCATCACCGACCAAGAGCACTGGAATGAAGAGTTGCTGCTCCAATTTTATGCCACACTTCACATACGTGGTTACACAGAGATCCAAAGACTTGGGTCCTGGAGTGGATGACAGGAAATGTTCATCACGAAGCCAAAGCCTTTGATATCAATGAGCTCACTGGTCTACCCACTCCTGGAGATCTCTATGAACCTGGATGTCAACTTCACAGTGAAGCTATGGAAAGCATCTTTCAGAGGCCTGAACCGAACATGAGTCAGATGCTCAGTATGATGAAGCCTTTGCCACAAGATGCTGCATATCCTAAGGAGTTCTTTGTTGAAGACCTTGAGTATCTGCCAAGGACTATCTATCACATTATAAGGCGAACTCTCTGGCCCATCAAGGGACATTCTCCACATGCAAAGCTGGAAGGTGCAATGAAGACTTTGGTCTTCTATATTCTTCATGGAAAATGCTTCAATGCACAAGACTTCTTCATCTGCCAACTTGCTGCATCTGGCTCTGATCTATTTGGTTTGAAGTTCTACGCCCCTTGGGTGATGCGGCTGATCAAACTTCACTCCGCTATCTCATATCAGCCCTCGGCCCGCAACCATCGGATCTTTTTGCCTGATGTGGATATGTCTATTGAAGCCATCTATCCTGAGCCTGCCAAGGAACCTCTTAGTCTTCAGAATGCGGAGCATCAAAGTTTCACTCAGAACATTGAAGGAGTTGAAGCTGTCACTCGTGTTTATCCTTTGGCTGGTACTACGCGTGCACCTCATCGTGCTGTTACTGAAGCCACTGAAAGCACTATTGCCCAACGACCCAAGAAGCGATCTCGTGTTCTCAATGACCAAGAGCTTCTGGTTGCTCTTCATCAGAAACAGGATAGGCATCATGACTGGCTGAAGCGCCAAATGCAAAGCCTCTTGGTGGATGTAAACCGCATTTGCAATCTTGCCACCAAGAATGCCTTTGTAGCCCATGAAACTTGTCGGCGTGCATGGAAAGGGATGACACTTATGTGTCCTGAGGATGATCTTCAAGAGGATGGCTTCTCTGAACGTTTCAAGTTTGACTCCACACCTCCCAGAAGGACTGTGCTGCGACGAACCCCATCTCTTGAAGACTCTGAGTTTTCTTCCTCTGTGGCAACTGTGAATGCCAGAGTGATCGAGGAGGAAGATGATGCCACTTCACCGCCCCCTACTTCTGCACGCCTCGACACTGCCCCAAGTTCTTCTGCACCGCCGAACACCACCGACGACCATGCTGCGTCACCTACTCTTCGTGGGAACGAGTAGATGCTCTATGTCTTCAAACCTTTTTGGTCCTCACTGACAAAAGGGGGAGAAGCTTATGAGTTTGATAGTCTTCAAGCGGGTCCATATGGGCGGTTACTTTATGTTTTGCCTAGTGTTTACAACTCTCGTTTTGATACATTTGCTTCTTTGAGTTGTAACACTTAAACTCGATGGTCGTCTGCTACTTATTTGCCATTTTGTGATGCGATGATAAATTCCGCATGTGCGACGATAAATTCCGCACTTAGATCATTTTGCAGACGTCCATTTACCATTATGCATGTTCATTATCTTCACATACCTTTCATGCATGATGAATTGTCATCATAAGTTGAAGAGGATCTCCACAAGTACAACCTGCCACGTGCATTTGCATTCCAAAAGCAAATTACTTATATGCACATCTTCAGGGGGAGCCCTTGCAACTTATGAAGACTATTCCTTATCCTTTACAATTTCACATATTATATTCCCCATTGAAAACTTCAACTAGTTTGTCATCAATCACCAAAAAGGGGGAGATTGTAAGTGCATCTAGTGCCACCCCTAGTTGGTTTTGGAGTATTGACGAGAAACCTAGTTGAGGGACTAATGTGTTTGTGAGAATTGCAGGATAACACAGGTAGAAGTCCCTCATTGATTCGGTTTTTCTACCAGAGATGATCCCTAAAAATGTATGAAGACATTGAAGTCAAAGGTGGTATTGAACACATTCACATTGAAGACTATGACAAGAGAAGACATCGCGTGAAGACTATGGAACGCGGAGACTTAGATCTTTCGTGCACCCACTTAACTGTACGGTGGTTCCTATGACTCAACAAAGAAGAAAAAGGAAACTACGAAACAGCTATGTGTTCGCACTCCATAGTCTTCACATAAATGTCTTATCCTGTCATAATCTTCACTCTGAATGTCTTCACAAACCACCATTGTCTTCAATGTCTTCACACATTTTTAGTGGTCATATCTTGTACGTAAACCGAATCAATAAGGGACCACTACCTGTGTTATCCTGCAATTCTCACAAACACATTAGTCCCTCAACCAAATTTGTCGTCAATACTCAAAAACCAACTAGGGGTGGCACTAGATGCACTTACAAAGACAGATCTTTCAAACAATATTATCAAGATCTGAGTGAAACCCCAGTCTTCTGCTGCGGAGGATGTTCAATGTCCGATTTATATCCATGTATGATTCTTTAAGTTCTTTGATGACAAACTTGGATGATGTTGTTTTTGTTCGATTATTCAGATCATTGAGTTTGGCTTGGAGGTTGTTAATCTCAACATAATATTCTCTCATGTCCCGAACAACATCAGTTGCTTGAGTAATAATTGCAGAAGGAATGGGCAAAAAGATGCCACTTCACCATCAAATGGATTTGCAATGAACTTGTTGAGTTTCTCCATGATGAATTCATGAATGAAGTAGTGTGGAGCCTCGGATTGGTCATCATTTTGTGCAACTGGTGCAGTTTGCACTGGAACTTGCTCAGTTGGAGACATAGAAGCCAAAGGTTGCGTCAAGATGGGGGCAAACTGAGCAACCTTTTCTTTCGATGCAGCCTCTTCAGGAGCAGTTTGCTTGGTGGTTGGAGCCTTGGCAGGAGCCGCGATTTGCTTCACTTTTGGCTTTGGAATTTTCTCGCCTGGCTTAGCTGTGCTGATAGGAGCATCAACAATCAAATCCTGTAAGTTGATTGATGGAGGATGAGGGGTTCTATTCACATGATCTACCATAGTGACAGTGGTCTGTGGGGTTTTTCTCTTCAGAATGATCTTCTTCGGAGGTACTAGTAGGAGCTCGTAGATCAGGTAGCACGGTAGATGTGGTGATGTTCACTTGCTCGGAGAGTGAAGCTTGAACTTCTCCTCTCGTGGGTGGAGGATCATCTTGATCGGAGGAATTGCTTTCAGCATTTCTATCGACTCGAGCAGTCGGCCTCTTCTTTGATGCACTCCTTTTCTTTAGTGCGGTATTGTTGGGATCATGTTTGCACTTAGAATGCCCTTCTGATTTTCCATCAGCCTTTTTCTTTGCAATGTCGGTATTAGTAACTCGACGATTTCCTTCTTCTCGAGCTCTTTCTTTTTCTGCTTTCTTTGCTCTCTTTTCAGAATTCTTCTGGCGCTTGTCTAGTTCATCAGGATATGATGCAAGAGTCCGAAGGGATGACTCATCAGCATCTGGTGGTGGAGGTGGTCTCTCCTGGGGATCACTTGCACGCATGAGGCCAATTTCATGATAGTCGCCCTAGGGAGGATGAAAGGCAAAGTTCTTCGCAATCCGAGGATGAACCATTTCATAGTTAAACTACTTGCGCACCCAATGGCGTCGAATCCTTTGCAGACGCTTGTCTCTTTCTGATTTTGATTCTCCAGGAACGATGTTATAGTTGTCATGAGAGATATACTGAGCTGAATTGGCATACGGTTGCTCGTGTCTCTTTATTTTGCTGGTACATGGACCTACCGTTGGGCCCTTTGCATTTGGAGCTTTTGACTCGTCAGCTGTACCCCAAGATAATCTCATCTTCATTGTCCATGCTCATTGGTCGACCAGAATCCTCAACTGATTGCATACACCTAAGAAAGAGAATAGATGTGAGAGAATATGGGGACAGAGTTACAAATGCTCACAACAAAGATTTCTTGAGTGAAAATGTTTTGATGAAGAATTAGATGCAGACTTTGAGAAATGTTTTGAATGAAAGAAATGTACAGAACAAACTAGTAGGTCCGAAGAGAAATACTAGTCAGCGTGCTAGGCATTCCATTAGTTCGAGACATACCACAATCCCTAGAAATGAAAATTTTCGGATGCGCGGGACAACTACAAACCACATCCACACGATTTACCTGAGCAGTAAAGATCTAAGATATGCGGTAAAATCGGAGAATAATAACTGCAGACGAACTTGAACAAGAAGGACGGAGGCCCGAGTTCGAACTGCTCACACCCTATCTTGGTAGCGTGCAGTAGCTACGTCGGCAAGGGGAAGAAGATGTCCCATGAGGGCGAAGAAAGACTCCGGTGACCACTTTCCGGCAGTGAAGTGGCGAAGGGGTCGTCGGTGTCAAGCTGAAGGAGGAGCAATGTGGTGAGGGTTTCGGAGGCGACGGTGGCGAGCAGAAAGAGAAGTGAACTGGAAGAGGGGCGGTGCGGTTTTTATATGCTAATGGAAATAACCTCACACGATGAATTTGATCGAACAACCTCTATTCAAAAACTATTGCGGTTCAACGGACAAGATGAGGAGACAGATGACGGATTGCACGTGGCAATCGTCATCTAAGAGCGTGGTCCTGACTTGGGCGGGAAACCCCAAATTTTGGACAACTTTCGCCAAAATAGATTAAAGTTCGGACCGAATCTTAATCGTGGTCAAGGACACCAGATAAAGTTTTGTTCCAGATGAAATTGAGCATTTTTAACGGAACAACGAAGATTGGACGAGATAGAGTAGAGGGAAAACAGGGTGGCATTTCACTCATACAAAGAAACACAAACACCCAAAAGAATAACTATGAGATAAATGCATTCGGACAAAGTTAAAATATTTCGATAGAAAAGAAACTTAACAAAAGAAAAAAAGTATGGTGGCGTGACCCACCATATGAGAACTGTATGACCCCGAGCGTCGCACAATTATTGTGTCACCCGGTTAGTCTAGTTCTTCGTTAATGTGTTCACTCTTAGAAAGAAAATTTCACTTTGTCAAAATTTTCAAACTCTTCGAGTGTTATGCACCCATTCCTTCTATGATGTGGAAGTGTTAGCATGGGTGTCGAGTCCAGATTACTGCATGTTTGCGAAGTCTAGGATATTTAGCTCACACCATAACACACATAATCTTTTCTCATCGAGAGGCTTGGTGAAAATATCAGCGAGATTGTCCTCTGTCTTGACGTGATTGATGACAATATCCTCTCGAGCAACTTGATCACGAATGAAATGATGTCTGATGGCAATATGCCTCGTGCGAGAATGTTGCACTGGATTATGTGCAATTTTGATGGCACTCTCCTTTTCACAATATAAAGGAATCTTCTTGACCTTGATGCCATAATCCTTCAGAGTTTGCTTCATCCATAATAACTGAGTGCAACAAGCGCCGACAACAATATATTCGGCCTCAGCCATAGAAAGTGAAACACAATTCTGCTTCCTTGATGACCAACATACCAATGATCTACTAAGGAAATGGCATGTTCCCGAAGTAGATTTCCTGTCGACCAAGTCACCTGCGTGATCTGAGTCTAAATATCCAACGAGATCAAACTGTGCTCCCTTAGGTTACCATAAACCTAAGGTGAGGGTGTGAGCCAAATATCTCAGAAAGGCTTAACCGCTTGGTGATGCGATTCTTTCAATGCAGCTTGACAGCAGGCACACATGCAAACACTCAACATAATGTCAGGTTTGGATGCACATAGATAAAGAAGAGAACCAATCATCAAACGATAAGCCTTCTGATCGTAATCCAGCTTACCATTCGTGGGCATATGTGTTTTGTAGCCCTTCATTTTGGAATCTTGCATTTTAAACTTCTTCAGGCATTCCTTAAGATATTTCTCCAGAGATATGAAAATTCCATTTGCATGTTAACGAATTCGCAATTCAAGAAAGAACTTAAGTTCACCCATCATGGACATTTGATATTTATCGGACATCATTTTCATGAACTCTAAGCTGCAAGCATTGTTAGTACAGCCGAAGATAATATCATCCACATAGATTTGACATATGAATAGATCATTATCAACAACAGTAGTGAAAAGTGTGGGATCAGTGCATCCTGGCTTGAATCCTTTGTCGAGCAAAAACTTCTTCAAGGTGCACTGGTATGCGTCAGTGCTACACAAATGGTTTTTAACCCCTTTTCGCGATGGTGTTTGGAACCGTCGCCAAGTGAGTGACAGCGATAGGGCGGTCTTTCCCACACGACCCAGAAACCGTCGGGGATATGCCCTCTTAGCACAAACGGTCGGAAAAATGAGGTCTTGTGCAACCAGCGAGCGCTCAAATATGGTTATACGTACAGTAATGCTAAAAAAATACAATTATACAGGCAAAATCATTTCCGGTCGCAAGTACATCCCACACAGTCAGTCCCCGCTAAACGTTTCTGTTCGTATGTACATTCCACACAGTCAATCCAAGGAATATGTTTCCATTAGTATGTACATTGCACGCGTTCTTGTCGGATTCTGGGTTCCGACAAACCCTTGAGGTTCGAACACTGGGGTGTGCATGAAGATCTCTCTCTCTCTCTCCCTAGCTCACCTCGCAATGATCTCAAGGCCTACCTCGCCGAACCCAAGGAACAAGAGACACGGGAGTTTATACTGGTTCGGGCCACCATTGTGGTGTAATACCCTACTCCAGTGTGGTGTGATGGATTGCCTCGTGGGCTAAGGATGAACTAGTACAGTGGATGAACAGTCTCCTGAGGAGAGGTGTTCTTGAGCTTGATAAGCTGGTGGGATGGCCTTGGTGGAGTGGATCCGATCCAAGATGAGCCTATCCAAGATGAGTCGATCCCTCGCTATGGTGGTGGCCAGTCCTATTGCTACCTCTTGAGCATGCGTTGGTTTTCCCTTGAATAGGAAAGGGTGATGCAGCAAAGTAGCGTAAGTATTTCCCTCAGTTTTTGAGAACCAAGGTTTCAATCTAGTAGGAGACAACACACAAGGAACCTAGTACCTGCACAAACAATCAAGAACCTTGCAACCAACACGATAAAGGGGTTGTCAATCCCTTCACGGTCACTCGCAAAAGTGAGAACTGATAAAGATAGTAGTGTAAATATCTTCGGTATTTTTGTTTTATAGATTGGAAAGTAAAGATTGCAAAATAGTAAACGAGATGCCATGTAAATAAAAGAGATGCAATATAATAAGAAAGAGCCCAGGGGGCATAGGTTCCACTATTGGCTTCTCTCAAGATAGCATGTATTACGGTGGGTGAACAAATTACTGTCGAGCAATTGATAGAAAAGCGCATAGTTGTGAGGATATCTAGGCAATGATCATGAATATAGGCATCACGTCCGTGTCAAGTAGATCGAAACAATGCTGCATCTACTAATATTACTCCACATATGGACCGCTATCTAGCATGCATCTAGAGTATTAAGTTCATAAGAACAGAGTAACACTTTAAGCAAGATGACATGATGTAGAGGGATAAACTCAAACAATATGATATAAATCCCATATTTTTATCCTCGATGGCAACAATACAATACGTGCCTTGCTGCCCCTACTGTCACTGGGAGAGGACATCGCAAGATTGAACCCAAAGCTAAGCACTTCTCCCATGGCAAGAAAGATCAATCTAGCAGGTCAAACTAAACCGATAATTCGAAGAGACTTGCAAATATATCAAATCATGCATATAAGAATTCAGAGAAGAACCAAATAATATTCATAGATAATCTTGTTCATCAACCCACAATTCATAAGATCTCAGCAAACACAACACAAAAGAATATGACATCGAATAGATCTCCAAGAACATCGAGGAGAACTTTGTATTGAGAATTAAAGAGAGAGAAAAAGCCATCTAGCTAATAACTATGGACCCAAAGGTCTGTGGTAAACTACTCACGCTTCATCGGAGAGGCTATGGTGTTGATGTAGAAGACCTCCGTGATCGATTCCCCCTCCGGTAGATCGCCGGGAAAGGCCCCAAGATGGGATCTCACGGGTACAGAAGGTTGCGGCGGTGGAAAAGTGGTTTCGTGGCCCTCTGTGATCGATCTAGGGTATAAGAGTATAAATAGGCAGAAGAAGTACGTCGGTGGAGCTATGAGGGACCCACGAGGGTGGGGGCGCGCCTACCCCCCTGGGGGCGTCCTCCTGTCTCGTGGCCGCCTCATGGCGTTCCAGACTTCAACTCCAAGTCTTCTGGTTTGCTTTCTGTCGAAGAAAGATCATCGTGAAGGTTTCATTCTGTTTGGTATTCCTTTTCTGCGAAACTCTAAAATAGGCAAAAAAACAGAAAGTGGCACTTGGCCTCTGGTTAATAGGTTAGTCCCAAAAATAATATAAAAGAGCATATTAAATCCCATTAAACATCCAAAACAGATAATATAATAGCATGGAAACAATTAAAATTGTAGATACGTTGGAGACGTATCACCTATTTATAGAGGCCCCGTTCCTCTTCCCAAATGTTTAGGCGGGAAGGGATCCCATAACGGCCAATTTCAAAGGGAGATAGCTAGTACAAGTTATCCTGACAAAAGGTGGTGTTCGCCTGCCAAAGGCTCTGGTGGTGATGCCGCCGTGGGCTCTGCGATGACCTTCGTCCTGCCGTCCTGCTGGTCTTGGTCTTGTTGCACCGATATGAAACATTTTCCTGATGCCTTGATAACCCACAAGTATAGGGGATCGCAACAGTTTTCGATAAGTAAGAGTGTCGAACCCAATGAGGAGCTAAAGGTAGAATAAATATTCCCTCAAGTTCTATCGACCATCGATACAACTCTACGCACGCTTGACGTTCGCTTTACCTATAACAAGTATGAAACTAGAAGTTCTTTGTAGGTGTTGTTGCATAGGTTTGCAAGATAATAAATAGTACGTAAATAAAAAGTAGGGGCTGTTTAGATAAAGAAACAATAAAGTAAATATAGCAAGTGTGGAAAACTGGTAGTAGGAGTTGCGAAATTGTCCCTTAAGCAATTGACTACTTTACTAGATCGATAGCAAGTATTATGTGGGAGAGGCGACTGCTAGCATGTCATCCCTGACTTCGAATTCTATGCACTTATGATTGGAACTATTAGCAAGCATCCGCAACTACTAATGTTCATTAAGGTAAAACCCAACCATAGCATTAAGATATATTGGTCCCCCTTCAATCTCATATGCATCAATTTCTATGCTAGGTTGAAGCTTCTGTCACTCTTGCCCTCCAATACATAGTCCTATGAACATACAACTAACCCTATGGTGTGATCCACGCGCGCACTCATATGATGGGCACCAAAGGACAGCAACATAACCACAAGCAAATTAAATCAATCATAGCAATTCATCAACCACCAATAGGACAACGAAAATCTACTCAGACATCATAGGATGGCAACACATCATTGGATAATAATATGAAGCATAAAGCACCATGTTCAAGTAGAGGGTACATCGGGTTGCGGGAGAGTGGACCGCTGTAGATAGAGGGGGGAAGGTGATGGAGATGTTGGTGAAGATGGAAGAGGTGTTGGTGAAGATCGCGGTGATGATGATGATGGCCACGGCGGCGTTCCGGCGCCACCGGAGGATAGGGGGAGAGGGGCCCCCTTCTTCCTCTTCTTCCTTGACCTCCTCCCTAGATGGGAGAAGGGTTTCCCCTATGGTCCTCGGCCTCCATGGCATGGGAGGGGCGAGAGCCCCTCCGAGATTGGATCTATCTCTCTGTTTCTCTCTGGTTCTGTTTCACCATTTCGTATATATATGGAGATCTGTAACTCTGATTGGCCTGAAACCTTCGCCGTGATTTTTTTTTCTGAATATTAGTTTTCTTGCGGCAAAAGAAGAGCGTCAACCGCCTTACGGTGGGCTCACAAGGGTAGGGGCGCGCCCTAAGGGGGGGGCGCCCCCTGCCTCGTGACCACCTCGGGCACTGGTTCGCGTTGATTTTCCTTCCGAATTTTCCATATTTTCCAAAAATAAGCTCCGTCCGTTTTTATCCCGTTTGGACTCCGTTTGATATGGATATTCTACGAAACCAAAAACATGCAACAGATAGGAATTGGCACTGGGCACTGGATCAATATGTTAGTCCCAAAAATAATATAAAAAGTTGCCAAAAAGTATATGAAAGTTGAATAATATTGGCATGGAACAATAAAAAATTATAGATACGGCTAGACATATCATGCCTCGGGACTCCTCGCATGCGCCTCCTGCCTTCGGTCGTCATGGATCATGTCACGCGGACCTCATGAGGTGACCCTTGTATAGATATCTCCGCTCCTTGGGAGCCAGCCTAGCGAGGACGCCCCAGAGGAGGCCTTGGTGTCGTTCGCCTCGCGAGGATCTTGAGTGGTTGCTAGTGAAGATGGGTCATACCAAGCCATTGGTGGAGCCACGCCCTGGGCCGCATGCAGGCAAGTCTGGGTACCCCCGTTCCTAGGACGCCAACAGTAGCTCCCGGGCCCAAGGCGCACTCGGACTTGGCTTCGAGGTGAAGCCAGATGGCAAGTAAAAGTGCCGCGGACCCCAACCACCTGCAGCCTTGATTGACGCGTGGCGATTGATAGGTCGTGGGCGTCTCCGCTTCCCCACACTACCTCGGCAACTTCCCGACTTGACGAGACCCTGCTGTATGTGGAAAAAAATCATCATTACCTTGGATCATGGAGGCCGGCGGTTAGCCTCCCTCTGGCTATAAATGAGGAGAGGGGCAGAGCCCATGTTGCCCATCTCTTCCTCCATCCCGCTTGCTTCCTCTTCTTCCTCTTTTCTTTGCCGCGACACCCATGGCGCCGATACAGAGGTTATCTGCCGCTGAGAAGGGCAAAACCCCCCGCGAAGAGCTTGGGCCACTCCCACCGAAGAAGAGGCTGGTCCGCTCCCGCGACATCGTCATGAGGCCGGAGGTGACGAGGCCTTGGTATGAGTGGCCTCCCCTCACCTACCCGCTGCCCTTGTATGCTCGGGCAGAAGGCTCCGAAGGAGGATGCAGCGAAGAGCGTCGCTCGCGCCAAGGTCGCGGTGGTCATGCCGTGGTGGCCTGCGCCGCCGCCCCGCGAACCCATGCCGAGGGCTCCTCGTGTGAACTCATGGTGTGGGCGGCGATGCCACATAACACGTGGATCCGATTCCCGCCATTCTTCGCCGAAGTGATGCCACCAAGGGGGTCACTCGAGTTGTGGCTCCAACACGCCCAGTGTGGCACCCCGGCAACGGGAGCAGAGGTTGAGGCCGTCTCCCAGGGCAAGATCTTCATGACCCACAGATAGGGTGAGGTTGCCCGCGTTTGCCGCGCGGAGGGGCCCTCTCCATCCATTTTGAGTACGACGGCGCCTACATGATGTTCTTCAAAGTCTTCGATGAGGAAGGCTGCCGCCTGGAGTGCTGTCCTGAAGGGGATCGCCAGGACAGCGCGGGGGCAGGCACTGGGCCCGCCCATGGTCCTGCCGACTACTCCTCCAGCAGTAGTGATGGTGCCCGAGAGTCTAGCGACTCTCCCGAGCCTGACGAGACTCTAGAGACGAGCGACGACAGCTACGTGCCCCCAAGCTCACGCCATGCCCGGAGTGCAGCACCGGCGTCCGCTCGTCGTCACCACTGATATGGATGGGGTTGGCGCCGGCCCCTCGTGGCCCACTGTTGATGATGGCACCGGCAGTGATACTTGTAGATAGGGCTCCTAGAAAACTTCCTTCTTTTGTTCCCTGCGAGGAATCGAGATGAACCCTGTGGGGTGTGGAAAGATTATGTAATGCCTTTGCATAAATATCATTTTCATTGCGAAATTCATGATTGCACGTCTCGATCCGGCATTGTCCTCCCTTTTCGTCCTCACGATAGCTTAGTGCTCTACGCCGACAGGTCCCAGTTGCCAGGCAGGCTTCGGCCGTCGCTGGTATGCCAGGTCATGATGTCATGGTCAAGGCCAGGAGGTGAGCGGCCCGAGGTCCGATAAGAGCTCCTAAGGCACGATGCTCAATAGGTCCCTCTTAGCGTGCAAGTTGCTCCCTAAAGGTAGAAAAGGAATGCGGCATTGCCGGAGCAAGGCTGCTGGAGCCGAAAATCCTAAGTCACGAGCTAGGCTGCCTTGGATACATGACTTATCTTAGCGATCACGGATCCGTTCCTTGCGTGGCGCCTGGTTCATGGGCCGCTGATGGAGATGCTGCCAGGTTGTGTCCATGCCATCTCCCACCAATCACACTCTCATGTGTGCTCTGCGTCCTCGGGTCCTGACCCTCGAGCGAGCTCAGCCGCCGCTGGTATGCCAGGTCGCGATGTCGTGGTCAAGGCCAATGGGTGAGGGTTGGAGAGTCAGTAAGAGTTCCTGAGGCGTGATGCTCAAGAGCCCTCCCTTTAATGCCCAAACAAAAAGCATGAAGGTAGCAACTGGTGGGACCTCCTGTAGCTAGGCTCCGGAGGTTCTTGCGGGTTAGTGTGAGAGAGAGTAGCCCATTAGTGCGCTTGCCAGCCTGCCATTGATCCTTCCGCGAGAAGATGAAGGCACTGAGGATCTGGTGAGGTGGCATACACGAAGCGGGCCGCGAGCCTCAGCTCGACCACACGGGTTTATCAGTGTTGCAGGGATGGACCCGAGCACAAGCACCGTGCCAGCATGTGAGTCTACCATTGCGGGACGAGCAAGTGACCGATCAGCAGCGCGGGAGGCCGTGATGAGCAAGCACCAGGTGAGTAATGGTTATAGAGAAATTCATGCGAGGAGGAAAACTAGTTTAGATAGATGCAAGAACGATACATGCCACTGGGACGGACCCGAGCGGCCTGGGGTATGAGTAGCTCATGAGGCGCTCCCAACAGAGTAAGCTAAAGATGCAAAAGGATACACGCCATAGGGACAGGCCCATGCGACTTGGGGATAATGCTGCCCGAAGGGCGCCCCTCACTGAATGAACTAGAAAGAGTCACCTGATACCATGTTGTAGTGGTGTTGGGGCAGCTGAAGATGCGCGCCGGGGAAGTTGCTCCTCACAAGTCGCCAGGGTCCTGTGTCTCGGGAGGCTCCGCAGGCCCAGGTGGCTCCTGAAGAGCTATCATGATCTCCACCAGGACAACGTGATTCCTGGCCTCTTGAGCCACCAGAATGCTCCGCAGGTGGCGCTGGAAGGTGACAGGCACGTTCGGCAGGCCGAGCGGCATGCGAACGTAGCTGTGAGATGTCGCTGAGATGCGGCCCTGCTGAGCCCTGGAATGTCGACGTAGACGTGCGGCCCGCCACTGTTGCCATGGTGGGGAACTGCGCTGGATGGTGGGCGACGGTCGCCACGTATGTTCCTTGCCTCTTGAAGCTCCTGGATCGCCTTGGTGATGAACTCCTGAGCACAAGGCGTTCCACACCTCGTGCCCTCTTGAGGGAAACGTGCAGCGAAGCACGCCTCCACATGGTGCTCGAGCGCCTCCCTCGTGACGATGGCTAGGTCTGAGGCCCTCCAGAAGAGAGCCCCCGAGCCCAGCCTGAGGAGGGCGCCGGGAACGCCTTCCTATGCGAGGGAAGGAGGCGCCCCATCTACAGGCGCAGGTCCTGAGGTGGTGCTACTGGAGACGCCGCCCTCCTGAGGTCCTTGGTAGAGTAGCTGCTTCTTATTCTTGGGGTTGGCCTCAGGAGGGTGCAGGGTTCCTTCGTTGTCGGGGTCTTCGACC
The DNA here is from genome assembly GCF_018294505.1 of Triticum aestivum. Classification (NCBI taxonomy): domain Eukaryota; kingdom Viridiplantae; phylum Streptophyta; class Magnoliopsida; order Poales; family Poaceae; genus Triticum; species Triticum aestivum. Next base: position 172,854,714 of record NC_057797.1, on the reverse strand, counting down.
GCTGCAGCCTGGTAAGAGCGCTCGAGGGAGCACACCGCATCTCTTTCCTCGTAGGCAACCGAGATGACGCCGACACTCCCTGGCATCTTGAGGATGTTGTAGCTGTGGTGGGTCACTGCCATAAATTTGGCCAAGGCTGGATACCCAAGGATGGCATTGTACGGCAGGCGGATGTGGGCGACGTCGAAGTCGATGAGCTCGGTGCGGTAGTTGTCACACTGGCCAAAGGTGACAGGGAGGCGGACCTGCCCTATCAGTGTGGTGGAGCCGTCGGTCACTCCTGAGAAAGGCTTGGGAGGCTGTAGCTGATCGTATGGCACCTGAAGGCTATCGAATGTCTCGACGGATAGGACATTGAGCCCCGCGCCCCCGCCGATGAGGGTCTTGGTGACTTGAACGTTGCTGATGACAGGTGAGCAGAGCATCGGGAGGGTGCCGACTGTCGCCGCGCACTTGAGCTGGTCTGCCGAGCTGAAGGTGATGGTGCACTTGGACCATCTGAGCGGGCGCATGGCCTCGAGCCTGGGAAGGGCCGCGTTCACCTCGCGAGCAAATTGCTTGAAGACATGCTGAGAGGCTGGGGCTTGAGCACCACCCAAGATGCAGGCGATGGCGCGTGGCTCTTGGAAGCCCCCAGCCCCTCGTCCTGATGGTGGTCACCATTTCTCCTTGGTGGTGGCGGCAGCGGAGGGAGGCAGCGTTGCCCTAAGAGTGGTACTCACGAGCTGCTCCCTCTAGGGGCCCTCGAGAGGCTGGTCCTGCCAGTGGTCCTCGCGAGGCCGGTCACGCCACTCCTGGCAGGGGCCTCGGTCGTCGCAGCATCCTCCACTTCGTCCACCTCCTCGGCGGTAACCTCGGTCGTTGCGCTCGGGGCGTCGACCGAAGCGCCCATCTCGGATGGCCCTGAGCTTCTGACAGTCGCTGGTATTGTGGCTGTGAATATTGTGGAAGGCGCAAAATGGGCGGTTGGCCTTGGATGATTCGGGGTGGTCGCGGCCACGCTTCATCTCTGGCTCCGCCGCGAGCACGACAGCCCCCTTGTGCTTCACGTCCTTGATCTTTGCATTCTTGTCCTCCTGGTCAGCAGCTGGGAGCTCGAGGAGGGAAAGGCGCCCTTCCTCGGCCCTTGCGCACTTGGTTGCCATGTTGAACATCTCCAGGGCCGAGCATAGCTCCTCGTGTATGGAGAGCTCCTCCTTCATCTTGCCGTCGTGGATGCTATCAAAGAACGCAGAGATGATGGCCTCGTCCGTCACCTTGGGAATCTTGAGGTGAACGTTGTTGAAGCGCTGGATGTACTTCTGCAGGGTTTCCCCTGGTTGCTGCTTGATGCATCGTAGGTCGCCTACGGCCGGCGGATGGTCGTGAGTGCCTTGGAAGTTGGCGACGGAACGCTCACGCATCTCGCCCCAGGAGGAGATCGATCCCGTGGGCAAGTTTAGGAGCCACGAGCGCGCCATCCTTGAGGGCCATGGGAAACCAGTTCGCCATGACCTTCTCGTGTCCGTTGGCTGCCTTGATGCTCAGCTCGTAGAGCTGCAAGAACTCCGTGGGGTCGGGGGTGCCATCGTAGCGCGGAGGCAGGTCTGGCTTGAACTTGCCTGGCCATACGATGGTGCGCAACTCAGGAGTAAAGGCACGGCGGCCTGTTGTGGCCACCGGAGCCTGTCGCAGTGGCGGAGCCTGATCCTGATATCCATGCACCGCCGCCGCAGGCAGCACGCGGTCTTGATGCAATGGTGCTGGGAGCGCAGGAGCATTTTCTTGCGGCCTCAGGACTTCTTGGCAGCTTCCTTCTTCGTGCGTGGGTGCTCGGCATGGCGGGTCACGCCGTGGGACTGCGCGTCTTGGTGCTAGGGCGCCATCTTGACATGGAGGCGGCGGAGACGCTCCGTGAGCCGCGTGTCTTGGTTCGAAGGCGCCGTCTTGATGCGGAGGTGGCAGAGGCGCTCCCTGAGCCACGTCACCCACAGCTGGAGGTGGGCGAGGCAGCGAGAGGGATGGTGCAGGAGAGCCCCCGGCAGCGCTGACGAGCTCGGTGATGCAGTCCAACCAGTCGTTGTAGAGGTCGTCGACCCGGCGGTAACGCAAGAGCTCACATTCCATGAGCAGTGCGGCCTACGCGTCTATGGGCGCGCGATAAGCATGGGACGACGAGCCGGCCGGAGTAAGCGACGGGGTGGCGTTACGTCCGTCCCGCCGCATGAAGGGGTGCAGCGATGAAGCTTGCTGCTTGTTCGCTGCCGGACTGGTGGAGGCGTTGGCAGCGGGTGATGGAGAACGGTGGGGAGGTCCACCAACATGCGCCGTCTGAGCGATGCGGGTGACGAGGGCGGCCGGGCTCTCAACACGAGCTCGGTGAAAGTCGAACATGGATGCGGTGAAGCAGTGGAGCGCGAATCAATGGAAGAAAGGCTTCAGCGCACCCCTACCTGGCGCGCAAAATATTGGATTCTGGGTTTCGGAAAACCCTTGAGGTTCGAACACTGGGGTGCGCACGAAGATCTCTCTCGTCCTAGCTCGCTCTTGCAACGATCTCAAGGCCTAGCTCGCCGAACCCAAGGAACAAGAGACACAAGAGTTTATACTGGTTCGGGCAACCGTTGTGGTGTAATACCCTACTCTAGTGTGGTGTGGTGGATTGCCTCGTGGGCTAAGGATGAACTAGTACAGTGGATGAACAGCCTCCTGAGGAGAGGTGTTCTTGAGCTCGATGAGCTGGTGGGATGGCCTTGGTGGAGTGCATCTGATCTAAGATGAGCTGATCCCGCACTATGGTGGTGGCTAGTCCTATTTATAGAGGCCCTGGTCCTCTTCCCAAATATTTAGGAGGGAAGGGGTCCCACAACGGCCAATTTCAAAGGGAGACATCTAGTACAAGTTATCCTGACAAAAGGTGGTCTTCGCCTGCCAAAGGCCCTGGTGGTGACGCCGCCATGGGCTCCGCGGTGACCTCCGTCCTGTCGTACTGCTGGTCTTGGTCTTGTTGCACTGATATGGAAACCTTTGCCTGATGCCTCAGGACTCCTCTTCTGCACCTACTTCCTTAGCACCAAAGAGGAAACTGGCACTCTGCGCCCGCTAGCACCCGCCTGGCTTCAGTCATCATGGCTCACGTCATGCGGACCTCGCGAGGTGCCCCTTGCATAGATATCTCCACTCCTCGGGAGCCGGCCTAGCGAGGCCACCCCAGAGGAGGCCTTGGTGTTGTACGCCTCGCAAGGCTTGGCCCCTCGCGAGGGTCTTGAGTGGTTGCTGGTGAAGATGGGGCATACTAGGCCATTGGTGGAGCGACGCCCTGGGCCATAGGCAGGCAAGTCTGGGTACCCCCATTCCGAGGATGACGACAGTTCTTCAATGACCAAACGTTTGCGATGCGCACAACATCACAAACAGTCCATAATTTTGAAGCATGTGTGGTAAGGTGATTATCGCAAACATTTAATAAGAAAGAACTCTTTGCGATGCTGTTGTTAATCACACGCGTTTTTTCTTGGCTGATCGTGTGTGAAGTGGAGATTGATCGCACACGTAGTGGATCGTAGAAACGTATCTAATCTCCACGTCTATCGCAGACGTTTCGCTTTCACAAACCGTGTGCAGTGTAATCTCTAATTAATCCCGAGTTTAATGATCATATGTTTTGAATTTGAAATTAGGCAATCACTTATTTCATATCCAACCATGTTTATTACAAATATAGGTTCAACCACTAATGCATAATTCGATGCACATGTACATATACTGAAGAACTACAGAAGCATCCGGTAAAGAATGATGAACCACAGTTGTACTAAAGACTGTAAAGAGATAGGCAAAAGACATTCTGGTTGCTGGAGAAGGTGAAGCGGAATTCCCATATTGTGCCATCCTCCATGCGTAATGCGCGCACGACTCTAGGCTAACACCTTGTGATAGCTGCCCTTCCATCCTTCACTGTCTTCACTACAACTTCTCGATGCTCATTGTAGTGTAGATGAAATACTTTAACCTTCATTGCGTGTCCACCAATCGTGTACTTTGCGAGGTAATCTTGAGTGAACTACTTCAGGAACCACTGCAAACAAAAAAGATTCAGACATTGTTGTCTAACAAATTATTATGGGCAGTAAAAAGAGAAGACTGTAGAGTTTGTAGTTACCATCCTACAACTCACTATTGTGTTGGATAAAGCATAAAAAAATAATTTGCTTGCCACCATTCGTATCTTTTTGCTAATAATTCTTATCAGTTTCCTCACTTGATGCTTGTTCATGAATATCTCATTGCCCCATACGCAAAAAGGGTCGATGCGTGGATCCTTGCCAAGGTCATATGTACCTACAAACAACAAGTCAATATTAGAAGCTAACAAGTGTCCAGGCCTGGATCTATATGCACTACATTATGGAACGACAGGGGGAGTACATGCCGAGGGATGAAGCTAACCTCGGGGGGAAATGGTGGCCACTACCGTTGTTGTCCTGCATAAGTAGTGGAAAGACATGATAAGTACAACAACCTTAACACCAAACAAATATAGCAAAGGTAAACAACATCATCTCCAAATGATAGCTTGAATGTGTTGGTTTCAGCATGCTGTTAAAGCAGATATAAAATTGAAGGCAATGTTATCAACAGCAGGCTTAACAACCATAAATATTGCAATTCAAACTGGTATTGTTGAAAATGAATAGAACGTAGGTAATGCTTAAACATCACACTGGATAAATGTGTAAAACTGAAATAAAGGGCATGTGTTAACTACATCAGGCATAACTGGAACCAAATATAGTCATTCAAACTAGTATTGATGTAGTTGAGCGGCACAGTTCCGACTTGCACATAATGAACAACACATTGTGAATGACTGAAATAAACAAGGCATAAACGATCAGTATAACAACCAAATATAGCCATTGAAAACTGGACATAGTCTCACTGCAACCAACCTAACAAGCAAATACTGATAAACATGGCATATGCTTGAAAACTGGACAAATGCTGACTTCAACCAACCTAACAAGCAAATACACATAAACAAGGCATCTTCTTGAAAACTGGACAAATGCTAAAAAAGCAACCTAACAACCAAATATAGATAAACAAGGCATCTGCTTGCTAACTGGAAAAACGCCCAATACAACCAAACTAAGAACCAAAGACATATAAACAAGGCATACGTTCAATAACTAGAAAAATGCTCACTGCAACCAACCTGACAACTAAATATAGATAAACAAGGCATCTACTCACTATAAACAACCAAATACAGCCATTCATGAAACTAAAGTGGAAAATTCATACTTAAACATCACATAGCCTTATTGAACAATACATTTTTTGCATAACTGAAATAATTAAACACGGCACAGTTAAAGCACCGCACGGAAAATGCTACTACAACAAAGGGTATGGGTTGGCAAGCTAGAAAAGGTAAGATTTGCTGATAGGATGTTGCCTCACATTTCATGGACATGATCCTTCTAGTTGGAAGAGCACAGACCCACGGTGCACTCTCTGATGTCACAGATGGGTTGTTTCACCTTGGAACAACCTTTGTGGGTGCCCTCCTTGTGGTCGTGGTCAATGAGATCTGACTTGGCAATTGAGGATCCCAAGCTGCTGCCATAGAATGTGTCATTCAGAAATGACAAAATGGGCTCGATGGCATATAAGGATCGCAAATCCTTGACCGCTTGGTAGAGCAGATCAGCGGCAGGGCCATCGAAGAGATCGACGGAGATTGAGCCAGAGGGGTTGGGGATGGACCACTTAACCTGTGACATGGCCAGCGTGAAGCCGTCGCTATCGACGAGCTTGATGTCGTAGCCAGCTTTCCCGAGATACAGTAATAATAAGGTTGTCAGAATCGTGATTCTGAATCGGATCGGAGCTTCGATGGTAGGATCGCAAATAGTAGAATATTCACTATTAGGATCATAGAAACGTAGATTCTAAGAACTAAAATCGTAGAATCAGAGGGGTAATCTTGGATCGTAAAGTCGTAGAATCGTATAATAGAACCGTGATCCTGACAACCTTTAATACGCTAGCCCGCTGACATGAAGCCTTCGGCATGGCAACGTAGTCAACATCTTCGCCGGCTTCTGCGGTGACATGTTGCTTCGAGATCGACAGACCGGGGCGAACGGCGGCCACCTCGCCAACGTCCGCCGGAGAGGCCATGATAAACCTCTTCTTGCCTGAACGCTCGTCGGGCTCCCCGGGATATGTGGTCAAGCTTAGGCTGTGACATTCTGGAGTAGGGGATGTGGATCTGGCGGGGAGGGACACCACAGGCCTCATCTAAAAACTCTAGGGAGTGGGGTGACGGTATGGGAATCGCTTGGAAACTTGAACTTAATTATCTAGGCTAGGAGGAACGGGCAGACTGGCAGCAGTTGCCGTCGGCGTCGGCAGCAAGCGCGAGCTAGGGTTCGAGGGGGGGAGGGGGCCGGGTGGGGCACTGTGGAGGGGTGATGTTTGAGGATACGCCGCGGCTACGGAAAATTTTAGTAATGGTGGGTGGAGATGGTGGTGGACGAGGGAGGGCGATGGTTGAAATGCCTCAGCTACTGCAATTTTACTAAAAGGTCGGTGCTGGAGGAGTGTGGGCGACGACTGAAGTACGGTGGCTACTAAAACTCGGGTAAAGGAATTGATGCGGGGCGGGATTGCCCAAGATCGTGCACGGTACAATAAGAATATGCGTGTATGACAATAAGGAAAAGTGGCGGAACCGCCAATTTTTGCAATGCTCAAGGCGGGTAGTTTGTTTTTATATTTCTAGCTAGCTGGACTATCAATAAAAACATAGTCTACAAATTAGCAACTTCCCACCGGGTCACCCATCCTTGGAGTAGTCCATCCCGAGCATGCTTAACTTCTGCGTTCTATTCGACTAGGCTAGCGGATGGGAAGCAGTCCCTTGCTGATAGGAATTGCCTCCTTGCGTTACGACATTTCACACCGGTCACCCTATGGGACCTACTCCCTCCTATCGCGCACATTTGTGCTTTTAGAAGTTGTGTGCGATATTTACATTATTTACATGGCCGGTGTGTTGCCGCCTATCCTTCAATGAGCAGTAACACTGGAAGCGGGAAAACGATCGAAGAAGAGGCAGGAAACCGATGAGAGGAGTGGTGGGAAACAGTAAGTTGTTTACAAAACATAGTAGAGAAGGAAGCGCGAGCTCGCACGACGCATGCGCACAGTGCTTACCCATGTACTGCATGTGCTAGCAAAAGGGCCGAGGGTTGTCGTTCGATCTGGGAGCATCCAATGGCACAGACGTACGATCCGTGTGATTTGGGTTCTGGCCAATCCGAACACACGACTCAGACCGCGCCTGCAGCAGGGGGGAGGGGCATCAACCACGGTTAGGTAGGCACACGGCTTTCATGACTAAACCGTGTGCTATTTGAAAACATTTCATGAGAAGAATCTTGGTTTTTAAATCCCCGTAAATCCAAAACTAACCCAAAAATCGTGAAACTTGGCATGGTGTCACAACATGGAACATATATGTCGAGGAATTTTTTCGACCAATTTGGCACAAGTTTTATTACAAGCCTCTTACAAACCGGAGCTTCTCTCAAAGAAGCCTCATGGTTCCAATAGGGAAATGTGTCCCCCTTGTCGGCGAAACGATAATCAATGCCTCTTTTCGCCTTGTATTTTCTTCTACGGGCAACATGGAACGATAGGATATCCATGCTGAAATTTAAACTTATTCAGGGTTCGTTTGTCCTTTTTATACACTAATTGAGTTTCTAGGCATTTGATGTCCAAAATTAAAATCTGAACTTCAAATACATGCTCTAGTTCACCAAAATGGCTAGAAAAATTATACATGTGTCCTTGGGAACATGTTTAGGTCCCATGCCAGGAATGGGAATGAATTACAACCGTACCGGCGTCCTGGCTCATCCTCAAACATTTGGAATCTCAATTTTTAAATCCATGTAAATCCTATACTCACCAGAAATTCATGAAAGTTTGCATGGTGTCACGTCATGGCACATATATGTCATGGTAAAAACATTGTCCAATTTGGACCAAGCTTTATTACAAACCTCTTACAAACCGGGGCTTCTCTCAAAGAAGCCTCGTGGTCCCGATAGGGAAACGTCTCCCCCTTGTGGGCGAAATGTAATCGCTACCTCGTTTCGCCTTGTATTTTCTTCTACAGGCAACATGGAACAACAGGATATCCGTGCTGAAATTTAAACTTATTCAGGGTTCATTTGGCCTTTTTATACACTAATTGAGTTACCTGGGCATTTAATGTCCATAATTCAAATCTGAACTTCAAATGCATTCTCCAGTTCACCAAAATGGCTAGAAAAATTATACATGTGTCCTTGGGTGCATGTTTAGGTCCCATGCCAGGAATGGGAACAAATTACAACCGTACCGGCGTCTTGGCTCGTCCTCAAACATTTGGAATCTCAGTTTTTAAATCCCCGTAAATCCTAAACTCGCCAGAAAGTCATCAAATGTATCACGTCATGGCACATATATGTCATGGTAAAAACATTGCCAATTTGGGCCAAGCTTTATTACAAACCTCTTACAAACCGGAGCCTGTCGCAAGAACCCTCGTGGTTTCGATAGGGAAACGTGTCCCCTTGTGCACCAACCAATAAGTGCTCCCTCTTCTAGCCATTTTCTTCTACACGCAACACGGAACAACGGGAGATTTGCACTAGACTTTGAAATTATTCAGGGTTTGTTTGACCTTTTTTATTCATTAATTGAGTTTTCTAGGCATTTAATGCCCATAATTCAAATCCGAACTACAAATACATGCTCCAGTGCACCAAAATGGGTAGAAAAACGTAAATGTGTCCTTGGGGTCCATGTTTAGGTCCCATGGAATGAATGGGAATGAATTCATCCGTCTCGCCATCCTGGCTTGGCCACAAACATTGCGAATCTCGGTTTTTAAATCTCTATAAATCCAAAACTCACCGGGAAATCATGAAACTTGGCATGGTGTCACTACATGGTACATATAATTGTCCAATTTCGGCGAAGCTATACTACAAGCCTCTTACAAACTGAAGCTTCTCGCAACCCTCGTGGTTCCGGTAGGGAAACATGCCCCTCTTGTGGGTGAAACGATAATCGCTGCCTCGTCTCGCCTTGAACTTTGTTTTCTACATGCAACATAGAATAACAGGAGTGTCATGCTGAAATTTGAAACTGTTCAGGGTTCGTTTGGCCATTGTATATATTAATTAAGTTTTCTAGGCATTTAATGTAGTCCATAATTCAAATTTGAACTACAAGCACATGCTCCAGTGAAGCAAAATGGGTGGGAAATTGTACATGTGTCATTGGGTGCATGTTTAGGTCTAATTTAAGGAATGGGGATGAATTACAAACTTCTCGTCGTCCTGAAACATTGAGAATCTCAGTTTTTAAATCCCAATAAATCAAAAACTCGCCCAAAAAATATGAAACTTGGCATGGTTTCATGACATGGCACATATATGTCGTGGTAAAAAATCGTCCAGTTTGAGACAAGGCGCACACATTAATAGCCAACAAAGTCCGTTTTGAAACAAATAGCTGACACATTAATATCGCAAATGGTTGTATTATATGAACCGTGTCAAAATTAAACCATACTCGAGGGGCGTGCGTGCAACTGTTTGATTACACGGGATGAGCGCGAGAAGTCCACCGTGCAGGCTCGACGGGACGCCTGCGAGCTGTCTGCCGCGCAGGATCGACGAAACGCGTGCATCCTGTCCACCTTGCAGGCTCGACGGGACATGTGCAAGTAGCAAGGCCACCCATGCTCACCGGGAAGCGAGCTCTTTGACCTCCATGCACCAGTCGTCACCCGCGTCGCTCACAACTTCTCCATTAATGGGTTAATTAAAGCACGTGGATGGAGGGTGTTTGCTTGTGATCTCATGGCAGCATTTGCTTTGTTCATGTTTTCAACTCGTATGCTAGCCTAATTTAAATTGCCACATAGGGCAACGGATAATACAACGACAAATAAAATGGCAACGGATAATACGACGACAAATTTACAATGGCGCAGATAATAATTGTCTTACATATTCCGGATAATTTAAAATGGCACATGCGTCAAAGCCCGGAAGACACGAGGGCAAGAGAAGAAGGAAATCACAGACAACAATCTGGGTCACTACTGTCTCTACTCGTTGATGGATCGCCGGGCAAGGACATCCTCTAGCTCCTTTTCCAATTCCTCACGACTTTGCTTGAAAGCAACCATGGATTCCTCCACCTCCTACTCGTGCTCGACCCAGAGCTTCCTCAAGTCACCCATCAGTTCCTCGATGACCGCTGTCAACATCATCCCCGAGGCATGGCTCTACTCATGCAGCATCTTCCAGTCAGCGGCCTCCACCTCCTTCTCAGCGAGCACCTTGATGAGATTCGCATTTTCACCCATGAGTTGCTCGACGAGGCCGGTGGCCTTGTCAACCGAGGCATCGCTGATCTCGAGCAGCTTCATCAAGCCGTCGACTAGCTCCTGCTGCTTAATAAGGCCAGCGAGAATGTCATCGTCGTCGGCCAAGGATTTCAGCAATGCCAGCTTGTCGTGATCACCAACGCGGCAAGTGCGCTTGTGAGAGCCCTTGCGTGCCCATGAGAGCTCGTTCGAGGGCTCCGTGACACACCGGGACATCTCTGTTGTCGCTGTCGCTTCACGGCGGGACCTCTGTAGTGCTTCCACAGGCTTGGTCTTTGCTGCCTGGTTATATGTCCACCCGAAACTCCTCCTACCGGTCATGGCGGAACGACTTGACAGGAAAGACCAGTTTTGTGGGTGATGAGGAGAGGAACTGTGAAGTGATTTTCGAGTGGGTGTTTTTATAGCCCGGTGCTAAGTGTGAACACATATTGGTTTGATAGGTGTGAACAAATTTGCTATTACTTATTGCGTTGTAATCTGCAATGTGATGAGAAACAAGGTCAATATTTATTAATGGTTCTGGGCCTACAAAACCCGATTTGTTGTTCTGGCTCATCGCAAATAGTTCTTTTGGACAACCATATGCCACACATCGGAAGCCCAAAACATGGGCCCGCGTTCTCGGATGTACGTGTATGTTTTTGCCCACTATCACACACGGTCAAGATATCACCATTGTGTCCTATGGATGCGCCGTCGCGCCTCCCACGGGATGCCAGAAGGTTGACCACGTGGTTTCTCGCCGTTGAGGTAGCCGAGACGCGCTCTACTCATCATTGAGGTGGCCGCAACATGCTCTGCTCGCGTCCGTCCACGTGTTTTGCTCGCCATTGAGGCGGCCGGGATGCACTCCTCTCTCGCGTCCCTGCGCACGCGCTCTGCTCGCCGTTGAGGAAAATTTACAATGGCAACGGTTAATAATTGTCTTACATATTCAGGATAATTTTAAATGCCACATGCGGTGAGGCCCGGAACACTCACGACCTACATATGCATACAATTATAATATAATATAGGCTAAAGGGTTGAGCTGGCGGCTTCCGCCGACGATCTTCTTGGACTCCATGATCAGCATAGCACCCTTGCGGCCGTTCACTCCAAGTGTTCCGACCCGCCTCCGCCTACGAAGCTACTGGCGCTGGGAGGCTCTTGGGGCTGCTAGGCCTCTTCTAGAAGAGCTTGACAGCATGCAATCGCGCGCATGATATCTCCGCGGAACCGCTCAATTTCCACGTCTCTGGCCTGGTAGCAAATTCCGTCCATCTCCTGCGTCCTCAAGATATCACGTTGGCGATGTTCTACTTCATCAGGGACATCAACTCTGCCAAGGATGCGCTCGAGCCTAGCCACCACATCATCGGGATCGAGGTTGACACGGCCGCCGCAGGCAATGATGATGCCGTAGGCTGCCTGTGTCTTGAGTGAATCGTAGAGGCCCTCTGCCCATTCCTTGCGAGGCATCAGGCTCTCGATGAGCATTGGTGACAACGACTCTTTGGGTGGGTCGTCAATCATGCTGCCGAGCAGCTTTGGATCTTTTGCATGATGGATGGAAAACTGCTCATCACACCTCCTCTGCAATATGTCGATTGTGCTCCCAAGGACTGTCACGCCGATATCACTGCCGATGGGCCATGGTGCCTGCACCGGCCGATGAAGCTCTTGCTCCCCGACTTGCTCCGGCTCATTCTCCTCGCTGAAGATGTAACACAGGTAGGGGGCGATGTCGAAGCTTCGGTCGTTGGCTGGCATGCTTGGAATAACTAATGGTAGATGGGTGAGGACTATATCTGCGTAGAGTGTCGCGGCGGCGCGTTGCCGCCTGGGTTATATGTAGCAAGCCATTAGCTGGTGGCGGGAAACTAATGAGGAAAGAGGCGTGGATTTTACAATTCACCCACGTGGAGCACAGGAATACTAAGTGGAGCACACACACAACCCGAATACCGTATGCGGTGCCATGTGTTATTTATCACACACATGTTAACATAAGGAAACATATGTGTAACTTACTAATCATCGCACAATAGTACTCATAGATGCATCGTGTGCGAATCTTAGCCACCGCAAGCAACTAGTTTGCATTTTTCTAAGTTTTATGTAGGAACAGAATCGCACATGAACTAACTATAGTAACCGTCTGTGTTATAATTTCTCATCGCAAACAGTTCATCCGAGTGGGTTGTTTGCTTCATATTGATAATCCTCAAGTGCAAGGAATCATCATAGCACTTTCCAAAGGTGGAAGTGATAAGTATGGAGTGTCGAACCCACACGGAGCTAAAGGTAAGATTAACATTCTCTAAGTCCTATCTGCCACTGATACAACTCTACATACACCGAACGTTTGCTTCCAACTAGAAACGAGAAATAAAACTACATTGTGGGCATGAAGAGGAGAACTTTGCATGATATCGGAGAACTAAAACATATAAGTAGGCGATGTTAATATAAAACTAGAATATATTACTATATATTATAAATAGCGAGTGGAAAAATAATGGGTCGGTGTGCGGAATTGTCCTAGGCAATTGTTAACATGATCGGTAATCATTATTGCAATTTCATATGAGGGAGAGGCATAAGCTACATACTTTCTTTTCTTGGATCATATGCACTTATGATTGGAACTCTAGCAAGCATCTGGAACTACTAAAGATCATTAAGGTAAAACCCAACCATAGCATTAAAGCGTGAAGTCCCCTTTTTCCCATACACAACAACCCCCTTACTCGGGTTTAAGCTTCTGTCACTCTAGCAACCCACTATAAGCGAATCGTGATAGTATTGCAACACCCTACAGCGGGAATCCTTCACGTGTGCGCGGCATGGAAGGCACCATAGGACAGCACCAAAATAAAACATACAACTCAAACCAATCTAGATCATCAATCAACCCAAAAGACAAAGAAAATCTACTCAAAACATCATAGGATGGCAAAACATCATTGGATCATAATATGTGGCACAAAGCACCATGTTCAAGTAGGGGATTACAGCGGGGTGCGGGAGAGTGGACCGCGTAAAAGAGATGAGGATGGTGATGTTGATGAAGACGATCACCGCGGCGATGGTTCCCCCGATGGCACTCCGGCACCACCAAGAGAGAGGGGGAGCGGTTCTCCCCTTTGTGCTTCCTCCTCCGTGGTCCCCCTTAGATGGGGCAAGGTTCTTCCTCTGGTCCTTGGCCTCCATGACGATGGTGACCCCTCCGGCTTCCTCCTCCATGGCCTCCGGTGATGTTGGCCCCCTCCAGCAGGGTGCCAAAGAGGGCCAAGATTGGTTTTTCGTGGCTACAGCGGCTTACAGCGGAGGAACTCCCAATCTCCCTTCTGTTCTAGGGTTTTTAGGATTTATAGGAGGGGTTGGTGTCGGTTTCATGTCAGGGGGCCCCACGAGGCAACGACAAGGACAGGTGGCGCACCCTAGGGGGGTGGGGGCGCCCCCCACCCTTGTGGTTAGCCCGGGACTCTTCTCTGGTACCTTTTTGCTCCAATATTTTTTATATTTCCCAAAAATATTCTCCGTAAACTTTTAGCCCATCCCGAGAAATTTTATTTCTGCACAAAAACAACACCACGGTAGTTCTGCTGAAAACAGGGTTAGTTCTAATCAAATCATACCAAAATCATGTAGAATTGTTATAAACATGGCATGAATACTTCATAAATTTTAGATACGTTAGAGACATCATGTATCACACACATCTTGTTTACACGAATCGTTTGTGTTCTTTTGGCTCATCGCAAACAGTTCATCTATGTGAACTGTATGCCGCATATCACACACATCTTGTTAAGTTGATCCATTTCTATTCTCTTCCCTAATCAAAAACAGTTCATCCAAGTGAACCGTATGTCGTTAATCACACACACCTTGATTTGGCTGACCGTTTCTATTGCATTCCCTAATAGCACACAGTTCATCGGAGCGAACTGTATGGCGTATATCACACACACATTGATATGGCTGCCCGTTTCTTTTGTTCTGACTCATCGCAAATAGTTCTTCTGGATCAACCATATGGCCCGCATCACACACGTAACTAAAATCTAAACCATGTTTGATGTCTCTGCCATCGCAAACATTTTGCATCTTTTTTGATGGGTTTTTTACATCCCCGTTTGCGATTAGTGCATCGTACACAGTTTCATCAAAGGGTCTCTGACCGTAGTGTCGCGTTAGCAGCATCCCGCAATAGTGGTGTCATACCAAGCTCGGGGGGCTTGATAATGGAAATATGCCCTAGAGGCAATAATAAAGTTGTTATTATTATATTACCTTATTCATAGAAAAGTTTTATTATTCATGCTAGAATTGTATTGATCGGAAACTTAAATACATGTGTGGATACCTAAACAAATACCGTGTCCCTAGTAAGCCTCTACTAGACTAGATCGTTGATCAAAGATGGTTAAGGTTTCCTAACCATGGACATGTGTTCTCACTTGATAATGGGATCACATCATTAGGAGAATGATGTGATGGATAAGGACCATCCGTTAGCTTAGCATATGATTGTTCAGTTTATTGCTATTGCTTTCTTAATGTCAAATACATATTCCTTCGACTATGAGATCATGCAACTCCTGGATACCGGAGGAATACCTTGTGTGCTATCAAACGTCACAACATAACTGGGTGATCATAAAGATGCTCTACAGGTATCTCTAAAGGTGTCTGTTGAGTTGGCACGGATCGAGATTAGGATTTGTCACTCCATGTATCAGAGAGGTATCTTTGGGCCCTCTCGGTAATACACGTCACAAGAAGCTTGCAAGCAAAATGACTAAGGAAGTAGTTACGAGATGATGTATTATGGAACAAGTAAAGAGACTTGCTTGTAACGAGATTGAACTAGGATTGAAGATACCGACGATCGAATCTCCGTACCGACAAACAAAGGGAATTGCGTATGTTGTCATAGGGTTCGACCAACAAAGATCTTCGTAGAATATGTAGTAACCAATATGGGCATCTAGGTTCCACTATTGGTTATTGACCGGAGAGGCGTCTCAGTCATGTCTACATCATTCTCGAACATGTAGGGTCCGCACGCTTAACATTCATTGACGATATGGTATTATATGAGTTATGTGATTTGGTGACCGAATGTTGTTTGGAGTCCTGGATGAGATCACGGACATGACGAGGAGCTCTGGAATGGTCCGGAGGTAAAGATCGATATTTGATCACCGGGAAGGTTTCAGAGTCTATCGGGTAGTCATCGGATCACCGGAAGGGGTTCTGGAAAGCCCCGGGAGGTTTATGGGCCAAGAGTGGGGGACACACCAGCCCACAAGGGGCTGGCGTGCCCCTTCCCTTGGCCGTCGGCCCTATGGACGGAAAGGGGTGGTGATAGCCCCCCTTTCCTTCCCTCCACCTAAGAGGAAGGAAGGGGGCGCCATAGTGCAGGAGCCTAGGGGGCGGCCACCTTGGGGCGCCCCTTGGTTGACTCCCCTCTCCCCCACCTATATATATATATGAGGGAGGGGCGCCACACAAACCGACGACAATCTCTTAGCCATGTGTGGTGCCCCTCTCCACAGTTTAGTCCTCCGTCTAGTTCTCCGCAGTGGACAGCGAAGCCCTGCGGGAACAAGTTCACCACCACTGTCACCATGTTGTCGTGTTGTCGGAACTCATCTACTACCTCTCCCGTCTTGCTGGATCAAGAAGGCGAGGATGTCATCGAGCTGAACGTGTGCTGAACGCGGAGGTGCCGTACGTTTGGTACTTGATCGGTTGGATCGCTGAGGTGTTCAACTACATCAATAACGTTGTTAAACACTTCCAGTTGACGGTCTACAAGGGTACATATACATACTATTCCCTCTTGGTGCTATGCATCTCCACGGATAGATGTTTTGTGTGTGGATAGATTTTTTTGTTTTCCATGCAACATTCCCCAACAGTGGTATCCGAGCCAGGTCTATGCGTAGATGATATGCACGAGTAGAACACAAAGGAGTTGTGGGTGGTGATGGTCATAATTATTACCACCAAGGTCATATTTTTTATTCGACGATATTGTGGGATGAAGCGGCCTGGAACAACCTTACATGTCCACGCACATGAGACCGGTTCCAGCGACTAACATGCAACTTGTTTTGCATGAAGGTGGCTGGCAGGTGTATATTTCTCCTACTTTACTCGAATCGAATTTGACTATGGCCAATCCTTGAAGAAGGTTAAAATAGCAAACTTGATGATCACCGTTATGGTTTCTGCATAGTTAAGAACGGTTCTTGCTAGAAGCCCGTAGCAGCCACGTAAAACTTGCAACAACAAAGTAGAGGACGTCTAACTTGTTTTTGCAGGGCAAGTTATGGTGTGATATTGTCAAAACGTGATGTGATATAAGTTATTGTATGAGATGATCATGTTTTATAATATCAACAACCGACAGGAGCCTTAGGGTTGTCTCTTAATTATTGTATGGAATACAAGCACCATGTAATTGCTTTACTTTAGCGCTATGCGTTAGCAATAGTTGGCGAGACGACCCTGACGCAATGATGGAGATCAAAGTGTCGATACGGTGACGATGAGATCATGATGATGCTTTGGATATGGAGATCAAAAGCACAACATGATGATGGCCATATCATGTCACATATTTTGATTGCATGTGATGTTTATCCTTTATGCATCTTATTTTTCTTAGAACGGCGGTAGCATAATAAGATGATCCCTACACTAAATTTCAAGATAAAAGTGTTCTCCCCGAGTATGCACCATTTCCAAAGTTCGTCGTTTCGAAGCACCTCGTGATGATCCGGTGTGATAGACTCTACGTTCACATACAACTGGTGTAAGACAGTTTTGCACATGCAGAATACTTGGGTTAAACTTGACGAGCCTAGCATGTACAGACATGGTCTCGAAACACTGGAGACCGAAAGGTTGAACGTGAGTCATATAGTAGATATGATCAATATAGAGATGTTCACCATTGATGACTACCCCATCTCACGTGATGATCGGACATGGGTTAGTTGATTTGGATCATGTATCACTTAGATAACTTGAGGGATGTTTATTTAAGTGGGAGTTCATTAGTTCTTTGATTAACTGAACTTAATTTATCTTGAACTTAGTCTTAATAGTTTTGCATATCTATGTTGTAGATCAATGCCCCATGCTACCGTTCCCCTGAATTTTAAAGAGTTCCTAGAGAAAGCTAAGTTGAAAGATGATGGTAGCAACTACACGGATTGGGTCCGTAGCTTGAGGATTATCCTCATTACTGCACAGAAGAATTATGTCCTTGATGCACCGCTAGGTGACACGCCTGCTGCAGGAGCTACTATAGATGTTGTGAATGTCTGGCAGGCTCGACCTGATGACTACTCAATAGTTCAGTGTGCCATGCTTTACGAGAACCAGGACTTCAAAGACGATTTGAACGTCACCGAGTATATGAGATGTTCCAAGAGCTGAAGTTGATCTTTCAAGCTAATGCCCGGCTTGAGAGATATGAAGTCTCCAACAAGTTCTATAGCTGCAAGATAGAGGAGAACAGTTCTGTTAGTGAACACATACTCAAAATGTCTGTGTACCATAACCACTTGACTCAACTGGGAATTGATCTTCCAGTTGAGAGTGTTATTGATAGGGTTCTTCAGTCACTACCACCAAGATACAAAGGCTTCGTGATGAACTATAATATGCAAGGGATGACGAAAACGATTCCCGAGCTCTTCGCAATGCTTAAGGCCGCGGAGGTAGAAATGAAGAAGGAGCATCAAGTGTTGATGGTTAACAAGACCACTAGTTTCAAGAAAAAGGGCAAGGGAAGGAATGGGAACTTCAAGAAGAATGGCAAGCAAGTTACCGCTCTCGTGAAGAAGCCCAAAGCTGGACCCAAGCCTGAAACTGAGTGCTTCTACTGCAAAGGGAATGGTCGCTGGAAGCGGAACTGCCCCAGATACTTGGCGGATAAGAAGGATGGCAAAGTGAACAAAGGTATATTTGACATACATGTTATTTATGTGTACCTTACACTACAAAAAAAGACACATCCGAGACATTTTGGGCCGAATGAATTTTTTTCTGTCATGCTTATGACACTTCTATGACGATAATTGTGACAAAACCTGATAGCATCATAGATGTGGCGGGCTCCTACTTCTATGACAAAAAATAATGACAAAAAATGGGCTTTTCGTCCTGGGCGGGCCGGAGACGCAGCTGCATGACATTCTTTGGGCTGTCCATGACGGAAAAAACATGGTAGAAGCGAGGGCGAGGAAAATATCGGGGAGTTCCCGGTTACGGTGGGTGGTCGGGGCCGAGCGATGCACAGAGGTTTGCGTGCTTCTCTTGTACACGTACGCGCGTGTGTGCGAGGCGTTGCGCTCTAACTGAACCCAAGCGAGGCGTTGGGCTTTGAACCCGAGCAATTGCACTAGGAACATTACTGAACCCCAACCGATCCCTTGCTGTTAACTGAACCCGTGTGATTCCTTCACTACTGCCACTAACTGAAGCCGATCGAACCCTGCTGCCTCCTTCCCTTGATGAACAGTGAGCGTTGTTGGGGGGGGGGTCGGATGAACAGTTCCTAGTGGGGGTTGGATGAACAGGACCCCGTGGTAGTAGAGGTCGTTGCCGCTGGATGAACAGGACCCCGATCAAGCCGTTTGGGGGTGGATGAATAGGACCCCGTGAATGGCTGGATGAACAGTACCCCGTGGATGGCTGGTTGAACAGTAGCCGGTGGAGGCCTGGATGAACAGTAGCCCATGGAGGGGAGGTTGAACAGGACCCCATGGAGAGGACTAGTTGAACAGTAGCCAGTGGAGGAGCGGTGGAGGCTGGATGAACAGTAGCCCGTGGATGAACAGTCGCAGGTGGAGGCTGGAGGAGGTCGACGGTGGACGAACAGTAGCCCGTGGAGGCTGGAGGAGGTCGACGGTTGAGATGAACAGTGTACTATGGAGTCCCGTTTTGCAGTACACCACACCCCTCCCGATGAACACGACCCCCATTTCAACCGTAGGAGGTCCAAGAGAAGTCTGTTTCTTCCTTTTTGCGGTATGCCAGACCCCTCCCGATGAACACAAGGCCGTTTCCTCCGTTCTGCGGTACACCAGGCCTCGTTTCGATCGGTTGTTCTGTCCAAGCCGGTTGGCTCCCAATGAAGACGACGACGTAGTTTCTCTGTTCCGACCCAGCCATGTACACGAGCCATGGCCGTACATATGCACGAGTAGGCATTCGAGACCCCGCCGTACATATGTGCGAGTAGGCATTCGAGACCCCGCCGTATGTACACGGGCCCTGGCCGTATTTAGTTTCTTGCACCCTGGCTGTATGTACGTGTACATGCTACGCGTGCGCCTCTAATACGACATGTGCCCTTCCTTACTCGGCACGGTTCACCGCTGCAGCCTGCAGATGTCGGATGTGGGGTTCTGGCAAACCCTTCAGGTTCGAACACTGGGGTGCGTGCGAAGTCTTTTCCTCCCACCGATCTACGCCCTAGCTCGCTAAGATCTCATGGACGAACTCGTAACATAGAAAGACACAAGATTTATACTGTTTCAGGCCACCGTTGTGGTGTAATACTCTACTCCGGTGTGGTGGTGGTGGATTGCCTCTTGGGCTGATGATGAACAATACAAGGGGAAGAACGGCCTCCTGAGGTTGAGGTGTTCTTGTGCTTGGCTACTTGTGTGTGTGGGGATAATCTTCCGGCTCCCCTTGCCTATGGTGGTGGCTAGTCCTATTTATAGAGGCCCTGGTCCTCTTCCCAAATATTGAGTGGGAAGGGAGCCAACAACGGCGGGCTAATTTGAAGGGGGGCAGCTAGTACAAGCCATCCTGACAAAAGTGGTCTTCGCCTGCCAAAGGCTCTAGTGGTGACGCCGTCTCGGGCTCCATGATGACCTCCGTCTTGCCGTCCTTCTGGTCCTGGTCTTGTTGCACTGATATGGTAACCTTTGCCAGATGCTTCGGTACTCCTCGCCTGCGCTGGCCTCCTTAGCACCAAAGAGGATACAAAGACACTGCGCACACTGGCGCCCCGCCTGGCGCCCGCCTGGTGTCGATCGTCATGGCTCACGTCACGAGAGCCTCGTGAGGTTTTCCTCGCCTTGACATCTCCGCTCCTCGTGAGGCTGCCTGACTAGGCCACTCTAGAGGAGGTATTGTGTCATCCGCCACGCGAGGCTTGGCCCCTCGCGAGGGTCTTGGATGCCTTGTTGATGAAGATGGGCCGTATGGCCTGCTGGCTTAGCCACGCAGCAGGCCACAGGCAAGCAAGTCTGGGGTCATGGCGAAGCCAAGGGTCAAGTACGGAGCACCACGGGCCCCCGAGCCCATGGTGCGCTCCGGCTTGGCTTCATGGCGAAGCCAAGGGTCAAGTACGGAGCACCACGGGCCCCCAAAAGCATGCGGCCTCGGTTGAGGCATGGTGGTTGATTGGACGTGGGCGTCTCCACTTCCCCATGCTGCCTCGCCAACTACACGACTTGACAAGTCCCTGCGACATGCAAGGAAAACCATCATTACCTGCGATCGTGAGAGGTGCCGGCTGGCCTTCTCTTGCTATAAATGGGGAGGGGGCTGAGCCCCCGTTTCCCATCTCTTCCTTGCTCGCTTGCTTCTTCCTCCGTGCTCCACTGCTAACATCAATGGCGCCTATCAGAAGGTTCTCCGCCGAAGAAAAGGGGAAGGCCCCCCGAGATGACCCGGAGCCACTTCCGCCGAAGAAAAGGGCGATCCACCGCCGAGACGAAGCGGCGATGCAGGTGGTGACAAGGCCTTGGTGCGAGCGGCCTCCCCCAAGGTATCCGCTACCCCTGTATGCCCAAGCCGAGGACTTAGGAAGGCGGAGCGACGAGAAGCGCCGCCAGCACCGCGCCTGGGGTCACCGCGCCGCGGCGACGCGCACCGTCGCTCTAGGAATCCACGCCGCGGACTCCTCGCGCGAGATGGTGCTGTGGAGGCCGATGCCCCCAAGCTCTTGGATCTGGTTCCCGCGGTTCTTCTCTGACGTGATGCCGCCGAGGGGGCCTCTCGAGCTCTGGTTGCAGCACGCCGACTGCGGCGCTCCGGCGACTGGAGCGGAGATCGAAGCGGTCCCGACCGGCAAGATCTTCATGACTCGTGGCTAAGGCGAGATCGCGCGGGTCTGCCGCGCGAGGGGCGCCCTCGCGATCCACCTTGAGTACGACGGCGTCTCCACGCTCTTATTCAAGGTCTTCGATGCGAGGGCCGCCGCCTGGAGTGCTGCTCCGAAGAGGAGCGTGAGGCTGACGCGCGCTCCGCTTGCTACCACTCCAGCAGTAGCAGCCCTTGGGAGTCCGACATCTCTCTTGAGCTCTACGAGACTTCGGAGACAAGCGACGACAGCTACGTGCCCCTGAGCTCTCGCCGCGCTCGGAGCGGTGCTGCCACGTCCGGCCGTCGCCGCCGCTGATCTGGATGGGGTTGGCGCCGGCCTCCCGTGGCCCACTGTTGATGATGGCGTCTGCCACGGGGGGTGTAGATAGGATCCTCCTTAGTTTTAGCTTTTGTTTCTTGCGAAGAATCATGAAGCGCCCCGTGGGGGCATGTAAGGGTCTGTAATGTCTTCTGTGCTTACCTTCCCTTTTATGAAGATTTGATGAACGCATGTCCTGTTGAGGCTCGGTCCCCTCTTTCTTTCCTTGCGATAGCTTGTTGCTCTACGCCGACAGGTCCCGGTCCCCAGGCAGGCTACAGCCGTCGCTGGTATGCCAGGTCGCGTGCCATGGTCAAGGCCAGGAGGTGTACGACCCGAGGTCCAGTAAGAGCCCCTAAGGCGCGATGCTCAGGAGGTCCCCCTTAGCGCTCAAGCGGCCATGGTAAGGGAAGAAAGGGAGTTGACGTGGCCGCAATGGGATTGCGACAAGGCGTGAGCGTCCATAAGGCCCAGACATTTAGCCGATCCGAAGGCGAGACTTATCTTGTGAACTTCGTGGCGATTCCTGACGCTGCGCTGGGGCTGCGCGCCAACTTGTGCGGCATAGCCAGGCCGACCCATACAAGTTTCCCTCCTCCCATGATCTCCTTAGTGCTCAGCGTCCTCAGGTCCCGGCCCTTGACCGAGCTCAGCCGCCGCTGGTATGCCAGGTCGCGATGCCGTGGTCAAGGCCAGGGGGTGAGGGCTGGAGAGCCAGTAAGAGCTCCTGAGTCGATGCTCAGGAGCCCCCCTTTTAACCGCAAGCGAATTGCATGAGAGAAAAGGAGACTCGCAGTGCCGCCTACTATCCTCCCCGCGGGGTCCCTGTGAACTGGCAAAAGAAGAACATGGTTTGCCATTACAGCCGTCAGCCTGCCACTGGTTGGTCCGGATGAAGTGAAGGCACTGAGGGCCTGGTGAGGTGACGTGCGCGGGGCGTGCTGCGAGCCAGAGCTCGACCGCTCAGGTTTGTCGACGTGGCAGGGACGGACCCATGCGCCAGCGCCGTGCCTGTGAGGAGGCCCCGTGGGAGGTGATGATCGAGCAAGTGATAACCGTAGGCAGGTTAAGCAGGGAAGGCAAATCAGCTTGGGTAAATGCAGGAAGATACATGCCACTGGGTCCGGCATGAGCAGCTTGGGGATGATGCAGCCCAAGGTGTGCCCCCAGCAAGGTAAGATAAAGACATAAGAAGATGGGATACATGCCGTAGGGACGGACCCACACGACCTGGGAATAATGCAGCCCAAGGGGCGCTCCCAGCTTAACGAGCTTGGAAGATGTCACCTGGTTCTGTAGATGAAGCAGAGTTGGCGCAGCTGAAGGCGTGCGTTGAAGAAATGACTCCTCATGAGCCACCAGAGCCCTGAGCCTCAGGAGGCTCTGGGGGATCAGGCGGCTGATAACCCACAAGTATAGGGGATCACAACAGTTTTCGATAAGTAAGAGTGTCGAACCCAATGAGGAGCTAAAGGTAGAACAAATATTCCCTCAAGTTCTATCGACCACCGATACAACTCTACGCACGCTTGACGTTCGCTTTACCTAGAACAAGTATGAAACTAGAAGTACTTTGTAGGTGTTGTTGGATAGGTTTGCAAGATAATAAAGAGTATGTAAATAAAAAGTAGGGGCTGTTTAGATATAGAAACAATAAAGTAAATATAGCGAGTGTGGAAAAGTGGTGGTAGGAGTTGTGAAATTGCCCCTAAGCAATTGACTACTTTATTAGATCGATAGCAAGTATTATGTGGGAGAGGCCACTGCTAGCATGTCATCCCTGACTTGGAATTCTATGCACTTACGATTGGAACTATTAGCAAGCATCCACAACTACTAATGTTCGTTAAGGTAAAATCCAACCATAGCATTAAGATATATTGGCCCCCCTTCAATCACGTATGCATCAATTTCTATGCTAGGTTGAAGCTTCTGTCACTCTTGCCCTCCAATACATAGTCCTATCAACATACAACTAACCCTAGGGTGTGATCCACGCGCGCAATCATATGATGGGCACCAAAGGACAACAACATAACACAAGAAAATTAAATCAATCATAGCAATTCATCAACCACCGATAGGACAATGAAAATCTACTCAAACATCATAGGATGGCAACACATCATTGGATAATAATATGAAGCATAAAGCACCATGCTCAAGTAGAGGGTACAACGGGTTGCGGGAGAGTGGACCGCTGTAGATAGAGGGGGGAAGGTGATGGAGATGTTGGTGAAGATGGTGGAGGTGTTGGTGTAGATCGCGGTGATGATGATGGCCCCCGGTGGCACTCCGGTGCCACCAAAAGCGAGGGGGAGAGAGCCCCCCTCCTTCTTCGTATTCCTTGACCTCCTCCGTAGATGGGAGAAGGGTTTCCCCTCTGGTCCATGGCCTCCATGGCACGAGAGGGGCGAGAGCCCCTCCGAGATTGGATCTAGCTCTCCGTCTCTCTCTGTTTCTGCGTTCTCTCCTGGCTCTGTTTCATCGTTTCATGTATATATGGATATCCGTAACTCCAATTGGCCTGAAATCTTCGCCGTGATTTTTTTCCGAAAATTAGCTTTCTTGCGGCGAAAGAAGGGCGTCTGTCGGATTTCGGGTTCCGGCAGACCCTTGAGGTTCGAACACTGGGGTGCGCATGGAGATCTCTCCCCTACCGATCTACATCCAATCTCCTCGCGTAATCTAAGCTGGAAACAATGAACAACACAAGGGACACAAGGTTTATACTGGTTCGGGCCACTGTTGTGGTGTAATACCCTACTCCAGTGAGTGGTGTTGTGGATTGCCTCAGGGGCTGATGATGAACAGTACAAGGGAAGAACCGCCTCGCGAGAGGTGTTCTTGAGCTGGTGCGATGAACTGCTAGGGTGAGTTCAGTCGCCTCTCTCTCTCTACTAGGGTTCTACCAGATATCTGACCGTTTTTCTCGGTGTCTCTCTCTACTAGGGTTCTACCAGATCTCTGGCCGTTTTTCTCGGTGTCTCTACTCTGTGGTGGCTAGCTCTATTTATAGAGGCCCTGGGCCTCTCCCCAAATAATGAGCGGGAAGGGCGCCAACACTTGGCCATTTTGAAGGGGAACATATAGTACAAGTTATCCTGACCAAAGGTGGTCTTCGGCTGCCAAAAGCACTGGGGATGACGCCGTCTTGGGCTCCACGGTGACCGCCGTCCTGCCGCTCTGCTGGTCTTGGTCTTGTTGCACCGGAATGGCAACCTTTGCCCGATGCCTTGGCCGATGCTTGCCCCCTTTGCACCAAAGGGGAAACAAGGACACTGCGTAGGCCGGCACCCGCCTGGCGCCCGCCTGGTCTCGATCGTCATGGCTCGCGTCACGGGTTCCTCGCGAGGTATCCCCGCCTTGATCTCTCCGCCTCCTCGCGAGCCTGCCGGATGAGGCTGCCTTTGAGGAAGCTTTCTGTCGTCCGCCCCGCGAGGCTTGGCCCCTCGCGAGGGTCTTGCTTGAGCTGATGAAGATGGGCCGTGCTGGTCCCCCACTTGAGCCACGCCGCAGGCAGGCAAGTCTGGGGACCCCCGTTCCCAGAATGCCGACAGTAGCCCCCGGGCCCAAGGCGCGCCCGGGCTTGGCCTAGCAGGAAAGCGAAGGGGCAAGCGCGAAGCGCCGCGGGGTCTAACAGCCCGCGGCCTTGGGCGCCGCGTGGCGATTGATTGGACGTGGGCGTATGCGCTCCCCACGATGCCTCGGCAACTGCACGACTTGACAAGTCCCTGCATGCAGAGAAAACGGTCATGATTACCTGCGATCATGGTGCTCGGCGGTTGGCCTCCTCCGTCTATAAGTACGGGGCTGGGCGAGCCCCTTCAGTCCATCCCTTCCTGCTGCTCCTTCCCTTCTTCTTCCTTGTTCTTGCTTCTCCTCACGCCAATGGCACCATTCCGCCGGTTCTTTGCAGAAGAGAAAGGAAAGGCCCCCCGAGAGGGTCCTAACTACTTCCGCCGAAGAAGCGGCTGGTCCTCCGCCACCGAGATGAGGGTGCTCAGCAGGAGGCACCGAGGCCCTGGTACGAGTGGCCGCCGCCTGGGTATCCGCTACCCTTGTACGCCCGCATCGTAGGTCCTGCGGGAGAAGGCGTCGAGCAACATCGACGGTGCCGCCGTCGACACCGGCGAGTCACGATGGTGCGCGTCGTTCCTCCTGGAGTCCATGCCGAACGCTCCTCTCGCGAGCTCGTGCTCCACGCCGCCATGCCTCCAAGATCTTGGATTCGCCTCCCTCCTTCCTTCGCCTTCGAGATGCCGCCGAGCGGGGCTCTGGAGCTCTGGCTGTAGCACGCTGACTGCAGCACTCTTGCGACCGGAGCGGAGGTCACGGTCGTCGCTCCGGGCAAGGTCTTCATGACCCGGGGCTGGGGCAAAATCGCCCGGGTCTCCCAGATGGTAGGCGCCCTCGTAATTCATCTTGAATACGACGGCGCCTCCCTGATGTTCTTCAAGGTCTTCGATGCTGAAGGACGCCGGCTGGAGTGCTGCCCTAGGGAGAGCGGCAGGGGCGATGACCCAGCGAGGACCTGGCCTGCCCGTCGGCCCTCCAGCAGCTTCTCAGGCAGTAGCGGAGGAGCCGGGGAATTCAGTGGCTCCCCCGAGCTCCTCGCGACTCCGGAGACGAGCGACGATAGCTACGAGCCCCCGAGCTCGTGCGGTGCTCGGAGCGGGGCAGCTGCGTCCAGCCGCCAGCGCCACTAATCTGGATGGGGTTGGCGTCGATGTTGGGCAGCCCACTGTTGATGATGGCGTCCCCTACGGCGGTGCGGGCAATCAGCGTTCCTTAGGATTAGAACTCTTGTTGCCTGTGAGGAATCGAAGCAACACCCCGTGGGGGTATGTAAGGCGTCTGCCATGTTTTTTATGAATATTATATCCTTAATATGAATCAATGCGAGGTACGTGTCCTGTCTCAGCTCGGCTCCCCTTTCTATCCTCGCGAGGACTTGGCGCTCTACTCTGATAGGTCCCAATCCCCAGGCAGGCTTCAGCCGTCGCTGGTATGCCAGGTCGCGATGCCGTGGTCAAGGCCAGGAGGTGAGCGGCCCGAGGTCCGGTAAGAGCCCCCGAGTCGAGATGCTCGGGAGGTCCCCTTTAGCGCTCAAGCAGCCGTTGCTGGGCGAGAAAGGAAGGTGACGTCGCCGTGACAGAGCCGCACTGGGCGAGGGTTTTGCGCTGCGTTGGTCCAACTCTTGTAAGGGCGTGACTTATCTCTTGAGTTAGGTGTAGTTCCTCGATGAAGCACCTGGCCCGAGCGGTGGCAACTGAGGCGCTGCTGGGTTAGGTCCTCGCGAGCTTCTTCCCACTCCCCCACACTTTACTTAATGCTCTACGTCCTCAGGTCCCGGCCCTCGAGTGAGGTCAGCCGCCGCTGGTATGACAAGTCGCGATGCCGTGGGTCAAGGCCAGGGGGTGAGGGCTGGAGAGCCAGTAGGAGTCCATGAGTCGCGATGCTCAAGTACCCCCCCCTTTTAACATGCAAGCGGTCCGTGCCGGAGAGAAGGAGAGACAGCTCGCGATGTCCCTAGTGTTGCTCCTGGAGTAGGTCCTGCACACCAGTCATAAAGAGAAACAAGACCTGTTGTTACGGTTGCCAGCCAACCTTTGGTCGCTCCGGGGGAGTGATTGGGGCACTGAGGGCCTGGTGAGGTGGCGCCTTGCGGGGCTGCCGCGGCCAGAGCTCGACCACTCAGATTTTTCGGTGTTGCAGGGACGGACCCGTACGCAGATGCCGTGCCAGAGCGAGCAGCTCTATAGGTAGGCATCAATCGAGCAGGCGATTAGGTTTGGTATGTTAAGCACACAGGAGGAAATTCATTTTAAGTAGACGTGGAAAAGAAAATGCCGCAGGGCCAGGCCCGAGTAGCTCGGGGATGATGCAGCCTGAGGGGTGCCCCCAACAAGGTAAGTAAAGAGCATAAGCAAACAGATACATGCTGCAGGGACGGACCCACGCGACCTGGGAATAATGCAGCCCTGTGGGCGCTCCAAGCTAAAAACGAAACTTAGAAAGATGTCACCTGGTGCCGTTGAAGATGGAGTGATGCTGAAGAAGTGGGCAACACGTGATGAAGACGCCGACCCTCATGAGCCCCCAGGCCCAGGAATCTCGGGAGGCTCCGGGGGCACAGGTGGGTCTCCGAGAGCCATTTCCATCTCCGCCAGGACTGCACGATGCCTAACCTCCTGAGCCTCCAGAATGCTCCTCAGCAAGCGCTGATGAGTGGCGACCGCGTTCGGCAGGCCGAAAGGCATGCAGACGTAGCTATGAGGTGGACCCTCGCAGTGCCCCACGCGCGAAGGCCAGAGGCACTCCTGAGATGCGGCTTGGTTGAGCCCTGGCACGTCGACGCAGACACGCAGCACACCATCCTCGCCTGGATGTGGGGCCATGGTGGGCAAGTGGCGGCTGCCGCGCATGACTCTCGACTCCTGTAGCTCCTGAGTGTTGCTTGCGATGAACTCCTGAGGGTTTGGTCTTCCTTGCCTTGTACCTTCCTAAGGGAAACGCGCCTGGAAGCACCCCTCCAAATGGTGCCCGAGCGCCTCCCTCGCGACCTTGGCAAAGTCGGTGGCTCTCCAAGAAAGAGCGCCCGAGCCCTACCTGAGGAGGGCGCCGGGCGCGCCTTCCTATGCGAGAGAGGGTGGCGCTCCCTGATTGGGCGCAGGTCCTAACCCAACACCTCCAGAGGCGCCTGCCTCCTGATGGCTTGGGCCAGGCGATGCCTTCTTCTTCTTGGGGGTCGCCACAATAAGTCTTCCATTTCTGCGGTCCGGGTCTTTGATTGCTGCGGCTTGGAACGCGCGCTCAAGTGAACACACTGCGTCCCTTTCTTCACAGGGTACGGTGATGACTCCACCGCTTCTTGGCATCTTGAGGACATTGTATCCATGGTGAGTCACTGCCATGAACTTGGCCAGGGCCGGGTACCCGAGGATGGCGTTGTATGGCAGACGGATGTGGGCGACGTCGAAGTCGATGAGCTCGGCGCGGTAGTTGTTGCGCTGCCCGAAGGTGACTGGAAGGCGAACCTGCCCTATCGGAACAGTGGAACCATCAGTGACTCCTAAGAAGGGCTTGGTTGGCTGAAGCTGATCGTACGACACTTGGAGATTATCGAACGTCTCGACGGACAGGACATTGAGTCCTGCTCCACCGTCAATGAGGGTCCTGGTGACCTGCACGTTGCTGATGACTGGGGAGAAAAGCATCGGGAGGACTCCGGCCGTTGCCGCGCACTTGAGCTAAACGTGATAGCGCACGCGGACCACCTGAGAGGGCGCGTGGCCTCAAGCTTGGGGAGGACTGCATTCACCTCGCCAGCAAACTGCTTGAAGATACGCTATGAGGCTGGGGCTTGCGCGCCACCCAAGATGCAAGTGATTGCGCGCGGCTCCTGGAAGCCCCCAGCCCCCTCGTCCTAATGTTGGTCTTCGTTCCTCCTTGGCAGTGGCGGCAGAGGAGGAAGGCCTGCGTTGCCGCGCGGGCGATCCTCACAAGGCTGATCTCTCCAGCCTCCCTCGCGAGGCTGGTCCTGCCAGTGATCCTCGCGAGGTCGGTCACGCCACCCTTGGCGAGGGCCACGGCTTCCCATCATCCGCCACCTCTTCCTCCTCCTCGGCCATAGCCCCTGTCATTGCGCTCGGGGCGTCGGCCGACACGTCCATCTCTCACGGCCCTGAGCTCTTGACATTCGTTGGTGTTGTGGGTGTGGAGGTCATGGTACACGCAGTACCGGCTGCCCTTGGATGACTCGGGCTGATCCCTGCCTCGCTTGGTGTCTAGCTCCGCGGCAAGCACGACAGCCCCCTTGCGCTTCACGTCCTTGGCCTTGGGATTCTTCTCTTCTGGGTCGGCAGCCGGGAGTTCGAGGAGTGAAAGGCACCCTTCCTCAGCCCTGGCGCACTTGGTCGCCAAGTTGAATAGCTCCAGGGATGTGCATAGGTCTTCATGGATTGCTAGCTCCTCCTTCATGTTGACGTCGCGTACGCCATCGGAGAAGGCTGAGATGATGGCTTGTTCAGTCACCTTGGGGATCTTAAGGCGAGCGTTGTTGAAGTGCTGGATGTATTTCTGTAGGGTTTCCCCTTGCTGCTGCTTGATGCGGCACAGATTGCTCACGGCCGGGGGCTAGTCGCGTGTGCCCTGGAAGTTGGCGATGAAGCGAGTGCGCATCTCGTCCCAGGAGGAGATTGTGCCAGGAGCCAGGTGCGGGCCCCGTCCTTGAGTGCCATGGGAAACCAGTTCGCCATGACCCTTTCGTCTCCGTTGGTGGCTTTGATGCATAGCTCGTAGAGCTGCAGGAACTCCGCCGGGTCCGCCGTGCCATCATAGCGAGGGGGCAGGTCAGGCTTGAACTTGCCTGGCCATGCGACACCGCGTAGCTCAGGGGTGAGGGCACGACAGCCTGCTGTGGCCAACGGTGCCTTTTGCTGGTAATGGGCTTGCTCCTGGGGATTACCGCGCGCTGCCGCTTGGAGCAGAGCGGGGTCTTGGCATGGAGGTGCAGGGACGCGATCTTGGCACGCCGACGCTGGGAGCGCGCGAGCACCTTCTTGGGGACGAGGGATCTCTTGGCAACTCCTTTCTTGCTGCGCAGGCGCCGGACGCGGAGGGTCTCGCCCTGGGGCTGCACGCCTTGGAGTCAGGGCGCCTCCTTGGGGAGGAGGCGATGGAGGCACCTCCTGATCCTCGCCTCCTGCACGGAATGCAGGGCGAGGCAGCGAGAGGGACGACAAGGGGGAGCCCCCTACGACGCTGACGAGCTCGGTGATGCAGGCGAGCCAGTCTTCGTAGCGGTCGTCGACGGGGCGGTAGTGCAAGAGCTCTCTTGCCAGGAGCAGCGCGGCGTGCGCGTCCGTGGGGGCACGATGGGCGTGGGACGATGAAGCGGCTGGAGTCAGCGACGGTGTGGCGGTGCGGCCTTCCCGCCGTACCGAAGGATGCTGGGACGAGGCCTGCTGCTCGTTCCCCGCTGGGCCGGTGGCGGCGTTGGCGGCAGGCGACGGGAAACGACGAGGGCATCCACCGATGGGCGCCGTCTGGGCGACGCGGGTGGCGAGAGCAGCACGGCGCTCAGCACGAGCCCGACGAGCGTCAGCCATGGACACGACAGAAGATCACACGCGAATAGAGGAAGAAAGATTCCGGTGCACCCCTACCTGGCGCGCCAAATGTCGGATTTCGGGTTCTGGCAGACCCTTGAGGTACGAACACTGGGGTGCGCACAGAGATCTCTCCCCTACCGATCTACGTCCAATCTCCTCGCGTGATCTAAGCTGGAAACAACGAACAACACAAGGGACACAGGGTTTATACTGGTTCGGGCCACCGTTGTGGTGTAATACCCTACTCCAGTGTGTGGTATGGTGGATTGCCTCAGGGGCTCATGATGAACAGTACAAGGGAAGAACCGCCTCGCGAGAGGTGTTCTTGAGCTCGTGCGATGAACTGCTAGGGTGAGTTCAGTCACCTCACTCTCTCTCTACTAGGGTTCTACCAGATCTCTGGCCGTTTTCTCGGTGTCTCTCTCTACTAGGGTTCTACCAGATCTCTGGCCGTTTTTCTCGGTGTCTCTACTCTGTGGTGGCTAGCTCTATTTATAGAGGCCCTGGGCCTCTCCCTAAATAATGAGCGGGAAGGGCGCCAACACTTGGCCATTTTGAAGGGGAACATATAGTACAAGTTATCCTGACCAAAGGTGGTCTTCGGCTGCCAAAAGCACTGGTGATGACACCGTCTTGGGCTCCACGGTGACCTCCGTCCTGCCGCTTTGCTGGTCTTGGTCTTGTTGCACTGGAATGGCAACCTTTGCCTGATGCCTTGGCCTGTGCTTGCCCCCTTTGCACTAAAGGGGAGACAAGGACACTACGCAGGCCGGCGCCCGCCTGGCGCCCGCCTGGTCTCGATCATCATGGCTTGTGTCACGGGTTCCTCGCGAGGTATCCCTGCCTTGGTCTCTCCGCCTCCTCGCAAGCCTGTCGGATGAGGCTGCCTCTGAGGAAGCTTTCTGTCGTCCGCCTCGCGAGGCTTGGCCCCTTGCGAGGCTCTTGAGCTTGAGCTGATGAAGATGGGCCGCGCTGGGCCCCCACTTCAGCCACGCCGCAGGCCGCAGGCAGGCAAGTCTGGGGACCCCCGTTCCCAGAATGCCGACAGCATCAACCACCTTACAGGTGGGTCACGAGGGTCAGGGGCGCGCCCTAGTGGGGACAACCTCGTCCCACCTCGGACACTGGTTCGCGTTGATTTTTCTTCCAGATTTTCCAAATACTTCGAAAAGTATCTCCGTCTGTTTTTATCCCATTTGGACTCCGTTTGATATGGATATTCTGCGAAACCAAAAATATGCAACAGACAGGAACTGGCACTGGGCACTGGATCAATATGTTAGTCCCAAAAATAGTATAAAAAGTTGCCAAAAGTATATGAAAGTTGAATAATATTGGCATGGAACAATCAAAAATTATAGATACGACGGAGACGTATCAGCATCCCCAAGCTTAATTCCTGCTCTTCCTCGAGTAGGTAAATGATAAAAAGATAATTTTTGATGTGGAATGCTACCTAGCATAATCTTGATCATATGTCTAATCATGGCATGAATATTAAGATACGAGTTATTCAAAGCAACAGTCTATCATTTGACATAAAAACAATAATACTTCAAGCCTACTAATAAAGCAATCATGACTTTTCAAAATAACATGGCCAAAGAAATTTATCCCTACAAAATCATATAGTCTGGCTATGCTCCATCTTCTTCACACAAAATACTCACATCATGCACAACCCCGATGAAAAGCCAAGCAATTGTTTCATACTTTTGATGTTCTCAAACCTTTTCAACTTTCACGCAATACATGAGCGTGAGCCATGGACATAGCACTATTGGTGGAATAGAATGGTGGTTGTGGAGAAGACAAAAAGGAGAATATAGTCTCACATCAACTAGGCATATCAACGGGCTATGGAGATGCCCATCAATAGATATCAATGTGAGTGAGTAGGGATTTCCATGCAACAGATGCACTAGAGCTATAAGTATATGAAAGCTCAAACTGAAACTAAGTGGATGTGCATCCAACCTGCTTGCTCATGAAGACCTAGGGCATTTGAGGAAGCCCATCGTTGGAATATACAAGCCAAGTTCTATAATGAAAATCCCCACTAGTATATGAAAGTGATAACTCAAGAGACTCTCTATATGAAGAACATGGTGCTACTTTGAAGCACAAGTGTGGCAAAAGGATAGTAACATTGCCCCTTCTCTCTTTTTCTCTCATTTTTTTGTTGTTTTGTAGGCTTCTTTGGCCTCTCTCTCTTTTTTGGGGGGCTTCTTTTGCCACTTTTATTTTGATAACCTCACATGGGACAATGTTCTAATAATGATGATCATCACACTTTTATTTACTTACAACTCAATATTACAACTCGATATCTAGAACAAAGATATGACTCTATATGAATGCCTCCAGCGGTGTACCGGGATCTGTAATGATCTAGCGTAGCAATGACATCAAAAAACGGACAAGCCATGAAAACATCATGCTATCTATCTTACGATCATGCAAAGCAGTATGACAATGAATGCTCAAGTCATGTATATGATGATGATGGAAGTTGCATGGCAATATATCTCGGAATGGCTATGGAAATGCCATGATAGGTAGGTATGGTGGCAGTTTTGAGGAAGATATAAGGTGGGTTTATGGTACCGGCGAAAGTTGCGCGGTACTAGAGAGGCTAGCAATGATGGAAGGGTGAGACTGCGTATAATCCATGGACTCAACATTAGTCATAAAGAACTCACATACTTATTGCAAAAATCTATTAGTCATCGAAACAAAGTACTACGTGCATGCTCCTAGGGGGATAGATTGGTAGGAAAAGACCATCGCTCGTCCCCGACCACCACTCATAAGGAAGACAATCAATAAATACCTCATGCTCCAACTTCGTTACATAACGGTTCACCATACGTGCATGCTACGGGAATCACAAACCTCAACACAAGTATTTCTTCAATTCACAACCACCCACTAGCATGACTCTAATATCACCATCTTTATATCGCAAAACTATTGCAAGGAATCAAACATATCATATTCAGTTATCTACAAGTTTTATGTAGGATTCTATGACTAACCATGTGAATGACCAATTCCTGTCATCTCTCTAAATAGATATAAGTGAAGCAAGAGATTTCAATTCTCTCTACAAAAGATATGCCCGTGCTCTAACAAATCTAAGTGAAGCAAAAGAGCATTCTACAAATGGCGGTTTTCTATGTAAAGAGAAACAGGCAATCCAAACTTCAAATGATATAAGTGAAGCACATGAAGCATTCTATAAAGCCACACTCAAAAGATATAAGTGAAGTGCAATGAGAATTCTATAAATAAACCAAGGACTATCTCATACCAGAATGGTGCATAAAAGAAAAATGAAAACTAAATGCAAAAGACTCTCCAAGATTGCACATATCTCATGAACGAAACGACTCCTAAAACATACCGATACTTGTTGAAGACAGAGGGGATGCCTTTCGGGGCATCCCCAAGCTTAGACGCTTGAGTCTCCTTGAATATTTACTTGGGATGCCTCGGGAATCCCCAAGCTTGAGCTCTTCCCTCTCTTCCTTCTTCTCACATCGAGACCTTCTCGATCATCGAACACTTCAGCCACACAAAACTTCAACAGAAAACTTGGTAAGATCCGTTAGTATAATAAAGCAAATCACTACTCTAAGTACGGTTGCAAACCAATTCATATTTTTTTCATTGTGTCTACTGTAGTATAACTTTTTCATGGCTTAATCCACTAATATAAATTGATAGTTTCATCAAAACAAGCAAACTATACATCAAAAACAGAATCTGTCTAAACAGAATAGTCTGTAATAATCTGAACATTCACCATACTTATGATACTTGAAAAATTATACAAAAATTAGGAAAAATAAAAAATTTGTATAGGAAGACAGTGCAAAAATAATCAGAACTATTTGACGTTCCAGCTAAAAACGTAAAATCACGCACTACAGCCAAAGTTTTTGTCCTGCACCATGCAAACCATCAAGCAAATGAAAACATCCTAAAGGAAAACCTTGGCACATTATTTTTATATTTAAACTTTATAAAAGCACACAACAGAAATAAATGACTCTCTAAAACTTCCGGGTTGTCTCCCTGGCAGCGCTTTCTTTAAAGCCATTAAGCTAGGCATATAGTGCTCAAGTAATGGATCCACCCGGATCCCAAGGTATATCAAAGCCAATTTTAATTAACAATGATTTGTAATTTAGTGGTGAGCACAAGGTAACATATATCATGTAATGACAAAGTCTAACTCTCTTCCTATCCATCAGCATGTCATAAAAGAACAATTCATGCAGACAGAGTAAAGGCCAATGCATAGTATAAACAGTTTCTTGCAATTTTATCATATTGGAAGCATAGAGAGGTGGAGATATAGTTCCTCTCTCATAATAATTGCAATTAGGAGCAGCAAGCACATGCATATTATATCTATCAAAATCATCATGTGTAGTAGTAAAAGGCAACCCATCAATATAATCCTTAATAAGGGCAAACTTCTCTGATATAGTGTAGTTTGGAGAATTCAAAAAGATAATAGGACTATCATGCGTGGGTGCAATAGCAACAATTTCATATTTAACATAAGGAACTATAGCAAGTTCATCTCCATAAGCATAATTCATATTGGCATCTTGGCCACAAGCATCATCAAAAAGGGATATTTCAAAAGAATCCAAGGGATCATAGCAATCATCCTTCGGTAAGCACGAAGGGGAATTAAACAATGTATGAGTTGGAGAGTTACTCTCATTAGAAGGTGGGCATGGGTGATCAATCCGCTCTTCCTCCTTTTGTTCTTCGCTCTCTTCCTCATCTTTTTCATCCAATGAGCTCACAGTTTCATCAATTTCTTCTTCCATAGATTCCTGCAAAATATTAGTCTCTTCTTGGACAGCGGATACTTTCTCTTCTTGGGCATCATAATTCTCATAGCAATATTTGAGGATAGCTAAAGTTTCAGATCTATAAACAGCATCATCAAAATCTTCAAACTCTTTACACATAGATTCAATTTCATAAGCACCCATAAAAGCAACAAATTCTTCTATTTTTTCCACATCATAGTAATCATATATACCATTAGCATAAGAAGCTAAGGTTTTATTATCATTGATTTTGCATGAAAAGGGAACGTGTGGAGCCTTCATCCCGAGCAACAAGTATAATCATAACTCACTCATAATTGCCGAGCATACCACTTCAATATATGAATTTGATCCCATAATAGTTTCCCTTTTTGTGTCAAGTGATAATCCCTAAAGTATTCTCATTGATCCAACGTTACTCCCATTACATAATTGAATGGGGTTTTCTCAGGATTATTAAAGTAGTACGTAATATCTTTCACATAACCAGCATCGAGGGTTTTAGGAGGTTCCCCATCTCCATGAGCAGCAAGTACACCTAATTTTTTGGTATTTCGTGTTCCATATCCATAACTCAAGATAGAGAACAACTAAGAACAACAAATAAAAATTACTTAGTGATAAAGCAAACAAGCACACACGAGAATATTCATCGCACGCTATTGCTCACTGGCAACGGCGCCAGAAAAAGGTCTTGATAACCCACAAGTATAGGGGATCGCAACAGTTTTCGATAAGTAAGAGTACCGAACCCAACGAGGAGCTAAAGGTAGAACAAATATTCCCTCAAGTTCTATCGACCACCGATACAACTCTACACACGCTTGACGTTCGCTTTACCTAGAACAAGTATGAAACTAGAAGTACTTTGTAGGTGTTGTTGGATAGGTTTGCAAGATAATAAAGAGTATGTAAATAAAAAGTAGGGGCTGTTTAGATAAAGAAACAATAAAGTAAATATAGCGAGTGTGGAAAAGTGGTGGTAGGAGTTGTGAAATTGCCCCTAAGAAATTGACTACTTTACTAGACCGATAGCAAGTATTATGTGGGAGAGGCCACTGCTAGCATGTCATCCCTGACTTGAAATTCTATGCACTTATGATTGGAACTATTAGCAAGCATCCGCAACTACTAATGTTCATTAGTTTAAAACCCAACCATAGCATTAAGATATATTGGTCCCCTTTCAATCCCGTATGCATTAATTTCTATGCTAGGTTGAAGCTTCTATCACTCTTGCCCTCCAAATACATAGTCCTATCAACATACAACTAACCCTAGGGTGTAATCCACGCGCGCAATCATATGATGGGCACCAAAGGACAGCAACATAACCACAAGAAAATTAAATCAATCGCAATTCATCAACCATCGATAGGACAACAAAAATATACTCAGACATCATAGGATGGCAACACATCATTGGATAATAATATGAAGCATAAAGCACCATGTTCAAGTAGAGGGTACAGTGGGTTAAGGGAGAGTGGACCGCTGTAGATAGAGGGGGGAAGGTGATGGAGATGTTGGTGAAGATGGTGGAGGTGTTGGTGTAGATCGCGATGATGATGATGGCCCGTGGTGGCACTCCGGTGCCACCGGAAGCGAGGGGGAGAGAGCCCCCTCCTTATTCTTCTTCCTTGACCTCCTCGCTAGATGGGAGAAGGGTTTCCCCTCTGGTCCATGGCCTCCATGGCACGAGAGGGGCGAGAGCCCCTCCGAGATTGGATCTCTCTCTCTGTCTCTCTCTGTTTCTGCGTTCTCTCCTCGCTCTGTTTCACCGTTTCGTGTATATATGGAGATCCGTAACTCCGATTGGCCTGAAATCTTCGCCGTGATTTTTTTCCCGAAAATTAGCTTTCTTGTGGCAAAAGAAGGGCATCAACCGCCTTACAGGCGGGTCACGAGGGTCAGGGGCGCACCCTAGGGGGCGCCCCCCTACCTTGTGCCCACCTCGGACACTGGTTCGCGTTGATTTTTCTTCCAGATTTTCCAAATATTTTGAAAAGTATCTCCTTCCATTTTTATCCCGTGTGGACTCCGTTTGATATGGATATTCCGCGAAACCAAAAACATGCAATAGACAGGAACTGGCACTGGGCACTGGACCAATATGTTAGTCCCAAAAATAGTATAAAAAGTTGCCAAAAGTATATGAAAGTTGAATAATATTGGCATGGGACAATCAAAAATTATAGATACGACGGAGACGCATCAGAGGCTCCCTGAAGACCATCTCCATTCCCTCCAGGACGACGCAGAACCTGGCCCCTCGAGCCGCCAGGTCACGTCGCATGGCGTGCTGATAAGCCGACGCCACGCTTGGCAAGCCGAACGGCATGCGAACGTAGCTGTGTGGCGGGCCCGCGCAACGGCCCACACGCGAAGCCAGTAGCACTCCTAAGACGCGACCCTGTTGAGCCCTGGGATGTCGATGCAGACACGCAGCTCAGCACCCTCGCCTGGGTGGTGAGCTGCACCCTGTGAGCGGCTGTCGCCGCGCATGGCTCTTGCATCTTGCAGTTCCTGTGTGGTCTTGGAGATGAACTCCTGAGTGGTGGGCACCCCTTGCCCTATGTTCTCCTAAGGAAAATGTGCCACATAGCATGCCTCCAAGTGGTGCCCAAGCGCCTCCCTCGCGAGGTTGGCAAGGCCTGAGGCCCTCCATAAGAGATCCCCCGAGCCCTGCCCGAGGAGGGCGCTAGGCGCGCCTTCCTATGCGATGGAGGGAGGTGCCCCTGGGATGGACACTGATCTTGACGAGGCTCCTGCCGCGACGCCATCCTCCTGAGGTCCTGCGCGACGCAGCTTCTTCTTCTTGGGGTTGGCCTCCAGAGGGCCCTCACTTCTGCTATCGGGGTCGTCGATTGCTGCATCTTGGAAGGCGTGCTCAAGGGAGCACACCGCATCCCTTTCTTCACACGGGACCGTGATGACCCCACCACTTCCAGGCATCTTGAGGACGTTGTAGCCGTGGTGGGTGACCTCCATGAACTTTGCCAGGGCCAGATACCCAAGGATGGGGTTGTACGGCAGGTGGATGTGCGCGACGTTGAAGTCAATGAGCTTGGTGCGGTAGTTGTCGCGTGTGCCGAAGGTGACAGGCAGGCGGACCTACCCTATCAGTGTGGTGGAGCCGTCGGTCACTCCTGAGAAAGGTTTGGTAGGCTGGAGCTGCTCATATGGCACTTGGAGGTTGTCAAAAGTGTCGACGGACAGGACGTTGAGCCCTGCACCGCCGTCGATGAGGGTCTTGGTGACCTACACATTGTTGATGACCGGGGGACACAACATCGGGAGGACGCCGGCGGTGGCCTCACAATTGAGCTGATCTGCCGAGTCGAAAGTGATGGCGCACTAGGACCACTTGAGCAGGGGCACGACCTCAAGCTTGGGGAGCACCGCGTTCACCTCACAAGCAAACCGTTTGAAGATGCGCTGAGAGGCTGGGGCCTGGGCGCCGCCCAAGATCCAGGCAATTGCACGCGGCTCCTGGAAGCCCCCAGCCCCCTCGTCCTGATGATGATCATCGTTCCTTCTTGGTTGTGGCAGTGGAGGAAGACCGGCGTTGCTTTCGGGGCGATCCTCACGAGGCTGGTCCCTCCAGGCCCCATCGCGAGGATGGTCTTGCCAGCGGTCCTCACGAGGCCTATCGCGCCATTCCTGGCACGGGCCACGGTCGTCCCAACGTCCGCCTCCACGTCCTCCTCCGCGGCCATAACCCCGATTGCTGCGCTCGGGGCATCGACCGTAGCGTCCTTCTCGTAGGGCTCGGAGCTCTTGGCAGTCGCTGGTGTTGTGGGTGTTCAGGTTGTGGAAGGCGCAGAACGGTCAGCTATTCTTGGATGACTCGGGCTGATCTCTGCCTCGTTTGGTGTCGGGCTCTGCAGCTAGCACTTTCGCTTCCTTGCGCTTCACGTCCATGGCCTTGGCTTTCTTCTCCTCTGTGCCTGCGACTGGCAGCTCAAGGAGGGAAAGGCACCCCTCCTCAGCTCTTGCGCACTTGGTCGCCAGGTTGAACAACTCCTGAGACGTGCTGAGCTCCTCGTGGATAGCGAGCTCTTCCTTCATCTTGACGTCATGGACACCGTCGGAGAACGCGGAGATGATGGCCCCATCCGTGACCTTGGGGATCTTGAGGCGGCTGTTGTTGAAGCACTGGATGTACTTCTGGAGGGTCTCCCCTGGTTGTTGCTTGATGCGGCACAGGTCGCCCGCGGCCGGCGGGCGGTCGCGAGTGCCCTGGAAGTTGGCGACTAAGTGGTCGCGCATCTCGTCCCAGGAGGAGATCGACCCATGATGCGGGTTCAGGAGCCAGGAGCGGGCCCCATCCTTGAGAGCCATGGGAAACCAGTTTGCCATGACTTTATCCTCGCCGTTGGCTGCTTCGATACTCAGCTCGTAGAGCTATAGGACCTCCGCACGATCGGCGGTGCCGTCGTAGCGAGGAGGCAGATCCGGCTTGAACTTGCCTGGCCAGGCGACGCTGCGCAGCTCGAGGGTGAAGGCGCGGCAGCCGGCCGTAGTTATTGGGGCCCGCTTCAGAGGTGGAGCTTGGTCTTCACGAGGTCCGCACGGCGCCAGCGCGGGCGGCGCGCGGTCTTGACGAGGATGTGCGGGGAGCGCGGGTGCGGCTCCTCGCAGCCAAGGGATTTCTTGGCAGCTTCTCTATTCACACGCGGGCACCGGGCGTGGCGGATCACACCGCGGGGCCGCGCGCCTTGGTGCTAAGGTGCTGTCCTTGGGCTGGGGTGATGGAGGCGCACCTCGGGCCTCGTCGTCCGTGGCCGGCTGAGGGTGAGGCCGAGAGAGGGACGGCGCCGGGGAGGCCCCCGCAGCGCGGACGAGCTCGGCGACGCGGTCAAGCCACTCCTCGTAGAGGTCATCGACTGGGCAGTAGCGCAGGAGCTTGTTTGCGGCAGGGAGTGCGGCCCACGCCTCCATGGGAGCGCGGTGTGCATGAGACGAAGAACCGGCCGGGGTCAGTGATGGAGTGGCAGTGCGGCCGTCCTGCCGCACCGAAGGATGTAGCGAAGACGCTTGCTGCTCGTTCCCCACCGGGCCGGTGGAAGCGTTGGCGGCGGGAGACGGAGAATGACATGTTGGTCTGCCGATGGGGGCCGTCTGAGCAACGCAGGCGGTGAGGGCAACCCAACGCTCAGCTCGAGCACGGCAAACGTCCGCCATGGAGACGATGGAGCGACGGAGCAGCGAACTGATGGAAGGGAGGCTACGGCGCACCCCTACCTGGCGCGCCAAATGTCGGATGTGGGGTTCCGGCAAGCCCTTAAGGTTCGAACACTGGGGTGCGCGCGAAGTCTTTTCCTCCCACCGATCTACGCCCTAGCTCGCTAATATCTCACGGACGAACTTGACGAACTCGTAACACAGAAAGACACAAGATTTATACTGGTTCGGGCCACCATTGTGGTGTAATAACCTACTCTAGGTGGTGGTGGTGGATTGCCTCTTGGGCTGATGATGAACAATACAAGGGGAAGAACGACCTCCTGAGGTTGAGGTGTTCTTGTGCTTGGCTACTTGTGTGTGTGGGGATGATCTTCCGGCTCCCCTTGCCTATGGTGGTGGCTAGTTCTATTTATAGAGGGCCTGGTCCTCTTCCCAAATATTGAGTGGGAAGGGAGCCAACAACGGCGGGCTAATTTGAAGGGGCACAGCTAGTACAAGCCATCCTGACAAAAGTGGTCTTCGCCTGCCAAAGCCTCTGGTGGTGACGCCGTCTCGTGCTCCATGATGACCTCTGTCTTGCCGTCCTCCTGGTCCTGGTCTTGTTGCACTGATATGGTAACCTTTGCCTGATGCCTCGGTACTCCTCGCCTGCATTGGCCTACTTAGCACCAAAGAGGAAACAAGGACGCTGCGCCCGCTGGCGCCCGCCTGGTGTCGATCGTCATGGCTCACGTCATGAGAGCCTCGTGAGGTTTGCCTCGCCTTGACATCTCTGCTCCTCATGAGCCTGCCCGACTAGGCCACTCCAGAGGAGGTCTTGTGTCGTCCTCCTCGTGAGGCTTGGCCCCTCGCGAGGGTCTTGGATGCCTTGTTGATGAAGATGGGCCGTACGGTCTGCTGGCTTAGAAACGCAGCGGGCCGCAGGCTTGCAAGTCTGGGGACCCCTGTTCCCAGAACGCCGATAGCAGACAGACCGATCGACCAGTATGTACGTACACGTTCACGACCAGAAGACAACGCTACGTACGCTTCAACTAGGTGAGTCCCGACTGTTAGGGAGGATAAGGAGGCACTTCCTTGCGTGCGAAGATGTAGTTGGTGGGTCCCAACAGTCAGGTGGCGAATCAATTTTTTTGCCCGTAATATGGACGCACTTCCTTGCATGTGAAGATGTAGCTGGTGGGTCCTAGCAGTCAGGGGGGAAACGATTTTTTCATGAAATACGGTGGCCCGTTTGGTGGGTCCCAGCTGTAAGGTGGAGGAATCATTATTTTCCGCGTGATAAGCAGGCATTTCCTTGTGTGCGGCCATGGACCCAGCTGTCAGCCTCTCCATGTACGGTCCACTTCCAATGGATGTCGTTCATTGACCACGTTGGCCACGCCGCTCTGAGAGCACCAGGGCGGTGCACGACGGCAAGGCCTAGCAAGGGGACAACGCGGAGCCGGGGAAGATGCGGCAGTGCATGCCCACGCAGAGAGGAGTATGAGGGTTCACTGGTTCGGCTGCGGTGTGAGGCTGCCGTCGCTGTAGGGCCTGGCCAGCGGTGGGAGTAGTAGGGGGCGGTGAGGCCTCAGCGGCAGCACAGCCGACCACTAGAGGCAGGAGCAGGCGGTCTCGCCGGCGCTGGTTTGGGCAGCTCGTGCAAAAAGAGCAGCGATTGAAGAAGCAGCAGGACCGTTCGATTCAAATCCAATGGTCACTGTTGCTAGAATCATTTGTTGACTAAGTTGACAAAGCCCTGCATATGTGTCAACTTAGTAGGCCCACAGGTCAGCCTCCAAACTGGTGCTCCCCAGATGTCAGTGGGAGGAATCATTTTTTCGCGTAATAATGAGGCAGTTGATTGCATGCGGCCAGGCCAGCGGAGGGAGTAGCGTGGCTCGGTGAAGCCTACACGGCATCACAGCGGGCCACAAGAGGAGGGAGCAGGCAGTCCCGCCGGCGCTGGTTTAGGCGGTTGGAGCAGGAAGATCAGAGATTGAAGAAGCATGTCGGCCGTTGGATGGACATCCAACAGTGACTGCAACTAGAATCGTCTATTGACTGACAAAGCCTTGCGTAAACAAGTCAGCCTCGAAATCGGTGGCGTGTACAGCCCATTTGCTATTATTTTTATAACTTTTACTCATTTGCTAATTCATATGGAATTTATTGCAGCCCATTTTCCATTTTTAGAATTGCTGCCCATTTTCTAGTCAGTACCAGGGTTAAAAAAATTGAACTAAAATATGTGCGAACTTTTGAAAATTCACAAATTTTTTCTCGGGAACAAAATATTCTTAATCCAAAAATTAGTAGCCATACTAAAACAAATTTAAAAATAAATTAGTACTATGTCATGCTAAAATCCAATGAAATATAAAATATCAGTGAAGAACAAAAACAAAAAAAGAAACTAATTTCCCATTTGCTATAATTTTTTTTGGAATTTTAAAACCCTTTGATATTACTTTTAACAGATACTGGCCATACTCTTTGGCCAGGCCGGAACGCATCCCTCCTCATCTTGAAAGATTTGCAGCCCAGTAAGTTGGAGAAAATAAATAGGCCTAGCTCTTGGGTATTCTTCAAAAAGAAATAGTGGGCTACCTATATTCCCAAAGAAAAAACTACTGGACTGGTCATGTTGTTAGACGGGCCACAGAGACCGCACAACCCAATTTATAGCCTGCTCCTCCGAACAAATCCTCAAAAAAAAGTTGTGCAATTTTGTCGTTAATTGACTATAAGTTGAAAATGAGTGGGTCCCAGATATCAGCAGGGTGCATTAGAGTAAAAAACGAGGGGTACATCTGAGTAGTAAAAGAGGCGCTTGCTTGTGTTCAGGAGTGGACCTGGTGGGTCTGTACTGTCATACTCATAATTACAGTCCTCTCCCGATTCACTATGTTGATAGGGCCGGACGGCGGCGCCGCAGCGAGCGCACCAAGGCAGAGGATAAAGTGTTGTCGCCAATGTGTTGGGCTGGGTTGGACATTCTTATTGAAAAATAAAAATGGACCAGAACTATTTACGATGTTGACTACGATTTACATGGGTCCACTGGTTGCAAGGAGAAAATGGTGGGAGAAAGAAGACTCGTCGCTATCTTTGCCTAAGAATAATATCGATTGAATGTAACAACACTACCATAGGAAATAATATCCTCCTGTTAAATCATGAATTTAAAGTACTGGTGCATGAGCATTTAGCTTTATTTATTTACTTATTTATGTCTAAGGGACCATGAGCATGTACCTGGACCGGATTCGTGTGAGAGCCTCCCTTCCAGTTAATTATGGGCTCCTCTATTGGGCCTTCATCAGTGGGTTGCATGTTATCGACAAGTGGAAAATGTGTTCCGTACCAAAAATAGTATGCGCCACATACGGTACGGGGAACTAAAGGATCAGACCATGCAACGACTTCCAAAACATTGTGTTTGTCACTCTAACAACACATTTATTCAACCAACAGACGAAATATACTACTCATTGTACATTGAAAACAGCAGCAGCAGCAACCAAGGCTAGGGTTGCAACAGAAGTAGTAAGTAGGCCAGAAGAGTAAAGACGCAACTCTCTCTTCCAAACCAAACATCAGCCATCATTACAAAAGGGCTACCAAAAAAGAACAAGTGTATGCATCAAACTAAATAAAGATCCTACTACACCAAGTGTATGCATCTAACTAACTGGCTCAGTTAGACATTACTATTTATTAAGCTATGGAGATTGGCTGATGGCTTGAACCAGATGGGTGCCTAACGGGGGAAACTCCAGCCAGCAGGTCGAAGTCTGATACTT
Source organism: Triticum aestivum (assembly GCF_018294505.1). Lineage (NCBI taxonomy): Eukaryota > Viridiplantae > Streptophyta > Magnoliopsida > Poales > Poaceae > Triticum > Triticum aestivum. Next base: position 172,809,886 of record NC_057797.1, on the reverse strand, counting down.
GCGAACCTCTCTCCTACTTTGGGCTGCAGAGCGTGGCGGCACATATCAGGATATGGTGCATGCAGAGACGCATGGTACATTGTGTACACACAGTTTTGCCTGATAAACGAACGCGCTGCCATCATGATCCTTGCCGTTGGTTATCTCCTAGTTAATAGGATAGTTCAGCCTGAGAAATAGAGAGCGTGTACCAAGGCTACTTACCAGCCTCTGGTCAAAAATTCCTGAAGGCCCAGAGAAGCTGGGACCTGCTCAAAGACCTTGCAGTGACTGTGATTGTATTTCGTGAAACAACACGTCTGGTACGTGCGAACGATCATCAATCGTTCGCCATCGTCTGATCGAGCCAGGAACCACCTGCAACTATCATGCCACTTTTCTTTGAAAGGTTCTGGGATTAGGAAGGGTAGGGACACCAGGCGGCCTACAACATCATATCGAGTTGGAGTCAAATAAAAAACGTCTCTTAATGTAGTCAATCTTAAGAATGTCATGTTATGAGCATGAATATTTTTTGTAGATGTTGATAGTAATATAAGAAAGCCATCATGATATCATACAAAAGTAACATACTACTGTAACAGCCGTTTGTAGCGATGACTGGAGTAGGCCAGCAATACGTCCAGCCATAGAAGGAGCCGATAGCGTAAATGAAGCCCTTGTGTTCAATGGCATCAGAGAACCATGGAGGATGTATGATCCTGCGATGGACGTGCAGATTTATCCACTTACCGCAGTGACCTGTCAGATAGGCGAGACCACGGTTGAAGAACGCAATTAGCCGGAAGTGTTTATAATTCGCAGATCTTGTGGGCACTTGGCAGATTACAACCTTGAGCAAATCAAACTTGGTATCATGTTGGCTATTGTAAGATTCCAAGTATTCTGGGCCACGGTGCCAAAGTAGTGTTGTGTTAATCGAAGGAAGGGGGATCAATCACCAGGTGTAGACCTCCACAAGCATCCAGCTGCTGCAACCGTCGACGAGCACCATCCAAGACGTGTGCATGCCGACCCAGTACATACCGTTAATGTAGTTGAGGGTGATAGGGATCGGATCACAATCAAGGGGGTTGATGCTCGCCACCCTACGATCGTTATGCTGCGTGACACACCTTTTCTGAATATCAGGTGGCATCAGCAAGCAAGGAGATGGCTTAAAAAGCTTCGGCCTGAGGGCTTTGAGTAAATGGTACAGCCCCGACGAGCACGCGGCGAGTGGCATGGTACCGAGATTGTCCACACGCGAAACAATGAGCTTGATTACCCCTATGGGGAGCGAATTCCAGCCACTCTTTTGGCGGACGCTGCTCGGTTCTGCCATTGTTAGTGCTTGGGTTTCGGAAGAGGGGGGCGCCTTAGCAAGGATGGAAGATTGGACGATTATGTGTGGACAAATATGGAGAAGATAATATGTGCTGCAGGAAGTGGACATGTGATGATGACTATAGCATGCCGCTTGACTTACGAGACACATACCAGCAGCGTAGGGTCATACCGATGCCAGACAACTTGCTTGAGTGATCATAGTACTGGTACTCCCTACAGTACTACAAGTACTATGCCCTAACTTGCTTTAGTAGAGCAGTAGTGGAGTAGGACCCTGCTCTACTACTAGCACCGAAGGATTAGTATATTCTAATCTAAAATAGTTACAAACTTCAATGCCGAGTGTGGAACGACTACGAACCGCCATCGGTGCTAACTCTAATCCCCAGCAAACGTTCGCTGGTAGACATGGCAGTTGCTAATGCCCGCGACACAGTTACAGTACGTGTGTAAGGGTGGCGGTTTTGTCAAATACTATGGCTTAAAAATAGGCCACCGTCGGATGGAAATCTGACGGTTACATGGGATTCGCCAGGATTGAGCTTGTGGCGAACAATCACCAGATATCATTAATAAAAAAGTTAAAACACCCGAGGCTATAACTTGCTCTGGATGACCACTAACAATGATACTAACATAGTTGTAAAATTGTCAAACACCGTGTCTACGTGGTGTTTGGAAATATATGCAAAAAAACTAGCAAGATGCTCGCGCATTGCACGGAACATCAAGATGCATTTTTTCACAAAACACCTGTTGTGATTGACCCATGCAGGAGTAATCCCATGTGTAAAAACTAATGATATCTTGAGAATTTTATCAGAAAAATGGTATCTCGGTGATTTCATCAAAAAATGATGTCTCGAGAAAGATGATAGATAAGGTGAGGAGGAGTGGGGCGTGGTGGTGACTGGTGGTTCGACTGTGCGGAGGCATGGGGATGGACGGCGGGGCAGTGGCCACCATGCCAGATTGTTCCAGAAACTTCATTTTTTAATTGCTCAGCAATGAGGTTGTGGGAGATAAGGATGACTGAGGCAAGGCCTTATCTGTAAATGTGGAGAGAGGTGCGGGCATCTTTTGTAAAATTGCCATAGTTTGCTTTCTATCCGTCAGATATAGATCGGATGGTCCATATTATAAGATGGCAGGCACGCCATCATCACCAACTCGTTTTTTCTATACTCCTACTCCTACAAAAGACTCAGTTGGTGATGATGGTGTGTCTGCCATCCGCCATTTCTGACTATTAGATCTGCATCTAACGACTGTGATGTAAGTTGTGGCCTTTTGCAACAATTCCCACTTCTCTACTCCAGTTTACACAAAACCCCTTAGTATTTTGAAACCAACCACATTCCTCCCTTACCTCATCAAAACAGACCAAATAATATACTTGGAGTGAAACATAAGACATTTTTAGTGATATGTATATCAAAACTAAACTGTTTTCTTTCAAATTTGTGAATATGTATTATTCTATCTTGGATCCGTTGCAACACACGGGCTCATTGCTATAAAGGTTTATCTCTTGCATCGTCCGCAACGAACACCTGGTGTACTGGTCCGGGCCGAATGCTCGCAGCGCGATGACCTGAGTTCGAATTCTGTCCTAAAATTTAGCTTTTATTTTTTAATATATACTTCTTTCGCTACTGTACTAGCTGTGGAACCCATAGAGTACTTAGAATACAAGATTAAGGATGGATTTGCTTCTTTTTAACTTTCTATATGAATCTGTAGCCAGCCTGCAAGTCATGTACACTATACTGACAGTGGAACCCATAGAGTACTTAGAATACAAGATTAAGGATGCAATTAACTTTTTATAGAGGGAGAATCATACACGCAATTAACTCAAATGGATTGGACGTGACTATTATTCTCCAACGGCAACCGGCAAATTTCCTCCCGCTGGCCAGAGTAGGTTTCTCAGTTTGCATGCGGGTTTAACGAAGGCGTTTCATGGAGGCGAGGAGGCGTCTTCAGCCGGGCGTGCAGCGGGCGGCGCAGTACTATTCAATTTGACAGCTACTAGTATATTATGAAAAAGAAAGAAGAGTAGTAGAGATAGAGATAAGAGTAGAGATAGAGACTAGGGAAGAGCACCATCTACTGCTTTGTGTGCTACTCCTGCGCTCCATTCCCCGGCCACAACATCCCCTACAGCCACTCCCTCCCGCGCTCCATTCGGCGGGCGCTGTTGAAATTTGGGGAGCGCACTCGCGCGACTGCTGGCAGCGACGACTTCACCGACGATGACTTCTTCCCCAACCTTGTCAACCTCTTCCTAAACGACACAAGCAACAACCTCAACGCCAACGGTGCTGCTCCTATTGCACCATATGTGTTTTTGTCCTTCCCGTTCGAAATCGTGGTAGAATTCATGTTTCTAGTCTGTGTCCTAGATTCGATCTGTTCATCTACTATGCTAGTCCACATGATTAGTTTAATCTCTGTTATAGTCGTCATGATTTATTTTGTGCTTATTCGGATTAAATATCGTAGTAACTTTCTCTATATTCAACTGCACAACGTCCCCTAGAGCCACTCCCATTTCATGGACGGCCTGGTCGATGCCTCCAAAGAGCCCTTCATCTACTGCTATGAGTGCCCATTGCCGTTTTGGGGCTCGCCGGTGAGCATTGTGCATCACTTCACGCAAGCGTCTGTTTATCACTACTGGCCCGCTGCAAAGAACATCAAGTACAAGACGTGCTACCCGTTCGCTGTGCCAGAGTCGCTGGAGTATCACCACCGCCTGCTAGTCTCAAAGGAGGATGGCAGCGTCTTCCTCTTGATTGTGGGCACCGGCGAGGCCCGCGCAGGCCGCCGCCCCGTCTATGTAGTGTGCCTCAGGGCGACGCCATAAACTCTGACACTGACACGAGGCCGATGTACGGGTGCGTGCTCACTGTTACTGCCCCTCAAAGGTACGTGGGCGCCCACACCCACTCCATGACGCTGACTTGGACTGTGCCGAGCTGGGACCTTCCCGCCGATGTGGACATGGAAGATGCATGGTATGATCCCCCCCCAACATGGTGCACGCTCCAAGGAGGTTCACCTGGACATATGCATTACCAAGTTAAATGATGATCATTAGTCTTCGCATAATGTAATCTGCTTTCTAAGCATGTGGAGACTTCTTATTTATATAGTATAGAACCTTCCATGCATGATCTTGCTCTATTAGAGTATCACGCTTGAATAAAAGTTTATCCATTTATGGTTTAGTCTAGAATCTTCCATGTATGCTTTTGCTCCATTAGAGTTCTCGCTCGCCATTTATGAGATTAACTGAGAATTTTTACTACAGTACTGGTGAAAGACTTAAGATGAACCATTTCTTACATCTCCTCTGCCCCCTTCCAAGTCATCCTGATTTAATCCATCCATCTAGGTGTATAAGAGAATGGTTAATACTTAATAGTATAGCTAACTATTGACTATAAGAAAGTGCCATGTCATCTGTAGTCAACATGTATACCAATCGATACTCAAAAACTAATTCTTAAAGATCATTTCTTGCAAAGCACAATAAGTGTTATTTCTTCACATGTTTTGGATGCAGGTTGAACAGTTGAACGCTTTTGTTTGCAAAAGATACTTTTTTATCTATTTCAGCTAGATGTTTGTGAGCGCTAGAGATGAAATAATATCTGAAGAAACCTATCGATACCTGTTTTACATGCGATGACCCCCACATCATTTGTCAAAATAAAAAACTCTCTGATCAATGCATTTCATTGTTCTGTGCAATGCACAGGCACCTTACTATAGATTAGTAATACCAAAAATTTAACTACTCCCTCCGTATAGGTGTGTAAGTCACCTAAGGTGGAGCAGCGCGACCTAGGTGGCTGCGGATTGGAAGAGGCCAAAGAATCAGACCGAAAATTCTTCCAATCACCACACCACTTTTTTCCTCCTAAACCAAACGGAGATTAGCAATGAATCCCTAATTAATAGGGCTGCCGTTTCAGCCAACCCATGTAGGCCCATTGACGTGCATGCAAACTGGGGTCAATCCCTCCCCTAATCAATGTGTTCCTTCTCTGCATGCATGGGTCGCTCATTCTCTCCTGCATTAACTTCCTCCCCCACGTGGTTCAGCCAAAAAAATTGCTCGCTGATAAACGAGGCAGTGAGGGGAACGAGGACGGAATTTAATGCATTGCGCCTAAGTGTTTTGGGAATATCTGATTTTCGTAAGGTGACTTACACACGTAGACGGAAGGAGTAACATTATATATAGTACGATAAATGCTCATGCGTGTCACCTAAAATTATATTATTGAAAACTATGTTCAAATACGAATCCAACGATATAGTTTTTGTTGACATGCACGAACATTTTGTCAATTAAATCTTCAGTTAAATTCAATGGGGGACTAATAAACCATGACCTATGTAGTACTAGTGTAAAGGGAGGCACTGCACGGGAGTCTCACCCCGCTCGTGGCGCAGCAGTAAAGCCTTCATATCACAAAACCCTACCACTCCCAGTAATAAGTGGCCTGGTAAAATAAATGGACAAGCAACCATCACATCCCTCCGTCTTTTTTGTATTTCATCTCTCTGCATTTAGTTTCTCCGGTTCATCTCGCACACTCGATCCCTATCTACTACTCCTAGTATCCCTAGCTACTACTCCTAGTGTCCCTAGCTACTACTCCTAGGGCCAGTTCTTTTGGCAGCTTAAAAAATAAGACGTCTCTTCCCCAACTTTTCCCATAAGACTAGTCAAAGTGGAGAGTAACATTAAGGTACCTCCGTCCTAGTTTATTCATCACCATTGTAATTTGTGCTAAATTTGGACCAAAGATTTAACTGATAAAATGTTAGTGCATGTGACATGCGCAAACATTTCATTAGTTAAATTTATGGTCAAAATTTGACACAGATTACAATGGGGACCAATAAACCAAAACAGAGGTAGTAGTTATGGGATTGCTAATCTAGAAGCCTAAAATAACTGGCTCCTAGTACTCCTAGTAGTAGTAGTACTCAAGTTGGAATTCCAATTGCACGGCACAACTTGTTAGGCAAAAAATTCGATACAGGGTGTAAGAAGCGGTTTGGGAATTTCCATGCCTTCCAGACCACTGAGATACTCCATACAAAGTACGATAGAGAAATAACCACAGAGAAGGAAGCTAAAAGTAAACAATCAAAAGAGCATTTTTTGCATTTGTTTTGCATTGAATCATTTCACAAGCTTGACTAGTGCTGTTTTTCTACTTTTACAAAAACCGCATCGTAATGTTAAAACGTGCATTTGCACGTACATAAGTAAGAGTAGTACTCCCTCCATCTAGGTGTATAAGTCTTCCCTCCTTCTTGGTCACGGTGCACAACCAAAGATGACTTATTCACCTGGACGGAGTAGCACAGTCTGCAAGCATACATAGAGAGAGACGTGTAGTGCGATAGTATATAGTAAAGTTTGTGCCATATGCATGTACTTACAAAATGCGTACGGATACGCAAGGTTTCCAAACCTTTCTTTTTACATACTTAACTAAGTACGCTAATAATTCCCGAACGTTCGGGATTTATCATTTGTGTCCCAAAACTAATGAGACCGCCTTACAAAACTAAATTATATTCCTAATAAAAGCCACGACGCTCGCAGGAGCGCTTGGGGCGTGCCATGAGTGCCCTAGTGCGTGGCCGTTTCCCAGCCGCCGACACAACGCCTCTTCCTCAGCCTCGCAACTCGCAAGGTGCTGATTAGGGGCTTGCTGGCGAGCAAGCATGATCTCACCGGTGAGGTGATCCGGCGCCAACAGGTACTCCTACTCGCTGGAAGCGTGCACCCGGTCCACATACCGCCAAGTGTAGATGAGGCGCTTGGGCCCGACTGCACTTAGGGCTTTGGCACGGGCATGCTCCGCCACCCCCACGACGCTCGCACGATCCTTCTGCTAAAGAGCTAATTGCCTAACTCTCTCGGACGCGACATAGGCCTGCCAGGTATCTTGCCCCGCGGCGCGCTTCTCTTCCTCGTCCTTCTTCTCCGCCTCTATTTTGGTGCGCTCTACCGGAGGCAAAGCCTCCCACAAGGCGACATCCATTTCTTTCCAAAGCTCCTCAAGGCTGGGGGGCTCGGCGGGCGTCATGGCATTCTCCTCGTAGCGGGGAGCCGATGCGTCCTTCGATGCGCGTGCTGGCGAGATTGGGAATGCCGCTGCGCCCACCTCGACGCGTCGCAGTGAGGATCGGAACACCGACGTGTCCTCCTCGTCTAGTGGTGGCGAGGAACGGAACATCGATGCGTGACCGTCCACGCGGTGCAGTGAGGGGCGCCTAGGGCTTGGGAGGGGCGATGCCATGGTGGTTGACGTGAGAGGGAGGGGGAGGAGATAGTGATGTACATGAGCATTCTTCCGAATGCCGCGAGAGTCGCAGTATTTATAGCAAGCAATGGCACACCTATGTAAGATATGCACTGAGCTTCAGTGACTTAACTACAGGTGTAGTTGCGTCACTGACATGTGGGCCAAATGCCTATTGGGCCCACATGTCAGTGACCCAATGCACCTACATTTAAGTAACTGAAGCAGCGTCCCGTAAGATATGTTGCATGCACTACTGCAGGACGCTGCTAACGTGACACTACGATCAGAGACCCTTCGACAAAACTGTGTGCGATGCCATAATCGCAAACGGTGGTGTAAAACCCCGTCAAAAAGGTGCAAGACGTTTGTGATGGAGGATGCATCAAACACGGTTCAGATTTTAGTTGCGTGTGCAATGCAAGGCATACGGTTCAGCTCAATTAACTATTTGCAATGAGGAGGAACAAAAGAAATGGGCAGCCAGATGAAGGCGTGTGCGATGTACATCATACGGTTCGCTCGGATGAACTGTTTATGATTAGGCAACACAAAAGAAACGGTTAGCCAGATCAAGGTGTGTGTGATTGAGGGCATACGCTTTAGAAGGATTAACTATTTGTGATTAGGCAATAGAACAGAAACGGGTTAGCCAGATCAAAGTGTCTACGATTGAAGGCATACACTTCACATGGATGAACTGTTTGCGATTAGCCACAACAAACTAAAACAGTTAGATAGATCAACCTGTGCGTGCTAGACGGGCACACACATTCTAATTAAAAAGAAGCATGCGCAATGGTAATAACGAGTGCTCATGGTTGTTGGAACAAGACGTGTGCTGACATTGCCTATTGCGGTGCGCCCTATGGTGCAAATGCCACGTATGCGGCCGAGAAGGCGTACATGCCCACATTACGCCTTATGGGAATAGTGCCGCACTTATAATCGTCAGTAATTTTTGAGCATGCGTCCCGTCACATTCCAAATTGCAAACTTGTTCACACCGATCAAAACCTAAACGATTTCCCACCTAGGAGCGTATTACTACTCGGATATAAATACTATTACTCCAAGATGACTGCACATTCCTCCTCAACTCCTCATCCACAAAAAGTCAAAAATAAACAAGTCATTCATCATCGTTCCCTTCCATCCGCCATGGCCAGCATGAGTTCTGGGTCGAAAAATTGCCACCAGGGAGAAACGAGCCTGGAAGCGAAAGCATGAGAGATGTCCTGCCTCGCCGCGATAGAAGCCAACATATCCCGCCACACAGCTGTAGCAGCGGAGAGGTCCCCCTGCACCACCGAAGTAGAACTGAGGTCCCGCCGCACCGTCGATGCAGCTGACTGGTCCGGCCACGCCGCGGAAGCAAAAGAGATGTCTCGCCGCATCGCGAATGTAGCATAGATGTCCTCCCGCGCCACGGCGGCCTGGGAAAATTCTTGTGGGCAGGCGGAGACTCTTACAGGCGCAGGCCTGCCCTCGTCCTTAGGTAGATGGATCAGATCTCCAGGTGGGCGAGGTTGCATGATGACCTGAATGCCTCATTTGAACATTCTACCGACGTCATCCGACAACTAAATGAGAGCAATGCGAAGCTCCAGGCCGAGCACGACCTGTTGAGGGTGAAGATCGTCGGAAGTGCGGAGCAGCTGGAGCAGACCACTGCCTTTTTGAAGAGGACCGGCGTCATCATCGAGAAACATGTGGACCAGAATTCCATGCTGCGCAACGAGCGTAGAAAGCTGGTGGAGGAATCCGTGGATGCTCTCAAGTAGCATCTAGAGGACAAGAAAGAGCTCGTCGCTGCTCGCCGTGGAGACTAGTTCCCGCGGCCTGCAGCAATGCATCAAGAAAGTAGAGATCAGCGAGCCAGATCGTTGTCTTCCTTCTTCTTTTGCCCTTGTATATTTCGGGTGTTGCCGCATGTGGCTTTTTTTAATTATGTTTTTAAATATGTAAGACAATTATTATCCACTATCATCGTCCTTATATTCATCATGCTTGCTATAAGTCGCAGTCGATGCTATGTAGGTCCGTCGGATCTTACATCAAGATCGGTGCAAAACTTTCTTTTTAGATTTTCATTTTTCTCTCTTAAATCCTAGTCCAGTGAGACATATAGCCACGCAGTAAAATAGGTGCTCGGGCGCTAATAATGGAGACGTTGGGAGGGAGGTGCGCGGCTGGTAGCGGTCAAAGGGCTCTCCTCCCGATGAGCACGCGCAGGGGTCTGATCGCACACCTCCCGTACTCAAATAGCTACCCCTCACGGCACATCCTAGCCAATAAAAAAAGGGGACGAGTGGCCACACGTAATTGGTAAGTCGAACGCCCACGGTTTCAATAATACTTGTGTTTCCGATTTGTAACGTGACAGCACTTGTTCCAAAATGACTTTGTTGATTGTTAGTGTGTGCGCCCTCGCAAATCAGACTGAAAAATTACCACAACATGTTGGTGCCATGTCATGACACCATGCCAAGATTCATGATTTTCAAGCGTGTTTTGGATTTACAGGAATTAAAAAACCAACTTTCTCAATCTTTCCGGCCGAGCCACGACGCCCAGATGTTTGAATTTCACTCCCTTCTCTTGCATGGGACCTAGAAATTCACCCAAGGACAAAAATGTGATTTTTCAAACAGCTTTGGTGCACTGGAGCCTGTGCTTGTAGTTCAAATTTGAATTATGCACATTAAATACGCAGAAACTCAATTAATGTATAAAAAAGGCCAAACGAACCCGGAATAATTCCAAAATTTAGCACGGTACTTCTATTTGGTCTAATAAAAAAATTAAGGCAGGAGAAGGTAGTGTACGTATGTTGTTTTGCACACGGAGGTGACACGTTCCCTCTCGGAACCACGAGCCTTCTTGAGGGAAGCTCCGGCTCGCAAGAAGCTTACACCAGAGCTTGTCCCAATTCGGCCAAAAAAATACCGCAGCATGTTGGTGCCATGTCATGACACCATACCAAGTTTCATGATTCCCAAGCGTGTTTTGGATTTACAGGCATTAAAAAACCAAGTTTCTCAATCTTTCCGGCTGAGCCACGACGCCCAGATGTTTGAATTTCACTCATATCTCTTGCATAGGACCTAGAAATTCACCCAAGGACAAACATGTGATTTTCCAAACAACTTTGGTGCACTGGAGCTTGTGCTTGTAGTTCAAATTCGAATTATGCACATTAAATGCGAAGAAACTTAATTACTATATAAAAAGGCCAAATGAACCCGGAATAATTCCAAAATTTAGCATGGTACTTCTATTTGGTCTAATAAAAAAATTAAGGCGGGAGAAGGTGTATGTCATTTCGCACACAGAGGTGACACGTTCCCTCTCGGAACCACGAGCCTTCTTGAGGGAAGCTCCGGTTTGCAAGAAACTTACACCAAAGCTTGTCCCAATTCGGCCAAAAAAATTACCGCAGCATATTGGTGCCATGTCATGACACCATGCCAAGTTTCATGATTTTCAGGCGTGTTTTGGATTTACAGGAATTAGAAACCAAGTTTCTCAATCTTTTCGGCTGAGCCACGACGCCCAGATGTTTGAATTTCACTCATTTCTCTTGCATGGGACCTAGAAATTCACCCAAGGATAAACATGTGATTTACAAACAACTTTGGTGCACTGGAGCTTGTGCTTGTAGTTCAAATTTGAATTATGCACATTAAATGCGAAGAAACTCAATTACTGTATAAAAAAGGCCAAACGAACCGGGAATAATTCCAAAATTTAGCATGGTACTTCTATTTGGTCTAATAAAAAAATTAAGGCGGGAGAAGGTGTATGTCATTTCGCACACGGAGGTGACATGTTCCCTCTCGGAACCACGAGCCTTCTTGAGGGAAGCTCCGGTTTGCAAGAAACTTACACCAAAGCTTGTCCCAATTCGGCCAAAAAAATTACCACAGCATGTTGGTGCCATGTAATGACACCATGCCAAGTTTCATGATTTTCAGGCGTGTTTTGGATTTACAGGAATTAAAAACCAAGTTTCTCAATCTTTCCGGCCGAGCCACGACGCCCGGATGTTTGAATTTCACTCCCATCTCTTGCATGGGACCTAGAAATTCACCCAAGGACACACATGTGATTTTTCAAACAACTTTGGTGCACTGGAGCCTGTGCTTGTAGTTCAAATTTGAATTATGCACATTAAATACACAGAAACTCAATTAATGTATAAAAAAGGCCAAATGAACCTGGAATAATTCCAAAATTTAGCACGGTACTTCTATTTGGTCTAATAAAAAATTTTAAGGCGGGAGAAGGCAGTGTACGTATGTCATTTCACACACGTAGGTGACACGTTCCCTCTTGGAACCACGCGCCTTCTTGAGGGAAGCTCCAGCTCGCAAGAAGCTTACACCAAAGCTTGTCCCAGTTCGGCCAAAAAAATATCGTAGCATGTTGGTGCCATGTCATGACACCATGCCAAGTTTCATGATTCCCAGGCGTGTTTCGGATTTACATGAATTAAAAAACCAAGTTTCTCAATGTTTCCGGCCGAGCCACGACGCCCAAATGTTTGAATTTCACTCATATTTCTTGCATGGGACCTAGAAATTCACCCAAGGAGACACATGTGATTTTTCAAACAACTTTGGTGCACTGGAGCTTGTGCTTGTAGTTCAAATTTGAATTATGCACATTAAATGCGCAGAAACTCAATTAATGTATAAAAAAGGCCAAACAAACCCGGAATAATTCCAAAATTTAGCATGGTACTTCTATTTGGTCTAATAAAAAATTAATGTGGGAGAAGGCAGTGTATGTATGTCGTTTCGCACACGGAGGTGACACGTTCCCTCTCGGAACCACGAGCCTTCTTGAGGGAAGCTCCGGTTTGGAAGAAGCTTACACCAAAGCATGTCCCATTTCGGCCAAAAAAATTACCGCCGCATGTTGGTGCCATGTCATGACACCATGCCAAGTTTCATGATTTTCAGGCATGTTTTGGATTTACAGAATTAAAAACCAAGTTTCTTAATCTTTCCGACTGAGCCACGACGCCCAGATGTTTGAATTTCACTCCCTTCTCTTGCATGGGACCTAGAAATTCACCCAAGGACAAAAATGTGATTTTTCAAACAGCTTTGGTGCACTGGAGCCTGTGCTTGTAGTTCAAATTTGAATTATGCACATTAAATGCACAAAAACTAAATTAATGTATAAAAAAGGCCAAACGAAACCGGAATAATTCTAAAATTTAGCACGGTGCTTCTATTTGGTCTAATAAAAAAATTAAGCCGGGAGAAGGCACCGTACGTATGTCGTTTCGCACACGGAGGTGACACGTTCCCTCTCAGAACCCCGAGCCTTCTTGAGGGCAGCTCTGGTTTGCAAGAAGATTACACCAAAGCTTGTCCCAATTCGGCCAGAAAAATTACCGCAGCATGTTCGTGCCTTGTCATGACACCATGCCAAGTTTCATAATTTCCAGGCGTGTTTTGGATTTACAGGAATTAAAAAACGAAGTTTCTCAATCTTTCCGGCCGAGCCACAACGCTCAGATGTTTGAATTTCACCCATCTCTTGCATGGGACCTAGAAATTCACCCAAGGACACACATGTGATTTTTCAAACAACTTTGGTGCACTAGAGCATGTGCTTGTAGTTCAAATTTGAATTATGCACATTAACTTCGCAGAAACTCAACTAATGTATAAAAAAGGCCAAACGTACCCGGAATAATTCCAAAATTTAGCACGGTACTTCTATTTGGTCTAATAAAAAATTAAGGCAGGAGAAGGTAGTGTATGTATTTCGTTTCGCACACAGAGGTGACACGTTCCCTCTCGGAACCACAATCCTTCTTGAGGGATGCTCCGGATTGCAAGAAGCTTACACCAAAGCTTGTCCCAATTCGGCCAAAAAAATTACCGTAGCATGTTGGTGCCATGTCATGACACCATGCCGAGTTTCATGATTTCCAGGCGTGTTTTGGATTTCCAGGATTAAAAAATGAAGTTTCTCAATCCTTTTGGCCGAGCCATGACACCCAGATGTTTGAATTTCACTCCTATCTCTGCATGGGACCTAGAAATTCACCCAAGGACACACATGTGATTTTTCAAACAACTTTGGTGCACTGGAGCCTGTGCTTGTAGTTCAAATTTGAATTATGCACATTAAATGCGCAGAAACTTAATTGATGTATAAAAAATGCCAAACAAATCCGGAATAATTCCAAAATTTAGCACGATAGTTCTATTTGGTAATAAAAGAATTAAGGCGGGAGAAGGCAGTGTACGTATGTCGTTTCACATATGGGGCTGACACGTTCCCTCTCGGAACCACGAGCCTTCTTGAGGAAAGCTCCAATTTGCAAGAAGCTTACACCAAAGCTTGTCCCAATTCGGCCAAAAAAATACCGCGGCATGTTAGTGCCATGTCATGACATCATGCCAAGTTTCATGATTTTTAGGCGTGTTTTGGATTTACAGGAATTAAAAAACCAAGTGTCTCAATCTTTCCAGTCGAGCCACCACGCCCAGATCTTTGAATTTCACTCCCATCTCTTGAATCGGACCTAGAAATTCACCCAAGGACACACATGTGATTTTTCAAACAACTTTGGTGCACTGGAGCCTGTGCTTGTAGTTCAAATTTGAATTATGCACATTAAACACGCAGAAACTCAACTAATGTATAAAAACGGCCAAACGAACCTGGAATAATTCCAAAATTTAGCACGGTACTTCTATTTGGTCTAATTAAAAACTTTAAGGCGGGAGAAGGCAGTGTACATATGTCGTTTCACACACGTAAGTGACACGTTCCCTCTCAGAACCACGCGCCTTCTTGAGGGAAGCTCCAGCTCGCAAGAAGCTTACACCAAAGCTTGTCCCAATTCGGCCAAAAAAATATCGCAGCATGTTGGTGCCATGTCATGACACCATGCTATGTTTCATGATTCCCAGGCATGTTTTGGATTTACAGGAATTAAAAAACCAAGTTTCTCAATCTTTCGGCCGACCCACGACGCCCAGATGTTTGAATTTCACCAATCTCTTGCATGGGACCTAGAAATTCACCCAAGGACACACATGTGATTTTTCAAACAACTTTGGTGTACCGGAGCCTGTGCTTGTAGTTCAAAATTGAATTATGCACATTAAATTCGCGGAAACTCAATTAATGTACAAAAAAGGCCAAACAAACCCGAAATAATTCCAAAATTTAGCACGGTACTTCTATTTGGTCTAATAAAAAAATTAAGGCGAGAGAAGGCAGTGTACGTATGTCGTTTCGCACACGGAGGTGACACGTTCCCTCTCGGAACCACGAGGCTTCTTGAGGGAAGCTCCAGTTTGGAAGAAGCTTACACCAAAGCTTGTCCCAATTCGGCCAAAAAAAAATACCGCAACATGTTGGTGCCATGTCATGACACCATGCCAAGTTTCATGATTTTCACGCATGTTTTGGATTTACAGGAACTAAAAAACCAAGTTTCTCAATCTGTCCGGCCAAGCAACGACGCCCGGATGTTTGAATTTCACTCCCATCTCTTGCATGGGACCTAGAAATTCACCCTAGGACACAATTGTGATTTTTCAAACAACTTTGGTGCACTGGAGCCTATGCTTGTAGTTCAAATTTGAAATATGCACATTAAATGCACAAAAACTCAATTAATGTATAAAAGGCCAAACAAACCCGTAATAATTCCAAAATTTAGCACGGTACTTCTATTTGGTCGAATAAAAAAATTAAGGCATGAGAAGGCAGTGTACGTATGTCGTTTCGCACACGGAGGTGACACGTTCCCTCTCGGAACCACAAGCCTTCTTAAGGGAAGCTCCGATTTGCAAGAAGCTTACACCAAAGCTTGTCCTAATTGGTCCAAAAAAATTGAAGGAAATATGGCCTAGAGGCAATAATAAAGTTGTTATTTGTATTTCCTTATATCATGATAAATGTTTATTATTCATGCTAGAATTATATTAACCGGAAACTTAGTACATGTGTGAATACATAGACAAACAGAATGTCACTAGTATGCCTCTAGTTAACTAGCTCGTTGAATCAATGATGGTTATGTTTCCTAACCATAGACATGATTTGTCATTTGATTAACGGGATCACATCATTAGAGAACGATGTGATTGACTTGACCCATCCGTTAGCTTAGCATGAAGATCATTTAGTTTGTTGCTATTGCTTTCTCCATAACTTATACATGTTCCTATGACTATGCGATCATGCAACTCCCGAATACCGGAGGAACACTTAGTGTGCTATCAAACGTCACAATGTAACTGGGTGACTATAAAGATGCTCTACAGGTGTCTCCGATGGTGTTTGTTCAGTTGGCATAGATCGAGATTAGGATTTGTTACTCCGTGTATCGGAGAGGTATCTCTAGACCCTCTCGGTAATGCACATCATTATAAGCCTTGCAAGCAATGTGACTAATGAGTTAGTTACGGGATGTTGCATTATGGAACGAGTAAAGAGACTTGCGGGTAACGAGATTGAACTAGGTATAGATACCGACGATCGAATCTCGGGCAAGTAACATACCGATGACAAAGGGAACAATGTATGTTGTTATGCGGTTTGACCGATAAAGATCTTCGTAGAATATGTAGGAACCAATATGAGCATCTAGGTTCCGCCATTGGTTATTGAGCGGAAATGAGTCTCGGTCATGTCTACATAGTTCTCGAACCCATAGGGTCCGCACGCTTAACGTTTGATGATGATGAGTATTATGAGTTTATGTCTTTTTATGAATCGAAGGTACTTCGGAGTCCCGGATGTGATCATGGACATGACAAGGAGTTTCAAAATGGTCGGGACATAAGGATTGATATATTGGAAGGTTATATCCGGACATAGGAAATGTTCCGGGG